>NW_016814940.1:160220-180659 GCF_001698545.2 Rhinopithecus bieti
TAATGTTGCCTCCTTTTAAGGTAAGATTCTACAAAAGTTCTTTAACTATTAAAGTTACTTCTTAAGGGGTAGCTCTTATACTTCCTCTACTCTCTTTTCAGTTTCCATAAAAGCTGTTTTCTTAGCTATTACTCCAAATAAAATTCTTTGGTTTGCTTAAAAATGTAGCGTAATGCAGTTGTTTTCTCCCTGCTAACCCGAGTGTCCAAAATAGGTATCTAGACAGCTTTAAGAAGGTGACGGTCACGGGTATGTGATGACTGTGCCTCTCATCTTCAGATTCTTCAACTGCTGCGTACTGTGAAACATGTTAAGACCAATATAAATCCAAAGATGTGAGTTGATTATACTTTAATAAATAAATTCATAAAAAGTTTACTATCTTTAATGCCAAAAAAGTCTCTTAACCCATAAATGATTATATACAATCTTAGAAAATGTGCTTACCAGTTATGGCTTCTTTATTTCTATGAGTAAAGATTAGTAAGAAACTTTAACATCCTTTTAAAATTTTCTGTTCCATTTTAATGTATTTTAGGCATTTAGAACTAGCCTGGCATAATGAAGAAGGAAATAAAAGAATTAAAGATAACTGAGTTTTGATCCTATGTTTATCTCTAAAATGCGCTGTCTTGTTCCTATTTTCAAAATCATAATAACTTTTACGTGCCTTACAAGACCAAGAATTAGTAGGAATAAAGTTGGAAGGATGGTGTCAGTTATTTCTGTCTTTGAAAGTATAATATTTACATGGAAAAGAGTTTGCTTAAAATTATATTCTTAATCAGATTTATTTAAACTACATCATCTGCTTGCTCCTGTAAAATTGTCATGGTACTACAGTACAGTGGACGCTCTTACAGCTTAAAGAAATGGGCTTTTTGTTGTTGTTGTTCGTATTCTTGAGATGGAGTCTCGCTCTATCACCCAGGCTGGAGTGCAGTGGCACGATCTTGGCTCACTGCAACCTCCGCTTCCCAGGTTCAAGCAATTCTCCTGCCTCAGCCTCCTGAGTAGCTGGGATTACAGGTCTGCGCCACCTTGCCTGGCTAATTTTGTATTTGTGTTTTTAGTAGAGATGGGGTTTTGCCATGTTGGCCAGGCTGGTCTCGAACTCCTGACCTCAAGTGATCTACCCGCCTCAGCCTCCCAAAGTGTTGGGATTACAGGCGTGAGCCACCGCACCTGGCCAATAAATATTTTTTAAAAGTAGTCATATACATCAACATTTCTTATGTGTTCTGTATGAGTAATAAACACAAAGCTTGCTGCAAAACATCAGTTTAGGAACTTTTTATGAGGGTTTAATAAAACTAGTGCCATTGGAATAAATTCCCGAGTAGCTCCTGCAGTAGCTTATCTGAGCTCTCAATAGCAAAGAGAAAGAATGCTAGAGCAGATAGGATTATGTTATGGCAGAAATTTTATTGATTTTCAATTCTGGTGATGGATTAATTCATTTAGAGCTATTTCTGGAGCCACCATGATAGACTCTTAAGATTCTATGCTTCCATTTCCAAATTTATTTGGTAAATCCAGGTAAGTTGCACTATTTGCCCTAGATGACATTTTTGAGGTTTAACTGGTTTACAAAATAAAACTTAAAAGAGGTAACATCATTATTTTACTATAATGAGACAGGGTTTTTTCACATGATTCTAATCCACAATTATAAGATAGTAAAAGAATTTGAGGCCGGGGACGGTGGCTCACACCTGTAATCCCAGCACTTTGGGAGGCCGAGGCGGGCGGATCACAAGGTCAGCAGTTCAAGACCAGCCTGGCCAATATGGTAAAACCCCGTCTCTACTAAAAATACAGAAATTAGCCACGCATGGTGGTGGTGTGCCTGTAGTCCCAGCTACTCGGGAGGCTGAGGCAGCAGAATCGCTTTAACCCAGGAGGCAGAGGTTGTAGTGAGCCGAGATCACGCCACTGCACTCCAGCCTGGGTAACAGAACCAGACTCCGTCTCAAAAAAAAAAGTATTTGAAGAGTCACCAAAAAATGATAAAAACTATGGTGCTAAATTCTTACAGGATATATATTACAATGATAGTCTTCACCAAAAAACCACACATCACATTTATCTCATACATTTTGGAATTATACTAGTCTGCAAAGTCTGGAGGGTGCTTTGTTCTTGATTGCATTCTGAGAATCTATTTCATGCAGAAAATATGCAGCAGTAAGCAAATATATCTGTTTCCCACATAGTTACCTGTATAAACTAGAAAAATCTAACTATACCATTAACTGCTGTCTTCACTTTTAACACTTGAGTGTAGTTGTGCCTGTTTTTGAGCTTCATATAAATGGGATTATGCTCTTGTGTGTGTCTTTTTAGCTCAACATCTTTATGTTTGTGAGATTCTTTGATATTGTTGCATGTAGCTGTAATTGGTTCACGTTGATGTTTATGTAGTATTCTAGTACTTGACTATACCATGATTCATGTATCTATTATGTGGTTGATGGATACTGTGGGTGGTTTCTAGGTTTTGACTATTACAAATAATGCTGATGTGAGGATCTTTGTAAATGCGCCTTGGTTGCTCTGTGTGTACGTTTTAGTTGGGCATGCAGTTAGCAGTGGAGTTGCTAGCTCAGAGCTGTGCTTGTGTTTAACAGTGCCAGAGTCGTCCACAGTGAGTGTAACAGCTCCTTCTTCCCAAAGTGTAAGTTTGTGTTGCTCTAGAGACTCGTTAATATTTATTATTGTCAGTCTTTTTTTTCCTTTTCTTTTTTTTTTTTTTTGAGTCTGGGTCTTGCTCTGTCACCCAGGCTGGAGTGCAGTGGCCTGATCATGGCTCACTGCAGCCTTGACCTCCCTGGCTCAAGCGATCCTCCCACCTCAGCCTCCCAAGTAGCTGGGACAACAGGCATGCGCCACCATGTCCAGCTAATTATTGTATTTTTTTTTGGAGATGGGATTTCGCCGTGTTGCCCAGGCTGGTCTCGAGTGCCTGGGCTTAAGCAATCCTCCTGCCGAGGCCTACCAAAGTCCTTGCAGTCCCCAAGGGATTGCATGTGTGAGCCACAGCAACTGGCCTTTCAGTCATTTTTTTAAAGGTTTAACTATTCAAGTGGATATTTAATATAGCTCATTGTGATTTTAATTGTATTATTTTGACTAATAATTAGATTGAACACTTTTTTAGAATTTTTCAACTTTTTAGATATGGAGGGTACATATGCAGGTTTGTTACATGGGTATATTGTATCCAGGCAATGAGCGTATTACCCAATGGGTAGTTTTTCGGTCCATGTCCCATTCCTTCCCTTCCCCATCTAGTAGTCCACAGTGTCTGTTCCCATGTTCATGTCCATGCATGCTCAGTGTTTAGCTTCTACTTAGAAATGAGAATATTTTCTGTTTCTGTGTTAATTTGCTTAGGATTATGGCCTCCAACTCCATCCCTGTTGCTGCAGAGGACATGATTTCATTCTTTTTATGGCTGTGTCATATTCCTTGGTGCATACGTACCACATTTTCTTTATCCAGTCCACCACTGAAGGGCACCTCGGTCAATTCCATGTCTTTGCTATTGTAAATAGCATGGAGATGAACATACAATTGCATGTGTATTTTTGGAATAAGGCTTTATTTTCCGTTGGGTATATACCCAGTAATGGGATTGCTGGGTCAAATGGTAGCTCTGTCTTAAGTTCTTTGAGGAATCTCCAAACTGCTTTCCTCAGTGGCTGAACTAATTTACATTCCCATCAACAGTGTATAAGCATTCCCTTTTCTCCACAGCCTCTTCAGCATCTGTTGGTTTTTGACTTTTTATAATAGCCATTCTGACTGGTGTGAGATAGTATCTCATTGTGGTTTTGATTTGCATTTCTCTGATAGTGATAATGAACATTTTTTCATGTTTCTTGTCCACTTACATGTCTTTTGAGAAGTGTCCATTCATCTCCTTTGCCCTTTTTTTTTTTTTAAGATGGAGTCTTGCTCTGTGGCCCAGTGCTCTGCACTGGAGTGGTGCAATCTTGGCTCCCTGCAACCTCCGCCTCCCAGGTTCAAGTGATTCACCTGCCTCAGCCTCCCAAGTAGCTGGGACTACAGGTCTGTACCACCACGCCCAGCTAATTTTTGTACTTTTAGTAGACATGGGGTTTCACCATGTTGGCCAGGCTGGTCTCAAACTCCTGACATTTTACCCTTTTTTTGAGATGGAGTTTTGCTCTGTCGCCCAGTCTGGAGTGCAATGGTGTGATCTCGGCTCACCGCAACCTCCGCCTCCCGGGTTTATGCGATTCTCCTGCCTCGGCCTCCTGAGTAGCTGGGACTACAGGCGTGCACCACAACTCCCAGCTATTTTATATTTTTAGTAGAGATGGGGTTTCACCATGTTGGCCAGGATGGTCTCGATCTCCTGACCTCGTGATCTGCCTGCCTTGGCCTCCCAAAGTGCTGGGATTACAGGCTTGAGGCACCACGCCCAGCTGATTTTGCCTATTTTTTAATGGGATTATTTTTTGCTTGTTGATTTAAGTTCCTTGTAGATTCTGGATATTGGTCCTTTGTCAGAGGCATAGTTTGTGAATATTTTCTCCCATTCTGTAACTTTACTCTGTTGACAGTTTCTTATTCTGTGCAGAAGCTCTTTAGTATAGTGAGGTCACACATGTCAATTTTTGTTTTGTTGCAGTTGCTTTTGAGGACTTAACCAAAAATTCATTGCCAAAGTCAATGTTTAGAGGGGTATTTGCTAGGTTTTTCTCTAGGATTTTTTTTGTCCCTTGAGACAGAGTCTGGCTCTGTCACCTAGGCTAGAGTGTAGTGGCTCACTGCAACCTCCACCACCCTGGTTCAAGTGATTCTCCTGCCTCAGCCTGTTGAGTAGGGCGCCACTGCGCCTGGCTAATTTTTATATTTTCACTAGAGTTTCACCATGTTGGCCAGGCTAGTCTTGAATTCCTGACCTCAAGTGACCCACTCACCTCAGCCTTCCAAAGTGCTGGGATTACAAGTGTGAGCCACTGCGCCTGGCCTCTTCTAGGATTTTTAGAGTTTGAGGTTGTACATTTAAATACCTAATCCATCTTGAGTTAATTTTTGTACATGGTGAAAGGTATGGGTCTGGTTTCAATCTTCTGCATATGGCCAGCCAGTTATCCCAGCACCATTTACTTAATAGGGAATTCTTTTCCCACTGCTTGTTGGTGATGGCCTTGTCGAAGATGAGATGGTAGTAGGTGTGAAGCTTTATTTCTGAGTTTTCTCTTCTGTTCCATTCTATTCTACTCTGTTTTTGTACCAGTACCATGCTATTTTGGCTACTGTGCCAGTGTGATGCCTCCAGCTTTGTTCTTTTTACTAAGAATTGCTTTGGCTATTAATACTCGCTCTTTTTTGGTTCCATATGAATTTTAGAATGGTTTGGTTTTTTTTTTCCCCCTAATTCCATGAAGAAATTAAAAGAAATGTTGGTAGTTTGATAGAAATAGTGTTGGGTCTGTAAATTCCTTTGGGCAGCATGGCCATTTTAACATCTTTCAACCCATGAGCATGGACTGTTTTTCATTTATTTTTGTCATGTCCGATTTCCTTCAGCAGTGTTGCATAGTTCCCCTTCTAGAGATCTTTCACCTCCTTGGTTAGCTGTATTCCTAAGTATTTCATTTTCTTTGTGGCTGTAATAAATGGGATTGTGTTCTTGATTTGCCTGTCAGCCTGGATGTTACTGGTGTAGAGAAATGTTATTGATTTTTATAAATTTATGTTGATTTTGTATCCTGAAATCTTATTATAATTGTTCATCAGTTCTAGTAACCTTTTGGCAAAGTCATTAGGGTTTTCTAGGTATAGAATCATACTGTCAGTAAAGAGAGATAGTTTGCCCAGGCGTGGTGGCTCATGCCTGTAATCCCAGCACTTTGGGAGGCCAAGGCAGGCAGATCACAAGTTCAGGAGATCAAGACCATCCTGGCTAAGACAGTGCCTGTCTCTACTAAAAATACAAAAAATTAGCGGAGCATGGTGGCACGCGCCTGTAGTCCCACTTACTTGGGAGGCTGAGGCAGGAGAATCGCTTGAACCTGAGAGGCAGAGGTTGCAGTGAGCTGAGATCATGCTACTGCACTCCAGCAGCTTGGGCAACAGAGCAAGACTCTGTCTAAAAAATAAAATAAAAATAAAAATAGAGAGAGAGAAATAGTTGGATTTATTTTCCTGTTAGATTCCTTTTATTGCTATGGCCAGGACTTCTAATACTCTGTTGAACAGGAGTGCTGAGAGCAGGCATCCTTGTCTTCTTCCAGTTCTCAAGGGAACGTTTTCCAGCTTTTGCTTGTTCAGCACGATGTTGGCTGTGGGTTTGTCATTGAGGGCTCTTATTATTTTGATGTATGTTCCTTCGATGCCTAGTCTACTGAGGGGTTTTTTTTTTTAATTATGAGGGGATGTTGGATTTTACTAAAAGCTTTTTCTGTGTCTATTGAGATGATCATATGGTTTTTGCTTTTAATTCAGTTTATGTGGTAAATCACATTTATTGATTTACATATGTTGAACCAGCTTTGCATCCTAGGAATAAAGCCTACTTGATCCTGGTGAATTAACTTTTTGATGTGCTGTTGGATTCAGTTTACTAGTATTTTGTTGAGAATTTTTGCGTCTGCGCTTATCAGGGATATTGGCCTGAAGAGTCCTTTTTTTGTTGTGTCTCTGCCAGAGTTTGGTATCAGGCTGATGCTGGCTTCAAAGAATGAGTTGGGGAGGATCCCTTCCTGTTGGTTTTTTTTGGAATAGTTTCAGTAGGATTAGTACTAGTTCTTTTTTGTATGTCTGGTAGAATTTGGCTGTGAATCCATCTTTTGCAGGGCTTTTTTTTTTTTTTTTTTTTGAATTTTATTTTGGTAACGGATTCTATTTCAGAGCTTGATATTGGTCTATTCAAGGTTTCAGCCTCTTCCTGATTCAATCTTGGGAGATTGTGTGTTTTCAAGAATTTATCCATTTCCTCTAGATTTTAAATTTTGTGTGCATAGTTGTTCATAGTATTCTCTGAGGATCTTTTGTATTTCTGTGGGATGAGTTGTAATGTCATCTTTGCCATTTCTGATTATGCTTACTTGGATCTTTCTTCTTTGTTAATCTAGCTAAGCTAGCATTGTATTAATCTTTTTTTGTTTTGTTTTTTTCCAAAGAACTCTTGGTTTCACTGATCTTCTGTATGGGTTTTTTTGTTCGTTTTTGAGACAGGGTCTCGCTCTGTCCCCCAGGCTGGAGTGCAATGGTGCGATCTTGTCTTACTGCAACTTCTGCCTCCCAGGCTCAAGCAATCCTCCCTCCTCAGCCTCCCAAGTAGCTGGGACTACAGGTACACACCACCATGCCAGGACGATTTTTGTATTTTTAGTAGAGATGGGGTTTCGCCATGTTGGTCAGGCTGGTCTCGAACTTCTGGCCTCAAGTGATCTGCTGGTGCTGGCCTCCCAAAGTGCTGGGATTACAGGTGGGAGCCACTGCACCCGGCTTTTGTATGGATTTTTGTGTCTCAATTTCATTCAGTGCTTCTCTAATTTTAGTTAGTTATTTTCTTCTGCTAGCTTTGGGATTGGTTTCTTTTTTCCCCCCCAGATCCTTTAGATGCAAAGTTAGATTGTTAATTTGAGATCTAACTTCTTGATGAAGGCATTTAGCACTATAAACTTTCCTCTTTTCTTTTCTTTTTCTTTTTTTTTTTTTCTGAAACAGAGTCTCACTCTGTCTCCCAGGCTAGAGTGCAGTGGTGAAATCTTGGCTCACTGCAACCTCCGCCTCCCAGGTTCACGCGATTCTCCTGCCTCAGCCTCCTGAGTAGCTGGGATTACAGGTGTGCACCACACCCAGTGTATTTTTGTATTTTTAGTAGAGCTGGGGTTTCACCATGTTGGCCAGGATGGTCTCAAACTCCTGACCTCACGATCCACCCACGTTGGCCTCCCAAAGTGTTGGGATTACAGGCATGAGCCACCGCGCCCATTCTAAACTTTCCTCTTAATACTGCTTTAGCTGCATCCCAGAGATTTTGGTAAGCTGTGTCCCTATTTTCATTAATTTCAAAGTGTTTTTATTTCTACCTTAATTTCGATGTGTATCCAGGAGTTATTCAGGAGCAGGTTGTTTAATTTCCATGTATTAGTGTAGTTTTGAGAGATTGTGGTATTGGTTTCTGTTTATGTTGTACTGTGGTCCAAGAATGTGCTTGGTATGGTTTCAGTTTTGGGTTTTTTTTATTTTTGGAGACTTGCTTTATGACTGAGCCTGTGGTTGATGCGTGTGTTCTGTGTGCAGATGAGAAGAATGGATACTCTGTGGTTGTTGGATGGAGCGTTCTGTAGAGATGCCTATGAGGTTCAGTTGGTCAGGTGTTGAGTTTAGGTCGGTTAGTTTTTCTGCCTCGATGATGCGTCTAATGCTGTCAGTGGGGTGTGGAAGTCTCCCACTGTTCTTTTGTGGTTGTGTGAGTCTTTTCATAGGCCAAGAAGACCTTGTTTTATGAACCTGGGTGTTCCAGTGTTGGGTGTGTATATTTAAAATAGTTAAGCTTCTTGTTGGATTATGCCCTTTATCATTATGTAATGCCCTTATTTGTCCTTCTTAATTTTTATTGGTTTAAAGTCTGTTTTATCTGATACAAGAATAGTGACTCCTGTTCTTTTTTGATCTCTCTATGCATAGTAGATCTTTCTGCAACCCTTTGAGCCTGTGGTGTCTTTGCTTGTGAGATTGGTCTCTTGAAGACAGAAGATGGATAAGTCTTTTTTTGTTGTTTGTTTGAGACAGGGTCTTTTTCTGTTGCCCAGGCTGGAGTGTGGTGGTACGAACATGGCTCACTGCAGCCTCAACCTCCTGGGCTCAAGCAATCCCCCCTCCTCAGCCCCCCAAGTAGCAGGACTACAGGCGTGTGTCACCACACTTGGCTGAATTTTTTTTTTTTTTTTTTTTTTTTTTTGTGGAGACAGGGTTTCACCATGTTGTCCGGTCTGGCCTTGAACTCCTGGGTTCAAGCAGTTCTGCCTATCTTGGCCTCCCAAAGTACTGGGATTACAGGCACAAGCCACCCTGCCAGGTCCCTTCCTGGATATTTTTAATGTTACTTCAGTCATTAAAGGTTGTATGTAACATCTGAAATGCTTGGAGACAGAAGCATTTTGGATTTGCGGTATTTTCAGATTTTGTAATATGTGCATATACGTAATGAGATGCCTTGGGGATGGGACCCTATTCCAAACATGGACTTCATTTATGTTTCATACACACAGTGTACACACATAGCCTGAAGGTCATTAATACAGTATTTTTAATAATTGCATGCATGAAATAAAGTTTTGACTGTGACCCATCACAAGGTCAAGTGTGGAATTTTCTATCTGTGGCACTATGTCAGTGCTCAAAAAGTTTTGGATTTTAAACCATTTTGGTTTTCAGATTTTTGGATTAGGGATCAAGAATGAAAATTGTTTTCCCAGGTGCTGCCTCTTGACTTCAGTTGCAATGAACGTATTGTAATTTTTCCCTCAAACACGAAGGCATAAAACCTTGGCATTCTCACTGATACACGTTTTTTTTTTTTCTTTAGACAGTCTTGCTTTGTCACCAGGCCGGAGTGCAGTGGTGTACTCTCAGCTCACTGCAACCTCCGTCTCCCAGTTTCAAGTGATTCCCCTGCCTCAGCCTCCCGAGTTGCTGGGACTACAGGTGCACACCACCACGCCCAGCTAATTTCTGTATTTTTACTGTAGAGACGGGGTTTCACCATGTTGGCCAGGATGGTCTCGAACCCCTGACCTCGTGATCCGCCTGCCTCGGCCTCCCGAAGTGCTGAGATTATAGGCGTGAGCCACCGTGCCTGGCCTGATTAACCTTTTTCTTCAATGTCTGTATCATGTCCTTTCTGTTCTTCAAAACACATTACTCATTTTCATTGCCATCATTCTAATCCATGCCTTCATCACATCACATTTGGGTTACTAAAATGAGCTTTTAGCTAGAAAAAGCTGAGGAAACACTGACTTAAGATTATATGTTATGTGGTGTGTTACTTATGTCACGTCTCACATATTTTTAGTCTGTTTTACTTCCCTAATAAAAGAAAGCCCCTGAGAGCAAGGACCGTATGAAGCTTTTGCATTGGTTATAGCATTCAGGCTGACAGGAAGCCATACATGGGTGTCACTCAATATGTGTGATTCATCAGTGACTGCAAAAATGGCAAAACGAAACTCATCTCATCCTTAAAAGGCTACGAAAATTAAAATGACTATGTAGAACACACAAAAATCACATAGGAGATGTTTGATGTGAGGCATGTTAGAGGCATTTTGTTGTTGTTGTTTAGGGACAGATCTCACTCTGTCACCCAGGCTGGAAATCAGTGGTACGATCAGAGCTCACTGCAAGGCAGCCTCCCTCCTCAGCCTCCTGAGTAGCTAAGACTACAGGCATGTATCACCACACCCACCTAATCTTTTATTTTTTGTAGAGACAAGGTCTCCTTATGTTGCCCAGGCTGGTCTTGCGCTTCTGGGCTCAAGTGATCCTCCCACCTCGGTCTCCCAGAGTGCTGGGATTATGGGTAAGTCACCATGCCTGGCTGGTGATCTTTCTACAATGTTTATGACTTCAAAAATGTTAAGACAGCTGATTCCCATTATTCACAGGAGTTACATACTACAAAGTTGAGGCAAACACTGAAACATTTTGCCAAGCGGAAATACAAGGTTAGGTTCCCATGAGCCGCTGGTCACAAACATCATACATAACCTTGTTTTATGTGTTTACACTTAAAGACACCTTATTTAATATATATTGCTGATGGTTAACACTGATCTCATGGCCCAGGCCCGAAGCCAGCTATTCTGACACATGCATTTTCCACAAGGCATGTTTTAGCCCTCCTGTGCTAAGGAACAGCACTTGTGCACTCTGCTTGGGGGCCAGGTTAATTGGCAATGATTGTGCCTCAGATAAACCGCATTGGCCACTGCACAAAGCTTGGGGGACTTTTTATACAGCAGAATTACTGTAGCATGAAGTAAACACGTGAACAGGATGCTTGTTTACAGGATGAGGCCGAAATGAAAAGGCAGGGTAAGTGTCACCTTGTTCCACTCCAGCTGGGGACATGTGTGTCAGGCAACATCGCTCTGTGTGTGTCCAAGGAGCTTAAAGTGGTTACAAATAAAGTTTGTCAGTGAAGCCAGTTTACAGATATGTTATCTGTGAATGAGATCAACCGTACTTTATTGTGGATTAATAAAATCGCTGATATTCAGGAGAAGCAGAAAAGCAAAGAATCTTTATGACATGGTAGACTTTGTTAAATTTTATTTAAGGGCTTGAAATTTGCATTTAAGGCAGCCGTAAGTTTTTATTCATTGCATTATACAACTCCCACAAGCCTGTCTGGCCACCCCCACGGTGCTTTGCATGTTCAGGGTTTCACCCGAACTGATCAAACCCTCTCCCAAGTATTTTGTAGGTTCCCTGTGCTTTTTAGATGCACCTTCCCTTCTCGCTCCTTCTTACATTCAACAGAAACTTGCTAAACACCTTCTCCGTCCTGGGCATTGTAGCAGGTGTAGAAGGTAAGCCCTCCTTGCAGCGCTTGCATTCTCTTGCAGCCTCGCACCTTGTGGGTGTTTAGTAAATGCCACCTCAACACAAGGGATACCACATATTTTACAGAATAAAATGGAACAGAAGCAGTCACCCAGTTAATTGAGATTTCAACACAAATACTTGAGACAAGTTTTTATTGTTTTTAGTGTCCAATTGTTACCGTTATGGACTCACTCATGTTGTATCATCCTCCATCATTTTTCCCATACATTTAAAATATAAGGTCTTAAAAAGATATAAGATGCCAATAGGTGAGGCTTTAGGGGAGAAAATACGTAAAGATGATTGGGGCGGGGGGTGGTGGCGGTGAGGGAGGGCTGCGCCTAGGAGAAAGCTGTGTGGGAAACACGCTGATGAGAAATTCCTGGGGCGGGTACCCAAGAGTCGGACACTCAATTCGAAGCTGTCACTTTTACGTAAACCAGACCTTCCAGCATGACGCAGCTTTGCACAGTGATGGTATGGCATGAGGGTAGGTTAGTGAGGGAAGTACTGCCTGTTCTCCCGCCAGATCCCAGCACTCTGTCAGAGGCTGAGGGTTCTAGGAATTCTTGGTGAGTTAAGTAGCCTTGGTAAGGAACTGGCTCAGCAGGGCCTGGGGTAACGTTCATTAGAGGTAACCTCAGCAGGAAGTGGGAGGGCCGACATCTGGGTCACATGCAGAATGTAGACAATGTGCACTATTTAATAAATGTCCATGCCTCTTCCCTCCCCATTCCATGCCAAGATTAAAGACCAGAACACAATTACGCTTCTTGGCTGGGTTGGGAGCATGCAATGTTCATTCATTGTGTCAGGTCTTCCTCCTCCTAAACTTGGGCCCTGCTTTGAGATACGCTCCATGAAAGTACTTGCCTACTAGCCTGCCCTGCTTTTATTCCCTATCATCAGCGATAGGATTTGGATCCTCATATTATCCTTAGAATGAAAAGCAACAGGAGGACAATGGATCCAGGAGGCCTCTAACTGCACGTGTGCTACCTCACCTCGAGGAGACAGGATGGAGAGGTACCTTCTTTTTAGCCCTTTAGACTTTATTGGCCTAGATATCTACTAGGTAAGGTCAGATGTGATCCTGGATTTTATAAAACTCAGACCTTGGTAACTGTGGTGAAAGCAACACAGCCAATTTTTAGCTGGGGAGGCAGGAGTGAGTCGGTGGAAGGGCTTGGTAAGCAAGGTAAAGAACAGGAGGTACAGAGACCAACCCCCACCACCCAACCACCTGTTAGAAAACACCGAGAAGACATTTGCCTGCCTTTCAAGCTTTGTCAAGGATACAGGGACTTGTTACAATGAGTGAGTTCAAGACCAGCCTGGCCAACGCAGCGAAACCCCATCTCTAATAAAAATACAAAAAATTAGCTGTGCGGTGCTGCACACCTGTAATCCCAACAGGTCTTCCGATTAGTCACAATCCAGGAGACTAGAGCAACTGGTCTTTTCCTGGTCCCAAAGTGTGAACTTTCCAACCTGAAATTCTAAGTATTTTCCCCTGGCTCACAAATCTCGGAGGGGCAAATCCAAAACTGACTTCCTGTAGGTCTTGATAAATTCTTACAGAAGTACTGGAGGATGCTTTCTACACCCATGCTTCTAAATCTAGTTATTTTCTTTCAAAGTCTCCATCTCCCACCACTCCCTCCCCCGATTTCATTTCCCTTCTGTTCCTTCCCAAACAAGATGAACTGTCTTAAACAAATGATCTAACAATGGCATCTCACATTTTCTCCCCAACTTAAGCATCTTTCAGGGCAGGTTCCTATCTTTTTTCCCTTCCACGGGGCCTAAGAGGTATTAAATACTAGCTTGATAACTGCTGCTATGGACTGAATGTGTCCCTTCAAAATTCATCAGTTGAAATCTTAACCCCCAAAATGGTGCTGTTTGGAGGAGGGGCATTTGGGAGGGAACTGGGTCATGCGGGTAGAGCCCTCATGAACGGGATTAGTGAGATTATAAAAGGACTAGAGAGCTCTGTCACTCTTTCTGCCATGTAAGGACACAAGAAGTCAGTAATCTACAACCCAGAAGAGGGCCCTCATTAGAACCTGACCAAAAAGGCACCTTGATCTTGGGCCTCCAGTCTGCAGAACTGAGAAATAAGTTTCTGTTGCTTATAGGCCATCAGTCTACAGTACTTTGTTATAGTGGCCTGAACTACGACAATCGATTTTTTTTTTTTTTTTTTTTTTTTTTTTTTTTTGACACAGGGTCTTGCCCTGTTGCTTAGGATGGATGTGGTGGCCATCTCAGCTCACTGCAACCTCTGTCTCTCAGGTTCAAGTGATTCTGGTGCCTCAGCCTCCTGAGTAGTTGAGATTACAGGTGTGTGCCACCACATCCAGCTCATTTTTTGTATTTCTATTAGAGATGGGGTTTCGCTGCGTTGGCCAGACTGGTCTTGAACTCCTGGTCTGAAGTGATAAGCCCGCCTCTGCCTCCCAAAGTGCTGAGATGACAGGTGTGAGCCACCGCGCCTGGCCTTAATTTTCAATGAACACTCTCCACTTATCATAAAATTCTAGGTGTCACAGTTATCTAAAGAGATGAAAACAGAGCATTTCCTAATCATGGAAAATTCTCCAGATTGTGATTTAAAGCTTTTAGCAGACTCTCAGAATTTCTAAAGACTGCAGGAAAGTGCCTAAGACAAGGCAGGATTACAAAAGCCATTGTCACTTTCTAGCCTACAGCAACACTGGGTAAGATAGAATATGACCTGCCTGAGTTTGAAAACTGGAACTTTAAGCATTGTGTGTTCTCATATAATACATACTCAATATAATATCTGGCATTTAGAAGGTTGGCCACTGACTGATAAATGAATCATGCTAGAAAATAACATTTTGATCTTTTAAAATGCATATTACAGTTAATGAGAGCTCAGTAAAATAGAAAGCGTGCATTAAGTGGTCTTTATTGATGTCTCACATTCAGTGATTTCTTATCACTTCTTCAGTTAATTGTACAAGTATGATAAATTATTTTCTATTTGCTGTGGGAATTTAAATGTAAAATAAATACAAAATACATCTGTGGTTTAATGAACACTCAATGAAGCATCTTTTCTGAGGTATTCCTTTCAGTCTGGTTTTATCCCAGATCTTTTTACTTCCCCTAGGAATAGTCTATTAAACCACACAATGGATCTGTGAACTTGTGGATCAAGGTCACTGTAAATCAGTGAACTTGTGTTTTCATTACATTAGACATACTTTTTGATCTCATCATACAACACCAATACAAAAGCACCACCCATGCCTCTCAACACATTGGACCAGGCACCTTTGAAGAAGGCCTTGGCTCCTTCATCTTTTGCAATCTTCCTCCAGCAGTCAACTGTCCCCGTGTACATAATATCAGCTGTGGAAACAAATGTTGGTGAGGGCTCCAAAACGCTGGAGGAAAGAGACCTTTCCTCTGAAAGATATCTGCACACACTGTTACCAGCTGTATAAAATTAGGGTCATCTGGGCATGGAGTCCCAGCTCCATGCAACATTCCACTGCACATGTCCTTCCTTGCTTAACTGGTGGCTGGGCCTCCTGTCATTCTTACTCCATTAGTTCAAGGTCAATGTAGAATTGGGGCAATTAACCAAGTAATTCACGGACTGCCCAACTGTGAAACAAGAAGAGCGCGGAGCAGCAGGAGGATTATGCCGCGTGGCGACCTCGTTTCATGGAGGACCAAACTGCCACCCAGTGTCAGATGATACTGCACAAGGTTACGCAGTTAAAATAAAAGGCTGTAACGAGTTGAAACATATGAAACTGCTAACACTGGACTGGTTTTGATTTTTAAAGTGGCAATTTCCTATGGTTCAACCTATAGAAGCCAAAACTTTTTACGGCACAACAGATTGCTTCAGGCCATCTCTACCCAGCCACACACCCCATCCCACTAACACCTGTAAGTCAGAGGGAAGCGAGAGTTCTCTGTAAGCAGCAGCTAATTCTTTTCCCTAGCTGCTGCGTCCAGGCTCTAAGGGAAGAGGGCCTAGGGTCTCTATAATGCTACATCCCTAAATTCACATCTAAGTATCTTACTGTTGATGTTCTTATCATCTCTTTAATAAAATGGAAAAAACTTTTCCCTAATAAGATAGTTGAGAATGTTAGGGAAAATTAATACAATCCTTCTTCCCTAAGTCCTTATCAAATAATTTTGAAAATTAATTTCCAGTAAGGAAGACTGAAAGGAACACTGTGAAACGTTCTCCTCGGGCAAAAATAAAGACGTTTAGATGAGCAGAGCACAAGCTTACCCCCTTTCCGGCCGGACTGCATCATCATCCTACGACGAACAGTGTCAAAGGGGTAGGACACCAGCCCTGCAACTGCCGTCACGCTCTGGGCAATCATCCAGCTCACAAAAATGTGCACGTTCTTGGGGTCAGGCAGCATCCCTGTGGACAGAGCCAAGAAGCCGAACGGCTATGAAGCGACTGTTCTCAGCAGAAAGCAGGTGGAGGGAGAGAGGCCACCGCACCTCCAGCTGCACGCTCTGACCTTGCGGGGAACCTGCCCCTGTGCAGGTGCCTCACGTATGGGCAGGCAGCAAAGGTGGCTGCTGCCATCTCTGGACCCTGGGGAGCCAGTGCTCTGCTTGTATGCAGGGCACTGGAAGTGGCTTCAAGTTAAACTCAGTAACTGCTATGGCTGTGTCTAGAGGGAGACAGGCTCCCCCTTCCTCCTCTCTTAACAACTCAAGGCCAGAGTGTATTTCAGTAGAGGACACAAAAAATGCTTTAGCTATTAATTTATGCACACCACCTCCTCATTCAGAAGCCTCAATTATCCCAGAGACTAGAAAAAAACAAGATGGATATATATCAAGTCCTTTAGGAGTTACAGACCCCGTAGGATCCTCTAACCACACCGCCCTCCTTCTCCCCTGATGCCCCTCTCTCACCCTTGGCAGTATCATAGACTCCGAAGTAGGCAGCTCTATAGATAATGATGCCTTGGACAGACACGTTGAAACCTTGGTAGAGACCCCTCAGGCCATCAGACTTGAAGATCTTGATGATACAGTCGCCCAGACCATGGAACTCACGCTGGGCGGCACCCTTGCCCACGTCGGCAGCCAACCTGGTCCTAGCAAAGTCCAGCGGATAGACAAAGCAAAGGGAGGTGGCCCCAGCGGCCCCACCAGATGCCAGGTTACCAGCAAAGTAGCGCCAGAACTGCTTATGCCGATCCACACCCCCTAAGAAGAGCTGCTTGTACTTGTCCTTGAAGGCGAAGTTGAGAGCTTGGGTGGGGAAGTAACGGATCACGTTGGCCAGGTTACCCCTCCAGAAGGAGAGAAAGCCCTGCTCCTTGGGGATTCTCACCACACAATCAATGATCCCTTTGTACTGCTTCTCAGCACTGATCTGTTTGCTGGCATGCTGGACCTGGTGGAGGGGAGGGTGGGTGATACAGGACAGGCAGGGCAGAGACAGGGGAAGAGGACAGGAGAAAAAAGGTTTGCACTTCCTAGATTTTTTTTTTTTTGAAGAAAAAAAGGATGAGGAAATCAAATGGATACTGAGGATGTGTAAATGGATACTGTTATCCATGTTAGTTCCTGGATAACAAGCCAAAATAATCCAATGTGGCTTCAATTATTAGGGTATTTGAGGGAAAAGGTGTTGCCCCAAATAAACTGAAGAGGTGACTGAATTGTATAAAGCTGGCCATTTATCTATTTCACTTTCCCTAGGTCTGAGAACTGCATGAGGGGCTTACTGGGGGACAGAATGAGTAACACTCCCTGCTTCAAAGGGCTTTGGATTTAATAGACATGATGGCCAAAAAACGACCATTTCTCAGTGTCACTCTGATCACCCTGGAGATGAGGATCTCTAGTAGATGCTCTAATAGAGGAAGGAGAATAAATCCACTAAGCATTAGGGCTCCAAAGTTTTCAAGCAGATAATCCAAGTAATCAATTATTGAGGGTTTGCTCCCTTTGTGAGCAATGTGTGGGGGGTTTTGTTAGTAATTTTGACTCCCAAATTGGGCTCTTCCTCATTGAGGGGCCCTGACCTTTTGGGCAGGTGGAGAAAAACAGGAGGATGATGATAGGTCATTCAGCGACCAGGTAGGGGAGGAAAAGATTTGGAGACAGGATGATCTGAGTTTATTCCGAAAATTGTTTCTTAACATTTCAAAACCTCAGCTTCATCTGTAAAATGGAGAAGAAAAACTCTCTCACAGAGGTTACATAAAGATGAAGGCGTCAGCCTGCATACAGCATTGTGCATGAGATACGATAAGGGAATTCCTGCGTGATGGTTTTGGTGTTTTCATTGTAAAGGTGCATGCGCATAAGACGGTGCCAAAAATACTGGCAATCACTAGGTGCCTCCAGGCCTGAGTGCACGCCCGTGCTGTCACGGGCGCAGGATCTGGCACACGTAAACCGGCTCCGGGTGGGTTTCCATATATAGACACCCGAACGCCGGGCGCCACCCGACACCAGGAATCTGCGACTGACGCTGGACCTGTCTCTACACAGAGGGCACCTTCTTCCCCCACGGGCGGGCGGGCGCCCGGGCCTGTGGCCTGGCGCAGATTTTCCGCGGCGCCCCGCGCCCTGCAGCTCACGCCGCAACGCGCGCCCCGCCCGGCCCACCGCGCCCGCGCCCGCGCCACCCCTTGCACCGCGCCGTTCTCACCTGCAGCAGCAGTTTGACCCTCTCGATGGGGGCGACCGCGGTCTTGGAGACTGCAGCGGCGACGCCACCGGCCAGGAAGTCCTTTAGGAAGCTCCAAGCGTGATCACCCATGGTGACAGCTCGACGCACTCAGCCCGCAGGCAGCCCGCTCGCCCTCTCGCCCACGCCCGGCCTGGCACCGCCGCGCAGTCCCCCACCCTGCGCGACGCGAAGGGGCCGCCGCCTCGCCCGCAGCCCCCCCTTATATTCGCGCCGGGCTCTCGCGAGAGGAGGCGGGTCGCGGCCGGCACGCGCGCCGCGCATTGGCTGGGCATGTACTGGGCGCCCCCTCCTCCCCGCTTCAGAGGGCATCGGGGGCGAAGGCGTTTCCGGGAGCGGGGCTGGGCCGGGGGCTGTCCCTGCAACTTGGGACATTTAAAGGGCACATTCATGTTATCTGTCCCGCCGAGCCCAAGGAACACCGTGTCACCGCGGCATGTGGGCCGCGTATTTATAGCACAAGCAGCCTTAGGCCGGGTCGAAGCCGGGGCAGACACCGGGCCGCTGCCGCCAGCGGAGCGTTCTTGACCCTCCGGCCTGCACGGGCCGCTCTCAGGCCCAGGGATTTCGAGCTGTTTCCTCCTCCTTGCATCTAAAGGCGCCCCCCACCAGAACTCACTGCCTGGATATGGGCTTCCTTAGAGCCATGCGCTCCCGAGAGAATAAATGGCAATCCTCTCAAATAGATACTGTGGTCACTCGATGCTGTGATTGTCTCCTAGAATCTGACAAACTGCTGCCTCGCACTTCTTTTCATTCAATCGTTCGTTCCATCATTCATTCTGCTGTTACATATTGATGTGTCTGGCACTCAGTGTCCACAGGAAAGGCCTGGTGCAGGGGGCCACTAGGTGAATTCATACTTGTTTTGGCAAAACTCTGTGACTCTAAAACATAGGAAACTTCTTTTGTAAGCCCCTAAAGGGTTTAATGTACCACTCTGCTCTCAGCGGAATTTCAGCACATATCAGGGCAGAATGTTCTCAGTCAGCTGGCTCCTTCTTGAGGGTCAGTGCTGTCAGCCTTCCAGAGAAGATGCAGTCCTTGGCTGTATTTGCCTCTTTTTAATGGCAGCTGGGGTTGAGGAAATGCTATTTAATCCCAGGAAATTGATTGCAATTAATTTCTTAAAATATATAAATTTGAGCTTTAATTTTCCTTAGCTTGTTTTTTAGGCAGTTCATGTAACCATACAGCTTCTCAAATACAACTGTTCCTTCCCCTAGAATGACTGCAATTCGTTTTTAACTTTAAACTCTTTACTCAATTATCTTCCCATGTTTGCTAATTTTCATTTGTACCTTTAACGAAATTTGTTGTTTTTATAAGCTTTTTTATTTATTATATTTGCTGACATCATGTTAGAGGTTTATGGAGCTGCAGCTGTGTGTCACCCTGGGCCTGGAGACTTTGGTATAGCAGAAGTCACTCCGGTTCCAGGGCCACAGAGGGCATGCGTTTTTCTTGAGTGGGGCAGGCTAGAGTTCTGAAATCCAGGTAAGCAGAATGAAAGCTAGGAACTAGTGCAAAGTTGCCAGAGGTCAGAGCAGACAGAAAGTCAAGACCTCGGAAGAGACAAACAGATAAACCATGTATATGTTTGTTCAACAGACTCTTGTTGAGCATTTACTGTGTCCCAAGAACTAAGTGTAGCCCTGCGGATTGAGTATAAGTAGACATGGCCTGTCTCCAAAGTTAGTGCACTGTATCTCATCCTGTAATATAGAGTTGCTTTTAAACCTCCATTTTCCTTTTAATTGTGCATTAGAATTGTGTCTTATTTTTATTATGAAAAATAGGCCGGGTGTGGTGGCTCATGCCTGAAATCCCAGTATTTTGGGAGGCTGAGGCTGGCAGGTTACCTAGGTCAGGAGTTTGAGAATAGCCTGGCCAACATGGCAAAACCCCATCTCTACTAAAAATACAAAAATTAGCTGGGTGTGGTGGCTCGTGCCTGGAATCCCAGCAGCTCAGGAGGCTGAGGCATGAGAATCGCTTGAACCTGAGAGGCAGAGGTCATAGTGATCTGAGATCACTCTACTGCACTTCAGCCTAGGTGACAGAGAAAGCCTCTCACTCAAAAAAAAAAAAAAAAAAAAAAAAAAAAAAAA
>NW_016814940.1:180776-185271 GCF_001698545.2 Rhinopithecus bieti
AAAAAAAAAAAAAAAAAAAAAAAAGAAAAAGAAAAGAAAAGAAAACTAATGCTGTTATATTGAACTTTGCACAAACTTCATTTTCTCCTCTAAGTTTTTTCTTCTCATATATTTCCCAAATGGAATGGATAGATTAAGATTTTTAAAGTTTTGTAGCTTTTGCTACATACTGACAAATTGCTCTTCAGAAATACCAACCCACCAGTTACAGAGATAAGCTTTCTCTCACACTCTCCTCCAACACTGGCTTAAAAAAAACAGAGTTATTTGTGAGTTATTTATGAGTTTGAATTTGTATTTAATTACTATGAAGCTGTATATATTCCATATGATTCAATTTAATCTGACAGTTTGACAAGGTTTCCCTTTTGTGTAAACTTTTAATCTTCATTGACTACTGCTGGAGTGAAAGCAGAGTATTTATATTAACAACAATTCTTTACATATTTGGGGCAATAAATATGTGTTGAATGTTTTTCATTTTGTTGTTTTCCTTTTGGTATTTATTATATCATTCTATTAGTGTTATGAACAGATCTATAGTATGATGATATACTTCATGTTCTGATGTAAATGTATCTTTTATAGATATAGCAGTCTATTTAGTACATATATCAGTTTTTTTCTTCTACTTTGGGTAGCTATTTTTAAAATGTCTAACACTATGTTTTATATTGTATGGAGGTATAGGTCTAATTTCACTTTTCTCCATATCATGCGTGGGTATCCCAATACTAATTCTTAAGCAGATATTTTCTTCTCTCCATTATTTGTCTTATATTAGTAAGTCTAGTTTTTCATATATTAAGTCTCATAATAGCTTTAATTTAGGAAATATCCACACTATATTTATTTGATCTTCATTTTTAAAAAATAAGCTAATATATGATTCTACAATCACTTAAAAAATAAAGTTTTATCTGCTTATATGTCTGGATTTATTTTTACTATCAAGTCGTTCAATTATGTGATGTTTAAATCACAGGAAGCTATTTTAAATTAAATTAAATCTTAATTAACATATTAATCCAGGAAGTAGTATCGTCTTTGTTACACTTAATTTTACCAGAGTTTTTGATGTTTTCTAAATGGGAGATCTATTTCTCCTTGGCTACTCTCCAGCTACCCTGTTCTACAGAAGGAGTCATAGCTGGAATCCTTGACAAGAGGTTTTCCATGGAAACTGTACACTGTCCTCTGCCTCCATGGACTTTCTCAGAAAAGAGAGGCCTCAGATGCCCTCAGGAGCATGAGCTGCCTGTGGTCACAAGATCCTGGTATCACTTACACAGTTAGGGGAGAGAATGGTGCTCAGCAGAACACATGTCCACCCGCCCAACCCAGTACTTAGTGGCTTTCTTCCAGTGGGAGAATGGACGAGGCATCTAGGAGATGAGAAGAAACTCTGCTTTCAATCGTGGATGGGCTCTTGGATGCTGGCGGGAACAGGGCCATGTAGAAATGAGAGTAGGGTGGAAAACTAGCCTTTTGGATTTTTAGTGGAAGCTCTTATAGACTTAGTCTCTTACCAAACTGAGAATAGAGAATGTGATTTGCTAAAGAGTAAGAGTCACAAGAAATAAAGAAAAACAATAAAGGGTGTGCTTTTGGTGGTGATAACATAATGCCTGAGTGCAGGTGTACATTTAAAGTATTAGGAATTAGAACACACTACTACTGTTTGTTGACATGGTAAATTTCAGCATAAGCAAAGAGGATCAAGATATTTATATGTGTGTGTATGTATGTATGTATGTATGTATTTATTTTAGAGACAGCATCTTGCTTTGTCACCCCAGCTGGAGCACAGTGGCACAATCACAGATCACTGAAACCTTGCACTCCTAGGCACAAGGGATCCTCCTGCTTCAGCCTCCCAAGTAGCTGAGACTATAGGCACATACCATCACACCTGGATATATATATATATTTTTTTTTTTTTTTAATTTGTAGGTTTTGCTATGGTCTCCTGGTTTTGCTATGTTGCCCAGGCTACGTGGAGAAGCTTACATGCCAGGAACAGATATAATTGTGGTGCCTACAGGCAATTCCAATGCAGCCTGGCAAGGACCCAAGAGGGGGTTCTGGTTGTACTTCCAGCAGAGTGACTTTCAGTGTGTTGCCTCCATCAGAACTTGTACTTTTTACGTTTTACGAATGTTCATGAAACAAAAGTTTTGTTAGAAGGATTTGGCGCCTTATTATTTAAAGGAGGTGATTTGAGGGGGCAGAGGAGCCCTTGAATCATAGAAAAGACAGAGGGATTTCTCCTAGAAGGCACTCTGCTTCCGGGGGAAACTGATTCAGGTTGGCTTCTTGGTTGCTGGAGGCAGGGAGGCCTGGGAAACCTGTAGCGCACCCCTAATAAACACAGGCAGATCCTGTGCACTTCCTAAAGACAGATTCTGAACCTTTCTTTTTTCACTTCCAATCTTAGCACCTCTCCTTACTTTGTTGAAGACTCCAACAAGCACACTGAGTATCATACAACACAATGAAGCGAATGTTTATGCTCGTATAGTAATGCCTTCCGACCATAACCACACACCTTCCAGGCTGGCATCTTCCAGTTTTGCCCACAGGCAAGCTCTGTGAAGAAAACCGTGACTCACCTGGAGCTGACTGGGTCCGTTATCTTTTTTTTTTTGAGACGGAGTCTTGCTCTGTTGCCCAGGCTGGATGGAGTGCAGTGGCGCGATCTTGCCTCACTGCAAGCTCCACCTCCCAGGTTTACGCCATTCTCCTGCCTCAGCCTCAGGAGTAGCCACAGGCGCCGCCACCACGCCCAGCTAATTTTTTGTATTTTTAGTAGAGACAGGGTTTCACCGTGTTAGCCAGGATAGTCTCGATCTCCTGACCTTGTGATCCGCCCGCCTCGGCCTCCCAAAGTGCTGGGATTACAGGCATGAGCCACCACACCTGGCCGACTGGGTCTGTTTTCTAAACACAGTTTGAACTAGTGTTTTGTGTTTCACATATCCTATCAATCATTTTTAAAAACACATGCTTTATTCCTATTATTATTAAAATCAGTATGCAATAAATGTTATCAGAGACTATTTTTTTCATCTGTACTACTGAAGAACAATATTTTGCTATTTTAAGGAATGAGGATTTTTTTCCATATGCGTTCTTTTACCTCATGACCCTTTCCTCATAGTCAGCTAGACATTCTGTGTCACTGGCACAGGAAAAATAAAACATTCAGGAAGCAGAAGAAATTCTCGGCAGTAGAATTTCCAAAGGAAGAGAAAAAACTCAAGTCCAGTGGACTTCGTAGAACACTTGAGGGAAAACAAAAAGCTTTCTGCACACGGCCGGACACGGTGGCTCACGCCTGTAATCCCAGCACTTTGGGAGGCCCAGGTGGGCAGATCACCTGAGGTCGGGAGTTCGAGAGCAGCCTGACCAACATGGAGAAACCCTGTCTCTACTAAAAAACAAAATTAGCCGGGCGTGGTGATGCATGCCTGTAATCCCAGCTACTCGGGAGGCTGAGGCAGGAGAATCGCTTGAACCCGGGAGGTGGAGGTTGCCGTGAGCCATGAGCGGAGATCGCGCCATTGCACTCCAGCCTGGGCAACAAGAGCGAAACTCCGTGTCAATTTAAAAACACACACACACACACACACACACACACACACACACACACACACACACACACAAACCTGCCTGCTCAGCTACTCTTCCAAAGATGACATGAAGTTTTCCCAAACCTGGAGAGAAAGGAAGAAAGTTGGAGAGAAAGCAAAGAATGGGAGGCTCGTGTGGATCCCTGGGAAGGAGGGGCCTGTACTCTGCGCAGCGCAGGGAGGCACAGACGCCGGGGAAGAAATGGCCAGGCGGCGTTTCCGCACACGGCTCCCGGGCAGCCCCGTTTATCCAACCGCAATGAGCGAGACGGAAACAAACCCCCGGTACCTGAGGGATTTGCTTGTGTCCACAGTCCACAAAACGAAGGCAGCCTGCTGGAGTGAAGGGCCCTAGAAAGCCCCGTTCCGTTTTTCCCGCTCCAATGTCTCTCATGTGGCCCAGGAGCAGCAGAACAACGTTTCCTTTTCAAGGCCGCCACAGTTAGCTGACAGCAAGCCCTGAAGAGCCTCAGGGTTGGAAGGGAGGAAAGCGTGACTTGGATAGAACACCCCTGATGCAGCACAGACTGAAGACCCGAAGGGATGCGGCCCAGGCGGCGGGTCCAGCAGGGCCAGATTAGGCCAGGCGCGGTGGCTCAAGCCTGTAATCCCAGCACTTTGGGAGGCCGAGACGGGCGGATCACAAGGTCAGGAGATCGAGACCATCCTGGCGAACACGGTGAAACCCCGTCTCTACTAAAAATACAAAAAAAACTAGCCGGGCGAGGTGGCAGCGCCTGTAGTCCCAGCTACTCGGGAGGCTGAAGCAGGAGAATGGCGTGAACCCGGGAGGCGGAGCTTGCAGTGAGCTGAGATGCGGCCACTGCACCCCAGCCTGGGCGACACAGCAAGAATCGGCCTCA
>NW_016814940.1:185448-188885 GCF_001698545.2 Rhinopithecus bieti
AAAAAAAAAAAAAAAAAAAAGATCCGGACCACGCGCCCCTCCCCTCCCCTCGCCTTCTTAAGTCATCCATGGGAGAGCAGTGGAGAGAAATGCGCACCCAGGTTATTTCCACCGCTTGACAGAATGGTGTCTGAATAGAAATTAAGTTGCCTTGCCCGGCTGCGTTTGTGGGCCAATATTTGTACTTACTGTATTCTTTTCTTATTTTCAAAAAAACAATGTAACTGAAGACATCAGAACTTTGGAAACTTATTACTGGTCCTTGTTCTAGCAAGCACATTTCTTTAAGAAGGAGACTGAGATTTAACTGTTTGTGTGTCTGTGTGTGTGTGTGTGTGTGTGTGTGTGCGCGCGCGCGCGCATTTGGGGAGTGCACTTCAGGGTGCTTTTCTCTATAAATCTTTGTGAAATTGGCTTACGAGGCCAGGCGCAGTGGTTCACACCTGTAATCTCAGCACTTTGGAAGGCTGAGGTGGGCAGATTGCCTGAGCTCAAGAGTTGGAGACCAGCTTGGGCAACGTGGCAAAACACCATCTCTAAAAAAAAAAAAACAAAACAAAAACCCGAAAATTAGCGGGGCATGGTGGTGCGCCTGTAGTCCCAGCTACTTGGGCTACTTGTGGGGGCTGAGGCGGGAGAACCACTTGAGCCCAGGAGATGGTGGCTGCAGTGAGCCGTGTTCACGCCACTGTACTCCTGTGTGACAGATGGAGACCCCATCTCTCAAAAAAAAGCTTATGAATTATGAATTTATATTAAATAGCTTAACTAAGTACAGCAACGGACTCCTTTAATGTATAAACTTTACGCCTTCAACACAACATAATAGTCTTTCAGTAACTGCTTGTTAAATGAATAGGAAAATAATGCACTTTAATTTCTAGGTCAGTGGTTCTCAGATTTCTCCATTGAGGGAGAACCTGGAAACCACCATCATTTTTGTGCAGCACTGTGAAATGTAGGTATATGGAATGTCATCATATAAATGAAGAGTAGTTACACTAGCAGAAATGTGATCTTCTGTTACGTGTCTGCCTGCCATATAAAACAATAGTCATTTTAATGGTGGATTTATCAATTTCTCCCTTGAGGTCTGTTGAATTTTCCTTTATACATTTCAAGCCTTCTGTTTTTAAAGGCATACACGGGCCAGGCGTGGTGAGCCTGTAATCCCAGCACTTTGGGAGGCCAAGGTAGGTGGATCCCTTGAGGTCAGGAGTTTGAGACCAGCCTGGCCAACATGGTGAAACCCCATCTCTACCAAAACTACAAAAATTAGCCAGGCATGGTGGCAGGTGCCTTTAAATCCCAGCTACTCGGGAGGCTGAGGCAGGAGAATTGCTTGAACCTGGGAGGCGGAGGTTGCAGTGAGCCAAGATGGCGTCACTGTACTCCAGCCTGGGTGACAAAGTGAGACTCGGTCTAAAAATAAGTAAATAAATAAATAAATAAATAAATAAATAAATAGGCCAGGCACATTGGCTCATTCCTGTAATCCCAGCATTTTGGGAGGCTAAGGCAGGCAGATCACTTGAGGTCAGGGATTTGAGACCAGCCTGGCCAACATGACAAAAACTCAACTCTACTACAAATATAAAAATCAGCTGGGTGTGGTAGTGCATGCCTGTAGTCCCAACTACCAGGGAGGCTGAGGCAGGAGAATTGCTTGAATCTGGGAGGTAGAGGTTGCAGTGAGCTAAGATAGTGCCCCTGCACTCCAGCCTGGGCTTCAGAGTGAGACTCCATCTCAAATTATAATTAATTAAAAATAAAGGCCTACAAAATGTGAATTGTTATATCTTTTTGGTGAATTTAGCTTTTATCATTAAGCTGCGGCCCTCTTTATCTGTAGTAATACTTTTTGCCTTGAAGTCTTTCCCCTGACAAATTAACAGAGCTATTTGTTTTCCTTTGGTTTGTATTTGCCTAGTTTATATTTTTCTAACCCTTTACTTTCAACCATTCTGTATAAGTATATCCCCTGTAAACCTCTATGTTTTCTTTCTCCTTCTCTTTTTTTTTTTTTTTTTTTTTTTTGAGACAGAGTCTCGCTCTGTCACCCAGGCTGGAGTGCAGTGCTGTGATCTCAGCTCACTACAACCTCTGCCTCCTGGGTTCAAGCAATTCTCCTGCCTCAACCTCCTGAGTAGCTGGGATTACAGGTGCCCGCCACCACACCTGGCTAATTTTTGTAGTTTTAGTAGAGATGGGGTTTCACTATGTTGGCCAGGCTGGTCTTGAACCCCTGACCTCAGGTGATCCGCCCACCTCAGCCTCCCAAAGTGCTGGGATTACGGGAGTATGTCACGTGCTCAGAAAAATTCTCATTATTTTAACTATAAAGTTTGTATCCATTTTCATTTATTATTACACTGATATTCTTTAATTTTTATTTTGAATTAATTATAGATTCAAAAGAAGTTGCAAAGGAATGACTGCTCATATTTTAAAATTTTGTTTCTGCCATTTTATTTTACACTTTTTATTTGTCCTCCTCCTACTTGTCCTTGAAATTCATCATTTCCATTGCTTATTTACCATAACTATCTTATGCCAACTACTACATGTGTTTTTGAATTACATGTTAAGGGGCTAATGACACCATAATTGTTATTAATTATTTTAGGTGGCTACTATTTTTCCAGATTCCAAGGAGGCCAAGTTTCCCCCTCTTGGCTTATTTAGGCACTGAGTGTCTCTCAGGACTGTGATACCAGTTTATACACAGTCGCAGATAACACTGAAGTCAAATTAATAGTTCAATGTGCATAGCTTGCCATGGAGAAGCTCTGCTCTGGAAGAAATGCTTGCATTTCATAACATTATTCAATGTGGCCACTAGAGGGAGGTCACACATAGAATACTATTCTGAGAATAGCTAAGTTTCTAATTTTTATCAAAGATCTGTCAATAGTACACAAAATTAAGGGAAAAAACCCAAACCCTTTCTACTTTTAAGAAGACATACAGTGCTGACATGATGTCAGCAAAAATAATAGAGAAAATAATTAAGTCAAAGCAGAGATTTTCAAATGGGGAAAATGAAGCAAGACCCAAGTATATGCTGCTGCAAGAAATGCACTTGAAATATGAAGACATACATAGGTCAAAAGTAAAAAGATAGGCTGGGTGGGATGACTCATGCCTGTAATCCCAGCCCTTTAAGAGGCCAAGACAGGAGGATTGCTTGGGGCCAGGGGTTGGAGAGCAGCCTGGGCAACATAGTGAGGCACCCTGTCTCTACACACACACACACACACACACACACACACAGGAATGACCTATTTTGGGGAAGGAGGGTGTTTGTTTTAAAAATTGTGGTAAAATAGGCCGGGCGCAGTGGCTCAAGCCTGTAATCCCAGCACTTTGGGAGGCCGAGACGGGCGGATCACGAGGTCAGGAGATCGAGACCATCCTGGCTAACACGGTGAAACCCC
>NW_016814940.1:189120-191325 GCF_001698545.2 Rhinopithecus bieti
AAAAAAAAAAAAAAAAAAAAAAATTGTGGTAAAATATACATAATATTAAACTGATTTTTTTTTCAATTTTTTTTTTTGAGACAGGGCCTTGCTGTTGCCCAGGCTGGAGTACAGTGGTGTGATCACAGCTCACTGCAGCCTCAACCTACTGGGCTCAAGCCATCCTCCGACTTCAGCCTCTCCAGTAGCTGGGACCACAGGCATGCTCCACTATACCTGACTAATTTGTATTGATTTATATTTTTTGTAGAGATGGGGTCTTGCTATGTTGCCTAGGCTGGCTTTGAACTCTGGGGCTCAACAATCTTCCCACCTTGGCCTCTCAGAGTGCTGGGATTACAGGCCTGAGCAACCACATCTGGCTGAAAATGGACCGTATTAACTTTTTTTTTTTTGAGAAGGAGTCTCACTCTGTTGCCCAGGTTGGAGTGCAGCGGTATGATCTCGGCCCACTGCAACCTCCGCCTCCCAGGTTCAAGCAATTCTCCAGCCTCAGCCTCCCAAGTAGCTGGGATTATAGGTGTGTGCCATCATGCCTGGCTAATTTTTGTATTTTCAGTAGAGACAGGGTTTTACTATGTTGGCCAGGCTGATCTCCAATTCCTGACCTCAAGTGATCTTATCATAACCTAGACATTCCTTTCTATAGATAATAACTCTTTCAACCAATTGCCAATCAAAATAGGTTTATTTATTTATTTTTATTATTGTTATTATTATTTGAGACAGGGTCTTGCGCTGAGGTCCAGGCTGGAGTGCAGTGGCACGATCTCTGCTCATTGCAGACCCTGACTCTCAATTCAAGCAATTCTCATGCTTCAGCCTCCTGAGTAGCTGGGACCACAGGCGTGTGCCACCACACCCAGCTAATTTTGGTATTTTTAGTAGAGACAGGGTTTCGCCATGCTGACCAGGCTGGTCTGGCACTCCTGACCTCTAGTGATCCACCCACCTCAGCCTCCCAATGTGCTGGCATTACAGGCATGAGTCGCCACCACGAACGGTCACCAATCAGAATATGTTTAAATCTGCCTATGACCTGGAAGCCGCTCTCCTCCTTCCAGTTGTCCTGCTCTTCCAGGTAGAACTAATATAAACCTTACATCTATTGGTTGATGTATTATGTCTCCGTAAAACGTATAAAAGCGAGCTGTACCCCAACCACCTTTGTACATGTCATCAGGACCTCCTGTGGCTGTGGCTTGGGCGTGGCCTTAACCATGACAAAATAAACTTTCTAAATTGATTGAGACTTGCCTCAGATACTCTTTGGTTTACACTACAGATGATCAGAAGAGAAAAAGACAAGTAACCTAATCTAAAAATAGATCAGGCTTGAACAGAAACGTAGGCTTCACAAAAGAGATCATATCCATAGTTAATCAGCATTTGAAAAGGTGTTCAACATCATTTCTCACCAGGGAAATGCAAATTATTAGGTTGAAACATGAAATTGTCGGCTGGGCACGGTGGCTCACGCCTGTAATCCCGGCACTTTGGGAGGCCAAGGCAGGCGGATCACCTGAGGTCAGGAGTTTGGGACCAGCCTGGCCAACATGGTGAAACCCCGTCTCTACTAAAAATACAAATACAAAATTAGCCAGGCATGGTGGCGCAGACCTGTATTCTCAGCTACTCAGGAGGCTGAGGCAGGAGAATCGCTTGAATCTGGGAGGCAGAGCTTGCAGTGAGCCGAGATCAAGCCATTGCACTCCAGCCTGGGCAAAAAGAGCAAAACTCCATCTCAAAAATAATAGTAATAATAAATAAATTGCCAATAAAGGACGGGGGCGGTGTCTCATGTCTGTAATCCCAGCACGTTGGGAGGCTGAGACAGGCGGATTACCTGAGGTCAAGAGTTCGCGACCAGCCTGGCCAGCATGATGAAACTCTATCTCTACTAAAAATACAAAAATCAGCTGGGTGTGGTGGTGGTGGTGGGGGGGGGGAGGCCTGTAATCCCGGCTACTTGGGAGGCTGAGGCAGGAGAATCACTTGAACCCAGGAGGCGGAGGGCGGAGTTTGCAGTGAGGCGAGATGGCACCACTGCACTCCATCCAGAGACACAGTGAGACTCTGTCAAAAAAAGAAAGAAAGAAAAGAGAGGAAAGAAAGAAAGAGAGAGAGAGAGAGAGAGAGAAAAGAAAGAGAAAGAAAGAAAGAGAGAGAGAGGAAGGAAGGAAGGAAGGAAGGGAGGGAGGGAGG
>NW_016814940.1:194135-234014 GCF_001698545.2 Rhinopithecus bieti
AAAAAAAAAAAAAAAAAAAAAAAACAAAAATCACCAGGCGTTGGACTTGGCACCAGTGCTGGTGGGAGGAAATAGACCTTCATCTGGGTCTGCATTCCTTTGAGGTGTTACTTTCCTGCTTGAAGGCCTGTAGGATGTCTCCCTGTTTTCTACAGAATGAATCCCATTTCCTCCATCCCTCTACTCACATTCTATTTTTTTATTTTTTTATTATTTGTTTATTTTTTTGAGAGGGAGTCGCTCTGTCGCCCAGGCTGGAGTGCAGTGGCACAATCTCAGCTCACTACAACCTCTACCTCCCAAGTTCAAATGCATCTTCTGCCTCAGCCTCCAGAGTATCTGGGATTACAGGCATCTGCCACCATGCCCAGCTGATTTTTGTATTTTTAGTAGAGACGGGGCTTCGCTATGTTGGTCAGGCTGGTCTCGAACTCCTGACCTCAGGTGATCCGCCCACCTCGGCCCCCCAAAGTGCTGGGATTACAGGCATGAACCACTGTGCCCAGCCCCTCTGCCCATCTTTTAAGCTCTGTGGCACCCCTTATCTACCTCCAGTCAGGTTCCCCCTTAGCCTATGCATTAATTGCCAGGCCTAGTCCTGATCTCCTGCCTCCACCTGTTGATGTTTTTGAATTATTCTCTTCCTTAGCCACCCAATTCGGCTTAATTCCTCCTTCTCAAAGAAACCTCCTAAACTGCTGTTGTTAGAATTAATCTCTTTCGACTCTATTTCCCTATACCCTTTTCACTCTACCCTGCCGTCTACCACAGTGTTGAGGTAAGTTACCTGTGAGCTGAGAGAGCAAAATAGATGCCCCTTTAACAGCTAAGACGGACCCGAAGGATGAGGAAACAACAGTTATCTACTGGTTGAGGGTTCAGGGTGGCTTGCATGGCAACTCCCCAAAATTCTACAACTATAGGAAAAACCACACTCTTGCGAAACACCCTAACAATAGGAACTATATCGAGCAAATTATCAGACCTCTCAACTCTGATTCATAACCCAGATTATGCAACTCTGTTGGACCCAGGACCAGCCTCACAAGCATTCTTTTCTGATAAGACACTGCAGACTTTAAGCCAGTTTCAGCAGCTTATAGAGACTGCAAGCAAACTGTCTTTGTGTCTTTTGATTCACCTTTTGATACAAAGAACCAAATTCCACCTCTTTTTTTTTTTTTTTTTTGATATGGAGCTTCTCTCTGTCAACCAGGCTGGAGTGCAGTGGCACGATCTCAGCTCACTGCAACCTCAGCCTCCCGGATTCAAGTGATTCTCCTGCCTCAGCCTCCCAAGTAGCTAGGACTACAGGTGCCTGCCACCACGCTGGGCTAATATTTGATTTTTTAGTAAAGATGGGGTTTCACCATGTTGGCAAGGCTGGTCTCGAACTCCAGACCTCAGGTGATCTGCCTGCATCGGCCTCCCAAAGTTACAAGCGTGAGCCACCACGCCTGGCCCCACCTCATTTTAATGCTAAAACACCACCGCAAAGTGAACATGGGATATATGTTATATATATGCATATGCACTATGTATGTGCTCAGTGGCCCTTATAAATATGTATAGCTTTCCCCCAAAATTTGCTGAATATCTCTGATTCTATTGTGCAATACAGACCCTGTAAGGCATGAAACCAACCTGCCCTTTCCCTCTTCAAAGAGAGAGCACCCTCTGTCCATGCTGGAGACCATCTCTTCCCATTTTGCAAACTGATATCCCCAATAAAGCTCTCCTTTCTGCTATTTAGCCATCTTGATGGTCTTTTGGAAAACACCACTCAGGCCCAGGTGTGAGACCTTGGAGGGCAGCAACTACATCTTAGTCACTGCACTCTGCACAAGCAGATGTTTGCTGTTTACCAAAATGACTTTGTTTTAATGTGCCGATGATACAAATAGACAAAACCCATAGAAACTAGCTGGGCTTAAACTCTCTCTGTAGGCTGGGTGCAGTGGCTGATGCTTGTAATTCCAGTCCTTTGGAAGGCCAAGGAGGGAGGAATGCTGGAGGCCAGGAATCTGATGCTACAATGAACTGTGTTCGTGCCACTGCACTCCAGCCGGGGCGACAGAGCAAAACCCTGTCTCTAAAACACTAACAACAAGATTATTTCTCTATGCAACCAGAATAATGAAATGGGCATGTATAATTACCCAATCAATTTGATCCCTGTAGGAAGCCTATTTGAATAATTTAAGCCCGTGAAATAATCTCCCAGGGCCGCAGTGCTGAGATGGGTCGGTCCATACTGACCACATTAACTGATTTCACACACGGGCATGTTGTCCTTCATGTTGCGCCGTCATCACACAGAAGCCTGTCTGCGGATGGCTCTTTCCCTTGCAGGAAGTGGAAGCCACATCTATTTCAGCTCCTTTCAAACCACAGCTATGACTCCCCAGTGGTCTGCAGCCTTGCCCTTTATGGAAATGTAGTAATCAACATTTTTAACACTTTATAATTGTAAGGGCCTCTCACTTACTTCGTTACATGTCATGTCATACTCACAAGTTACTCCATGAGGTAAGTTTCTTTGTTTTATACAGATGTGAACTGAAGTCCACAGGAGGCCACACAGCTAGTAGGCGCCGGGCTTCTGGTCCCTTATTTAATGTCCCCTCCCACACCTGGGGTAATATAGATAGTCCTATAAAGGATTATCCATTTAGCCATCAAAATATACACAAATGCTATTCTACGTTTTATACATGGGATATTTTTAGGTGCAGAATTTAAAGAACTGCAGGACTTGGAAGAGAGGAGACTGTTAGAATTATTTTCTTCTGTACATTTTAAATATACATCAAAGTATGTCATAGTTCCATTTTAAAAGTGATGGAGATAATTTAGAGGTGATAGCTTATCCAAAGCCTGCCAAGTCTCACTTTTGGAATCAGTTCCCAGAAACAACTTTTGGATGTATGTTTTAATTACACCACCCACCCACACACACACACACACACACGTTAAACTATATAGAAATGATGACAGTTGACGTAAAACTACACTTTCATCTCGTTTAACCTAATAGAAATATTAGTTATTTGAGTGTACAGTCTTGGTCACTTTTTTGCCTCACCTTTGTTCTTTTTCGCAGGCATGGTGGAGCTATCACTATGGTCCTGAGAATCCTTTTGTGACAGGAGCAATACTCTGGGTGATATAAGGTCTCTAACTCCTGGACTCAAGTTATCTGCTCATCTTGGCCTCCCAAAGTGCTGGGATTACAGGCATGAGCCTTCATGCCGGGACCGGACTTTAAGTAATTCTACAGAGCTGTAGTAACCAAAATGGCATGGTACTGACATAAAAACAGACATATGTATCAGTGAAACAGAACAGAGAACCCAGAGATAAATCCATGCATCTACAATGAGCTCACTTTTGTCAATGGTGACACATACCTTGGGGAAAAGACAATCTCTTCAACAAATGGTATTGGAGAAACTGGATATCCCTATGCGAAAGGGATAGACCTCTCTCTCTCACCATAAAAAAATCAAATCAAAATGGATTAGGACTTAAATCTAAGACCTGAAACTATGAAACTATTAAAAGAAAACACCGAGGAAACTCTCTAGGACATTGGACTAGGCAAAGATTTCTGGAGTAATATCCCAGAAACACAGGCAACCGAAGCAAAAATGGACAAATGGGATCACATCAAATTAAAAATCTCCTGCACAGCAAAGGAAACAAGCAACAAAGAGACAACCCACAGAATAGGAGAAAATATTTGCAAACTACCCATCTGACAAGGAATTAATAACCAGAATATATAAAGAGCTCAAACAACTCTATAAAAAATCGAATAATCCTATTTAAAAATGGGCGAAAGATCTGAATAGACATTTCTCAAAAGAAGACATACACATGGCAAACACGCATATGAAAAGGTGCTCAGCATCACTGATCATCAGAGAAATGCAAATCAAAACTACAATGAGATATCATCTTACCCTAGTTCAAATGGCTTTTATCCAAAAGTCAGACAATAACAAATGCTGGTGAGGATGTGGAGAGAGAAAACTCTTATACACTGTTGGTGGGAATGTAAATTAGTACAGCCACTATAGCACAGTTTGCAGATTCCTAAAAAAACTAAAAATAGGACTCCCATATGATCCAGCAACCCCACTCCTAGGTATATACCCAAAAGAAAGAAAGTCAGTGTTATCAAAGAGATAATGTACACCCCCACATTTATTGCAGCACCATTCACAATAGCCAAGATTTGGAAGCAAACTAAGTGTCCGGCAACAGATGAATGGATAAAACACGGTACACAGACACAATGCAGTACTATTCAGCCATAAAAAAGAATGAGATCTAGTCATTTGCAACTACATGGATGGAACCGGAGGTAATTATGTTAAATGAAATAAGCCAGGTACAGAAAAATAAACTTCACGTGTTGTAACTTATTTGTAGGAGCTAAAAATTAAAACAATTGAACTCATGGAGATAGATAATAGAAGGATGATTACCAGAGGCTAAGAAGGGCATTGGGGGAGGTGGGATGAGGGAAGTAGGGAGGGTTAATGAGTGCAAAAAAATTTTTTAAAAATGAATAAGACCTGGTGACAACAGTCCAAAAAAAAAATTTTTTTTTTTTTTAGATGAAGTTTCACTCTTGTCACCCAGGCTGGAGTGCAACGGCATGACCTCAGCTCACTGCAAACTCTGTCTCCTGGGTTCAAGCAATTCTCCTGCCTCAGCCTCCCAAGTAGCTGGGATTATCAGCGCCCGCCACCATGCCTGGCTAATTGTTGTAATTTTAGTAGAGATAGGATTTCGCCATGTTGGTCCGGCTGGTCTCGAACTCCTGACCTCAGGTAATCTGCCCACCTCTGCCTCCCAAAGTGCTAGGACTGCAGACGTGAGACACAGTGCCCGGCCTCAAAAATAATTTAACTGTACATTTAAAAATAACTAAAAGAGTATAATTGGATTGTTTGTAACACAAAGAATAAATGCTTGAGGTGATGGATACCCCATTTAGCCTGATATGATTATTACACATTGCATGCTTGTATCAACTTGTGTAAAATCAACTCATGTAACCCATAAATACATACACCTACTATGTACCCACAAAAATTAATATATATATATATATTTGAGACAGAGTCTTGCTCTATCGCCAAGGCTGAAGTGCAATGGCACAATCTCAGCTCACTGCAACCTCAGCCTCTTGGGTTCAAGCGATTCTCCTGCCTCAGCCTTCCGAGTAGCTAGGATTACAGGCACGCACCACCACACCCAGCTAATTTTTGTATTTTTAGTAGATACAGGGTTGGCCAGGCTGGTCTCAAACTCCCAACCTCAGGTGATCTGCCAGCCTCGGCCTCCCAAAATGCTGGGATTACAAGTGTGAGCCACTGCACCCGACCAAAAATAAGAAGTTTTAAAAAGTTGACGTGTCAGTAGGAAGAGTGTCCTAAGCTTTCTTATTTTCTTTGCCTGGAATGCTGATGAACATCTACCATTCTGATGACAAGAGTCCATCTTTCTTAGCGTTGTGACTTTCTGGATAACCTCAGGCCGACAAACCGCAGAAGCTGTGGAGGGCAGAGGAGCCAAACTGGGCAGTAGGGCCCGCCTATCATCTCAGCCTGGAACCCAGCTGGAGACAGAAGTGGATGAGGTGTAGGAGTTGTGTTTTCTCCCTCTCTTGCTCTGCTACATACATTTCTCCTCCTAATTTCCCTCCAGTCAGCACCACTGAGGAGCCAAGAGTCTTCCTGATGGGGAACTTTGTTACCCCCATTCCACCCAGAGCCCTGAGATGGGCGGGACGTGCGCGGGCGGCCCCAGCTGAGTGGGTATTGCGGGATATGCGTGGGCGGCCCCTGCTGAGTCGGTATTAGAGGATATGCGTGTGCGGCCCCTTCTGAGTGGGTATTGAGCGATATGCGTGTGCGGCCCCCGCGGAGTGGGTATGGCGTGATATGTGCGGGCGGCCTGTGCTGAGTGGGTGTTGAAGGATATGCGTATTGCGGGATATGCGTGGGCGGCCCGTGCTGAGTGGGTGTTGAGGGATGTGCGCGGGCGGCCCCCGCTGAGTGGGTATTGAGCGATGTGCGTGGGCGGCCCCTTCTGAGTGGGTATTGCGAGATATGCGTGTGCGGCCCCCGCTGAGTGGGTATTGAGGGATATGCGTGGGCGGCCCCCGCGGAGTGGGTATGGCGGGATATGTGCGGGCGGCCTGTGCTGAGTGGGTGTTGAAGGATATGCGTATTGCGGGATATGCGCGGGCGGCCCATGCTGAGTGGGTGTTGAGGGATGTACGCGGGCGGCCCCCGCTGAGTGGGTGTTGAGGGATATGCGTGGGCGGCCCCCGCTGAGTGGGTATTGCGAGATATGCATGTGCGGCCCCCGCTGAGTGGGTATTGAGGGATATGCGTGGGCGGCCCCCGCGGAGTGGGTATGGCGGGATATGCGCGGGCGGCCCGTGCTGAGTGGGTATTGAGCGATGTGCGTGGGCGGCCCCTTCTGAGTGGGTATTGCGAGATATGCGTGTGCGGCCCCCGCTGAGTGGGTATTGTGGGATATGCGCGGGTGGCCCGTGCTGAGTGGGTATTGGGGGATGTGCGCGGGCGGCCCCCGCTGAGTGGGTATTGAGCGATATGCGTGTGCGGCCCCCGCTGAGTGGGTATTGCGAGATATGCGTGTGCGGCCCCCGCTGAGTGGGTATTGAGGGATATGCGCGGGCGGCCCCCGCTGAGTGGGTATTGGGGGATGTGCGTGTGCGGCCCCCGCTGAGTGGGTATTGGGCGATGTGCGTGGGCGGCCCCTGCTGAGTGGGTATTGGGAGATATGCGTGGGCGGCCCCTGCTGAGTGGGTATTGAGGGATATGCGCGGGCGGCCCCCGCTGAGTGGGTATTGTGGGATATGCGCGGGTGGCCCGTGCTGAGTGGGTATTGGGGGATGTGCGTGGGCGGCCCCTTCTGAGTGCGTATTGAGGGATGTGCGTGGGCGGCCCCCGCTGAGTGGGTATTGCAAATGTATTGCAGGCGAATGCAAGTGTTGGGTCTCTGTCTGTAAGAAGGGGCTAAGTGGGGAGACTCCAGGTGGGTGACTGGATTATAACTGATTTCTTGGCGTGACCGAGAAGAGTATCTGGTGTCAGACCTGGTGTCCTCTACATTGGGGGTAGGTAGTACTTGAATAACAAGGCACCGAGGCACAAGGGAACTCCCTTCCTTTATTAAAATAAAATGGGAAGGTTTGATTTCTTGCCAGGAGACAGAATTGACCAAGACTCTCAAGGGGGAGGGACAGCTGGACCAGAGGCTCCTGTCCTGAGTCCCAGGCTTTTCTTTGCCCTTGGTTAGAATGGCCTCTCTGGGATCACCAACACCATGCAGGCCCCAGGGGGTGCTGCTTCCTCCCCTCTCCATGTTCTGGTCCCAAGGAAGAGCAAAATCATTTTCTTGCCCTGTTTCTCCCGTGAAAGCTGGCTAGAAGATTTACAGATACTTTATGAAAAGACTAAAGAATAAGGGGGAAGTAAAATGAACAGAAAAAGCCCAAAGATAGCTCTACTTCCAGAATTCTTCCTATCATGCCAGCTCTACAAGGCCAGGGGTACTGTCTTACTCACCTTTCATCTGTACCTCCTAGCACAGGGCACAGAACTTGGTCAGTGTTTGCTGGCTCAAACTGAATAGGTTCTTAGTCCCCAAGACAGGCGACTTAGTAGACAGGCCATTTTCATGTGTGCTTTGCTGGGACTACCTCTGTCCTGTTTTCAGGAAACAAGGCCCATTCCGGCCAGCACTTGTCCACCTCTCCGGCCTCATCCCTCTCCACCCCTGTGCATCTTCCTCCAGCCCTGTGGCTTCCCCCACAATGCCCTGCACACACCCTGCTGTCTCTCACCTTCGTCTTTAGCTGTTTTCCCTGCCCCATGTGGGTCCCATCCGACTCCCACCTCTGGCTCACCTCCCCCACCCCAGGTTTCCCCCTGTCACTTGCTGATCATTCTTCAGAATTCACCCCAGCATTGTCTTCTCTGCAGAACTTTCCCTGACACCACCCCCCACCCACAACCCTTCACCCAGATTTAAGTGACTGTGCTCCATGTCCTTCTGGTATCCACACCTGTATCATGCCATTTTCGCACTGCTATAAAGAAGTAGCTGAGACTGGGTAAGTTATAAGAAGAGACTTAATTGGCCCAGGGTTCTGCGGGCTGTGCAGGAAGCATAAGACTGGCATCTGCTTCCAGGGAGGCCTCAGGAAAATTCCGATCATGGCAGAAGGCAAAGGGGGAGCAGGCGCCTCACATGGTGAGAATGAGACCACGAGCCAACGAGTGTGCAGGGAGATGCCACAGGCTTTCAAATGACCAGATCTCATGAGAACTCGCTCATTTCGAGCACAGCACCAAGGGCATGATGCTAAACCATTCAAGAGAAATCCACCCCTGTGACCCAGTCATCTCCCACCAGGCCCCACCTCCAACACTGGGGATTACAGTTCAACATGAGACTTGGAGGGGACCATATGCACACCGTACCGACACCCCGCTGTCAAAGCACTGACCATCATGTGCCTAGCGGTCCCAGCTAGGCCGGGCGCCTGCTCACACGGACCAAGTCTTCATCAACTGTGCATCCCGTGTTTGGGGAGTGTTCTAGTCTCAATAAATGTTTAGCGAACTTACCAAGTGATTAAACTGGAGGCAGGAGGAGAGGATGAAGGGAAGATGAAAAAGGGGTGAAGGTAATATTGTTGTGTTGTGTTTTTTATTTTTATTTTGAGACAGAGTCTCACTCTGTTGCCCAGGCAGGAGTGCAGTGGTGCGATCTCAGCTCACTGCAACCTCCGCTTCCTGGGTTCAAGGGATTCTCCTGTCTCAGCCTCCCGAGTAGCTGGGATTACAGGTACGCAACACCACACCAGGCTAATTTTTTTAATTTTATTTTTAGTAGAGACAGAGTTTCACCATGTTGGCTGGGTTGGTCTTGAACTCCTGACCTCAGGGGATTCACTGGCCTTGGCCTCCCAAAGTGCTGGCATTACGGTGTGAGCCACGGCACCTGGCCGGTAGTATTGTTTATATGAGGGAAGCAACATGCAATGACATCAAAGTGGATGGTGCTGACCTCTCCTTTTTTTAAATCATCATATCTCCTTTTTGGTCCTGTACACTCTTTAATTCTTGCAGAGATGCACTTCTCATGGTGTTGTCTAAATTCCTGAGAAGATAGATCAGTCCCAAGCAGCATCCCCAACTCCTGCTCAGGCCAATCACCTGCATGGGACCCTGTGACTGCTACAATTTATGCCCTACTGAGTCAGAGCAGGGAGAGGGGTTGAGGGCTGTGAAGCTGGGAGATCCCTGAAGAAGGGTTCAGCTGGCAGGACAGACATGTGAGGAATTAGGATTGCTTTCCTGCTGTCGTTCTTTCTTTTCCCTGCTACAATCTGATTTCTACCATGATATAACACAAAATCCAGTCCTGTCATACAGGCAAGCAGGATTATGATCTGTTTCTGTCTCTCTCTCTCTCTCCCTTCCTTTTCCTCTCCCCCTCACCCCACATACACCTACATACACACTGTGGAAGTGAGAATAAAAACTTAGAGCTGAATCTCTAAATTTAACACTTTATTTGGGAAGAAAGAATTACAATTCAGGGCATACAGGCAGACTAAGTGGTTTTTGGTATGGCTAAAGAATAAAGAGAAGGGGGATTTTATGAGAAAAAAAAGGGGGGGGAATGTTCTGTGTGGTCCTGGAGAAAGTTCTTTGGTTTTAGCGAAGCTCTGGGGGCTGGCCAACTCCATATGGTGGGTGACCATGGTGGCCAAGATTAGTCCTAGAGTTGTAGCTGCTGAGGCCACATTTAAAACTGGTCTCAGGGCCGGGCGCGGTGGCTCACGCCTGTAATCCCAGCACTTTGGGAGGCCGAGATGGGCGGATCACGAGGTCAGGAGATCGAGACCATCCTGGCTAACACGGTGAAACCCCGTCTCTACTAAAATACAAAAAAATTAGCCGGGTGTGGTGGTGGGCGCCTGTAGTCCCAGCTACTCCGGAGGCTGAGGCAGAATGGCATGAACCCGGGAGGCAGAGTTTGCAGTGAGCCAAGATCACGCCACTGCACTCCAGCCTGGGCGACAGAGTGAGACTCCGTCTCAAAAAACAAAACAAAACAAAAAACAAACAAACAAAAAACTAGTCTCAAGCTACAGTAGGCAGTTTCAGCCACCAGACTTGCAGATAATTTTATTTATAGAGCAATGTCACATGTCCTGAGTGCACGTTCCCCCAGCCCTCCACTCTATTTTGGTTGGGTGGACAAGAATGACACAGCTTGTGTGATCAATTTCCACAAGAGAGTATGTTTATGAAGAAGTTACTTTTAGACTGATAGTCCTACTTTCAAAGTCACTGTCTGCATTATTATTTTTTAACTTGTTACTAATTTTCTTCCACATCACCTTGAAGAAAACTGTAAAATTTGAAACCACGTTTTTAAACTTTAAGACTTAATATCTGGCCGGGTGTGGTGGCTCATGCCTATAATCCCAAAACTTTGGGTGGCTGAGGCTGGTGGATCACTTGAGGTCAGGAATTTGAGACCAGCCTGGCTAACATGGTGAAACCCCATTTCCACCAAAAAAAAATAATAAATACAAAAATCATACAAAAAATTAGCCAGGTGTGTTGGTGCGGGCCGTAATCCCAGCTACTCCAGAGGCTGAAGTAGGAGAATTGCTTGAACCCGGGAGGTGGAGGTTGCAGTGAGCCGCGATCATGCCACTGCACTCCAGCCTGGGTGACAGTGAGAACCTGTCTCAAAAAACAACAAAAAAGCAAAACAAAACACCACCACCAACAACAAACTTAATACTGAGCTAAAAAGGGTAAAAGCTTTGGGAAGGGATCTGGTTACTGTGTTTCCTGGAATACAACTCTGTTCTATTTGCAAATCCCTTTTCCTTTCCCTATATTCTTTTTTTTTTTTTTTTTTTTGAGGTGGAGTCTGGCTCTGTCGCCCGGGCTGGAGTGCAGTGGCCGGATCTCAGCTCACTGCAAGCTCCGCCTCCCGGGTTTACACCATTCTCCTGCCTCAGCCTCCTGAGTAGCTGGGACTACAGGCGCCCGCCACCTCGGCAGGCTAGTTTTTTGTATTTTTTTAGTAGAGACGGGGTTTCACGGTGTTAGCCAGGTCGGTCTCGATCTCCTGACCTCGTGATCCGCCCGTCTCGGCCTCCCAAAGTGCTGGGATTACAGGCTTGAGCCACCGCGCCCGGCTTTCCTTTCCCTATATTCTTAATTTCTTATAGGCTGAAACTGCAAGCCAAGAGCACAATAAAGTTTGAAGAGCTAGTCTATGCAGCAGTTTGGGAAGAGGAACCGATTCCCTCGGAATTCTTGCTTGGTTTGACCCCTTTAACAGAAGGCGGGGGCACTGATGGCAGCCTCGCAGACCCATGGAAACCTCAACGGGGAAGCCCAAACAAGGGAGACACCGCTCTGCTTTTCACCTGACGAGTAAATCACTGCATGTCTTTTTCAAGAAAAGGAATTGCAAGCTGATTCTGAATGTCCAGCAGCTTCTGTTGGAACTCAGAGGGCTAAATGTCTTTCACAGAGGGCTTTTGTCTCAGACAGAGTTAGAGGCGTGACTTACTGGTTATTTCCCCTCTGCCTTCATGCTGATAACTCAAATAATAAAATTCTAACAATCAGAACGAACATGTTTTATTAGCAAAAGAAAAAGCCACTGGGAGTCCATATACTGTATAGATATATCTATAGTGAAACATATTTCACATTTTAGCCAATCCATTGTTCTTTTTATTGAAAACAGATTCCTGGATCTCATACCATGGAATAGGTCAGTAGATGAAAGAATGATATTGAGGCTAGGATTTTAAAAAAGACTTCTCCAAGCCTTGATTAAGAAAGAGGGAGATTCAGCGGAAGGGGAAAGTAACTAAGAACATTAGTTATTAATTGCAAGCATAACAGGCTGGGCGTGGTGGCTCACGCCTGTAATCTCAGCACTTTGGGAGGCTGAGGCAGGCAGGTCACCAGAGGTCAGGACTTTGAGACCAGCCTGGTCAACATGGTGAAACCCTGTCTCTACCAAAAATACAAAAATTAGCCGGACGTGGTGGCACATGTCTATAATCCCAGTTACTCGGGAGGCTGAGGCATGAGAATTGCTTAAACCCGGGAGGCGGAGGTTGCGGTGAGCCGAGATCACGCCACTGCACTCCAGCCTGGCGACAGTGAGACTTCGTTTCAAAAAACAAAACAAAAACAAAAAAAACAAAAATTACAAAGGTGTCTGGGCCTGACTCAGAGAATCAGCCTGTGAAGTCACACAGCCCAGAGGGCCAGGACCTGTCCCTGTAATTTCCTACTGAGGGCAAAGCATGAGCAGTTGATGTATTTCACCATAATTACGCATGCAAGAGTATATGTGGTGTGCGTATAATGAGAATATTTTTTTCAAATCCAAACTCAGGACACATAGTCTGACAAAGGACTTCTACGAAGTGTTCATTTTAAACATAATAAAACAGACAAATCCATTATGTGTGTGTGTGTATCTGTATACATGTACATAAATCAGTATATTTCATACTGCATACCATTGCCAAGTGTTTGGTAGAACTTGGGAAAACTTCTGAGGCTGCATCTGGGCTCGACAAGAAGAAAGCTGTGTTGAATGGTGTTGTCTGATAGGCACCCAGGAGGAGAAACTGGCAGCCCACATAGCTCACGTGTGCCATCGCTAGACAATGAACTTGTCAGTGTCATAAAACTTACATATTAAACCATGCGTATCATTTCCATTAGTGGTATGGTGAGAAGAGAATAGGTGTTCTCAACAGAGATGCAACTCTTAAAAAATTGGGAGTAGAAGATCAGAATGAATCATCAAAAAATGCAGAGGTTTCAGGTAAAAACTAAACAGATGAGGCAAGCTACACGTGTTTATTCTTTGACATTATGAAGTATGTGTACATCATTAAAAAAAAATCACCTTTCTTAATCAAGTCAGAATTTTCAAGGTGAACACTGAAAAGAGAATCTCCCAGGTGAGACCGAGAAGCCAGGCTGAGAAGTTCTCCCTCTGTGTCCCCGAGAGTCACTTCTGCTTTGACTTCTCATCAACGCTTGCGGCCACCTCCACACCTACCATGGGGAGGTAGCTGTGGCCTAAGGGCCCTCCTAGGAGACTCCAAGGCACAGCTGAGACAAAGCTGAGGGTTCAAAAAGACCTTACCAAAGGCTGATGGATTACAAAGAGGAAATAAAAAGCTAGACCATAATTTGAGGATGCCTAAAATTATGTGAACCCCTAGATGTTCATGGACTCCAGGTTAAAAAATTCTGACATGTATAGGTATATTTTAGATTTTTATGTAAAGTGATTTAAATCTTTATTTCCCAAAGTGAAATAATGCTTTATGCAAAGGGTCAAACCTACTTTTTGCCAAAAAATTACCTTTTATATAATTTTAAATTTAGTAAATAATTGATCTTCTCCCTCTTCAGTTATATCTAGAGACCATTTCAAAAAAAAAAAAAAAAATCAAGAACAGAGGAACAAGAAGAGCTACTTGATGTAAATAAGTGACTGAAAGACAAGTTTGGAGAAGAATTTAGGAATATGAGAGAACTTGAAAAAAACATGATCCAGAAAAAAGAGGCAAAAAGTAAATATTTTAAGAATTATACTCGGCCCACATTTGATTGTTTTACATTTGAGGATTTTTCAGATTAAAAAAACATATTTATTATGGATAAATTGGAACCTATAGAAAATATAATCAAGAAAATGTAAATCACCTAATAATTTCATCACTCTGATCATCACTATTATTATGTTGGTATATATCTATCTAGTTTAACAAATTTTTAAATGTAAATAAAACAAAATTTGTGATCATCCTCAATCATTATTATTTTGTGAATGTCATTATCATGTTGTGAACATTTCAACAAATCATTAATTAGAGTTTGGCATGAATTTTAATATCCACCTAAGAGTTTATCAAATGGATATATTATAATTTAACAATTCCTCCAAACTGGTAAATTATTACCAGTTATTCACTATTGTATTTACTATATTTAAGACTATAATGGATATACATAAATATTTATTCATTTATTTCCTACAGGCAAAACATAATTGTGAATATCTTTAGGAATATTTTTAAAACTGCTCTCCAGAAACTTACACCAATTTACCTTATTACTAACAGTATATATGCACACCAGCGTTAGCTTTCACCCTGGTCTACACTGGGTGTATTAGACGGAGGCTCGCTCTGTCGCCCAGGCTGGAGTGAGTGGCGCGATCTCAGCTCACTGCAAGCTCCGCCTCCCGGGTTCCCGCCATTCTCCTGCCTCAGCCTCCCGAGTAGCTGGGACTAAAGGCGCCGCCACCGCGCCCGGCTAATTTTTTGTATTTTAGTAGAGACGGGGTTTCACCATGTTAGCCAGGATGGTCTCGATCTCCTGACCTCGTGATCCGCCCGTCTCGGCCTCCCACAGTGCTGGGATCACAGGCGTGACCCACGGCCCCTGGCCCTTATCTAGTAAGATTTCTTAGAACAAATAGACATCTATTGGCTCACAGTTCTGGAGGCTGAGAAGTCCAGTGTCAAGGAACCAGCATCTGGCAAGGGACTTCTCGCTGCGTCATAACATGGCTGAAGGGGGGAAGGGACGAGAGAGAGAGAGAGAGAGAGAGAGAGAGAGAGAGAGAGAGAGAGAGAGACAGAGAGTGTGTGTGTGTAAGAGGGGGCAAACCCATTCCCATGGTAATGAACCCATTCCCACGATGACAGCTTTAATAACCTACCTACCTTTTAGAGTTCCCACTTCTCAATACCATCACAATGACACATTTCACCATGAGTTTTGAAGGGGACATTTGTTAAACAACAGTATAATATTTATTGAGCATTTGCTATGAGCCAGGTACTGAGTTAAGCATTTTGTATGCATTTTCTAATGTAATCTTCCCCATGATCCAATAAGGTAGGCACTATCATTAACACCATTTTACACATGAGGAACCTGAGGCACAGGATTAACGTTATCAAATGTATTTATAATTGGTGAGGGAGCTCCACAGTCTGTACTCTTAACCATTATCTTATACGCGTCTTATGCTCATGTGTGTATTTGTACTTTTACACATGTATATGTGCATAAACAATATAGACAATTGTGTTTTAAAACTACATATAAATGATATCACGTTGTACAAATATTTTTGCAATTTTCTTCACTGAACATTGGTTTTGAGATTTATCCATGTTGATATATGCAGATACATTTGGTCATTCATTTTAACTGTCTTGTAGAATTCCATTGTGTGAATGAACCACAGTTTACCCATTTTCCACTGAGGGGAGGTTAGTTTCATTTTTTTCACGGTTAGATAAAATGCTTCACTGAAGAGCTTTCCATATGTCTTTTGGGGCACATTTGCATGACTTTCTCTAGAATAGATAACTCAAATGGATTTTTTGGCTACTGGGGCTTGTGCCTCTCCAAAATGAATGTGCCCATTTATTTACCAGCAATGTGTAAAAATTTCCATATTGTATGTCTCTGACATAGTTTGAATCTGTGTCCCCGCCCAAACCTCATGTCAAATTGTAATCCCCAATGTTGGAGGAAGGACCTGGTGGGAGGTGATTGGATCATGGGGGCAGTTTAGCACCATCCGCCTTGGAACTGTTGTCGAGATAGTGAGTTCTCCCGAGATCTGGTTGTTTAAAAGTGTGTGGCCCCTTCCTCCTCTCCTCTTCCTCCTGATCTGGCCATGTAAGATACTCTTGCTGCCTCTCCGCCTTCTGCCATGATTGTAAGTCTCCTGAGGCCTTCCCAGAAGCCAAGCAGAAGCTGCCAGGCTTCTCCTGTACAGCCTGTGGAACGGTGAGCCAATACCTCTTTTCTTTGTAAATTACCCAGTCTCCGGTATTTCTTTATAGCAGTATGAGAATGGACTAATAAAATCTCTGGCTGTATTAGTTTGCTAGGGCTGTCAAAACGAAGTATCACTGGCTGGGTGGCTTAAACAGCAGAAATGTATTTGCCGCAATTCTGGAGGCTGCAAGTCAAAGATCAAGGTGTCACTGGAGTTGGTTTTCTTCTGCGGCCTCTCTCCTTGGCTTGCAGGTGTCCATCTTCTTGTGTCTTCACATGGTCTTCCTTCTCTGTGTATTGTGTCTTAATTTCTTCTTCTTATAAAAACACTAGTCAGATTAGATTAGAACCCCTCCCCAATAACCATATTTTATTTCACATTAATTAACTCTATCCAGAATGTATTTATTTGTAGAGACAAGGTCTCACTATGTTGCCCAGGCTGGTCTTGACCTCCTGGCCTCAAGCAATCCTCCTACCTCAGTCTCCCAAAGTGCTAGGATTACAGGCATGAGCCACCATGCCCGGCCTTAATTATCTCTTCAAAGACTCTATGTTCAAATACAGTTACATTCTGAGGTGCTGGGGGCTAGAACTTCAACATATGAATGTTGAGGGAATACAATTTATCCCACTCACACTTGTCAGCACTTGGGCTTATCAGTCTTAATAATTTGTATCTGTGAAAGTTGACAGAATCAACATTGGAGTCACTCGTGTTAAAAATCCTGACAAATAGGGCTGGGGAAGGCCGTGAAAGGGAGGTCACAAGTGCCTGGCAACAGGATCTATCATCAAAGACTCTGCAAAAACCACAAGCTTGCACAAAGGCCTTTGCAACCTTACACAAAAAAATAACTCTGTGAGGACAACTGCCCATCAACTGCTTGTCCAACTTTGGACTGGTGCCATAATTGCTATTGATCCTGTAGCCAAGGATAATTATCTCAAAACAATTCTGTAATCCCCTCATTTATTCCTTTAGAGACCTTTGTCTTCCTTTACCTTCCTGAATCTGCAGAGCTTACTATGGAGTGTGTACTCCCACTGCAGCGCTCTAGTCCCAGATAAACATCATTTTCCTTTAGAGTCTTCCTCTCTGTTATTTAGGTTGTAAATGGTATTGGGTTATTTATTTTTTTACTTCTTTTTGAGATGGAGTTTCACTCTTGTTGCCCAGGCAACAAGTGCAATGGTGCAACCTTGGCTCATCGCAACCTCCGCCTCCTGGGTTCAAGCGATTCTCCTGCCTTAGTCTCCCAAGTAGCTGGGGTATTACAGGCATGTGCCACAATGCCCGGCTATTTTTTTTTTTTTTTTTAAGTACAGATGGGGTTTCACCATGTTGGCCAGGCTGGAACTCCTGACCTCAGATGATCCGCCCGCCTCGGCCTCCAAAAGCACTGAGATTATAGGCATGAGCCACTGTGCCCCGCCTATTGGGTCATTTAACCATGTATTGACAAGTCAATTTTCCCTACTGGATAACAGTCCTTTGAAGGTAGAGCTATTTTCTTATTGATCTTTTTAACTCCACTGGATAATACATAGTTAGCACATAGTAAATACTTACCATTAGAATTAGATTTTCAAACCAATGCGAAGGCAAAGAGAAGAGTAAGTAAGCTCTGTAGGATTTGCTTGGTTAGAAATCTTATTACCTAAATATTTTCTTTGGATTGCTTTTATTAATTTCAAAGTTCACAGGTGATGTGGTTTGGCTGTGTTCCCACCCAAATCTCATCTTCAAGCAATTCTCCTGCCTCAGCCTCCCAAGTTGCTGGGACTACAGGCACGTGCCACCACACTGGCTAATTTTTGTATGTTTAGTAGAGATGGAATTTCACCATGTTGGCCAGGGTCTTGAGGTCTGGAACTCCTGACTTCAGGTGATCCGCCGGCCTCAGCCTCCCAAAGTGCTGGGATTACAGGCATGAGCCACTGCTTCCAGTCCTTCTGTCTTTTATGGGAGTCTCTGAAAAGCATTTCTCTGATTTTGTAAATCCCAGTATATCTAGGCAGGGTGGAGGCATAGAGCGAGCAAAATACAAATGTAACCTGATTTGCTTTGATTTTTAGTTATGTTAAAGACACGAATCAGTTGGGTAAAATAAAGATTGGAAATAAACCTCTATATTAAGTTATCTATTTAGAAAAGATACATGACCTAAGTGTTAAGCACGTGTTTCTACATATTTTGGTCATTTTATGAATGGCATAATTTTATAAAATTTTAAATTAATTCCGTCTTAAATAGACAAGTTCTAAAGAGAAAACAAAATAACCTTTCATTGAAAAATGTCCCTGCTATCTTCCCCTTTCTGGACGTTCTAGCAGGAAGTGAGCCCTCCCTCTTTGGAGATGTTGTAGCACTTGGTGTGGAACGGTTACCTGCACAAATAGTTATAGCAACTACTAACATGGAGTTTTCACTCTCCAATTATAACGTAAGCCCCAGGAAGTCAGTCACTATGAGTTTATAGCCCTGTTGTGCTTTATACATACATAGTAGTTACCTAAAATTATGCTAATAAATTCTCCATATTCTTCTCCATCCTGAGATTCTTCACAAGAAGGAAAAAAATTAAAAACCCAAACCTGCTGGGCATAGTGGCACACACCAGAAGTCCCAGCTACTTAGGAGGCTGAGCCTGGGGGATCGCTTGAGCCCAGGAGTTTGAGACGAACCTGGGTAACATAGGGAGACCCTGTGTCCAAAAAAACAAAATAAAACCACCTCCCACTCCCCAAACTTTGTCAAGTAGCAATGGCTGTTTGCTCTCTCTCTCTGTGGTTGAAAAAAAGGATTTTCTTTCAGTCCTGAAGAAGTTGGCCTGGCAGCTGAGAGAATATTTTGATGATTTCCTGAAGAGAGGAAACCTTATAAACACTTCAACTGGCATTAGTTATTTGGATTTCCTGAGAAATTCCAGGGTCACGGTAATGACGAGGATCGTGCACAATATCCTCTCAATGCCCATGCACAGGTTGTACTGCCTGCCCCTCTAGACTGGGAATGCCGTTCTTCTAATCCACCGAGTCTTACCAGACCCAGTGAGAAACTTTCAGGGAGGCTCAGCCCCTTAGATTCTTTGCCTGTGTGGTGCTGTCTTCCTGGAGACCCTGTGCTGACGGACAAGGGGTGTCCTGGTCCACGGATGGTCCATGAGAAGTCAACCTCTAGGAACAAAAGCGCTACAGGAATGAAATTACTCCATTTGTTACCAAAATTATTGGTATTATTGTTAAAATTCCTTTTTTTTTTTTTTTTTTTTTTTTTGGACAGAGTCTGGCTTGGCTGCCCAGGCTGGAGTGCAGTGGCAATATTGGCTCATTGCAACCTCCAGTTTCCAGGTTCAAGCGATTCTCCTGCCTCAGCCTCCTGAGTAGGTGGGATTACAGATGTGCGCCACCAGACCTGGCTAATTTTTATATTTGTAGTAGAGATGGGGGTTTTGCCATTTTGGCCAGGCTGGTCTCAAACTCCTGGTCTCAGGTGATCTGCCCACCTCAGCCTCCCAAAGTCCTGGGATTACAGGCATGAGCCACCAGGCCTGACCTGAAATTACTTTCATGTAAGAACCAGTCTGCTTTCCCTAGCTGAGGAGGTTACTGCTGTGTGTAGGAGAAGAGGTACTGATTCAGTATGACTCATTTCCCCTGGACAGCTCCTTCGTTTTCCCCAGTGCCACACTGTATTTTTAGCTTTGGCCTTCTACAGCACTTGACCTTTTGCCTGGATAGAACAATGTGCTATGTAGTGCAAACCCACAGCCTTCCCTGCCCCATGCAACATAGGGGATGAATATATTAGATTATGGCTTCTTTGGAAGATCTGCAATTTAGGTAGGACAAAGTAAAACTGCTCACACACACACACACATACACACAACCCCTTTGGTAACATTGCCGCCACCTCTTCTGCCATCTGATGCAAGAGATTAGTATAATCTTAATATTTATGAAAATATTTATAAAATATAGACAAGAATCCTTGCACCAAAATATTAATTCTACTCATTCTAGAATAAGAAACAGAAACAACCTTTAAAAATAGAAGGTTGTTAAATAAATCATGGATTATCCATACAATGAAATGCCAAGCAGGTATTAAAAATGATTACAATGAAATTTTAATGAAATGGGAAACCCTAAATATGAAATATTAGGTAAAAAGTCTTAAGCCAAAAACTATAAATACAACATTATTAACAACAGGCTATGCCTGTGCTTGTCTCACTGTGCTCCCTGCCACAGCATCAGCCAGCAGCAAGCCCCTTCGATCCGTCCTCCACATTGAAGCCAGAGAGGCCTTTCCACATCAAGTCTAGTCTTGTCCACTCTACACTCAGGCTCTCCAGTGACTCTCCTACTGATGTTCAGACTCATTGACATGGGTTGCAGGGTAGCAGAGGGCTCTGGAACCCATGTCAAGGAGCCTACCCTCAGGAAGATGTTCAGGCTCACTGACATGGGTTCCAGAGTCCTCTGCTACCCTGGTCCTGGAGCCACCTCAGCATATGTGGATGTCCTATTGCCCCATCTTAAGCAGCTTTATATTGCCTAGACTTTTGCACATGTGCTGAACAGAAAGTCCATGCCTTGTTTTTGTCTTGATATCTTCTTCTCAGCTGGTCCCAGTGCAGTCACAACCAGTTACAGATTTCTTTGTTACTTCTCCACTCCCACGGCTTCACCTGACTAGCCTTAAAAAAAAGACATCTTCTCATCCTTCGAATCTCAGATTAGCCCTCATTTCCTCAGGAAAGCTTTCCCTCCTCTCCACCAGGATCTCCTCGCCCCTTCTCCATGTTTTTATTCCTCTCTGCGTGTCCCCTTACGGTAGAACCTATTGTCTACTTTTTTTTTCTTTTCTTTTCTTTTTTTTTTTTGGAGACGGAGTCTCACTCTGTCACCCAGGCTGGAGTGCAGTAGCGCCATCTTGGCTCACTGCAACCTCCGCCTCCCAGGTTCAAGCGATTCTCCTGTTTCAGTCTCCTGAGTAGCTGGGACTACAGGCACGCACCACCATGCCTGACTAATTTTTGTATTTTTAGTAGAGACGGGGTTTCACTATGTTGGTCAGGGTGGTCTCGAGCTCTGGACCTCGTGATCCACTTGCCTTGGCCTCCCAAAGTGCTGGGATTACAGGCATGAGCCACTGCGCCCAGCCAAACCTACTGCCTTTTAAAGTAGCCGCTGATTTCCTTACGAATGAAAGCCTGTCATGTTCATTATTTGCTGCCAGGAAACAGTGCCACAGGGTCGGCACTCATTAAATGTTGAAAAATCAATAGTGATAAGCTCCCATTGGTTAATAGAAATTTTCTCTCTGAGGTATTCAATTTTGAGTGGTTTAAAATGTTTTTTTATTCTCATACTTTTTTTTTTTAAATTGTGGTTAAAAAAAAAAAAAGCTGACATTAAATTTTACCACCTCCCTGTGTGCGGTGACTCACGCCCATAATCCTAGCACTTTGGGAGGCCGAGGTGGGCAGATTGCCTGAACTCAGGAGTTCAAGACCATCCTGGCAACATGGCAGAACCCTGTCTCTACTAAAAACACAAAAAATTAGCATGGTGGTGTGTGCCTATAATACCAGCTACTCGGGAGGAGTACATGTGTCTCGTGTGTCAGGAGACACACAAGAATTGCTTGAACCTGGGAAGCGGAGGTTGCAGCAAGCCAAGATTGTGCCACTGCACTCCAGCCTGAGACTCCATCTAAAAAAAAGTAAAAGAATAAATAAATGTTGTTTGGACGAACGGAGGCAGGATGGCGCACTTCCGGATTTTTCATCACCAACTTTTCCCGCGCGCGCGAAAATGCAGCCGTCGCCTGGGAAGGTGCAGACCAACCGGGCATGAGCCAGATGACGTCAATCCGAAGAGACCAAGATTTACCTGGTCGCACCTACAGAACGCCTCCCCACACGCCCGTGTCCAGCCTATTGCCCTCCCACTCCTAGAAAAGCCGCTCCCGGCAGATGCCCTGCGCGGACTTCCCAGCCCCAGTCGGGACTGTATCAGGAACTCCGCCCGAGAGCTCACCGGGCGACTCTCTTGGCCCCTTTGCCGGAGGCCGACAGACCTCTCCCTACCCACCTTCTTCCCTGAAGCTAGGTGACCAAAATAAATTTGCAGTTTTGCTCCTACCCTTGCCTACTCGCTGGTTCTTTTGTGCCCGCTCTGGTGGTCTTAGAAAACAAATCAAATNCATGAGCCAGATGACGTCAATCCGAAGAGACCAAGATTTACCTGGTCGCACCTACAGAACGCCTCCCCACACGCCCGTGTCCAGCCTATTGCCCTCCCACTCCTAGAAAAGGCGCTCCCGGCAGATGCCCTGCGCGGACTTCCCAGCCCCCAGTCGGGACTGTATCAGGAACTCCGCCCGAGAGCTCACCGGGCGACTCTCTTGGCCCCCTTTGCCGGAGGCCGACAGACCTCTCCCTACCCACCTTCTTCCCTGAAGCTAGGTGACCAAAAATAAATTTGCAGTTTTGCTCCTACCCTTGCCTACTCGCTGGTTCTTTTGTGCCCGCTCTGGTGGTCTTAGAAAAACAAATCAAATGTTACCACCTTAACCATTTTTTAAGTGTACAGGTCAGTAGTGTGAGGTGTATTCACACTGTTGTGCAACAGATCTGCAGAACTTTTCATCTGGAAAACTGAAACTTTCGTAAACCAAAAATAAAATTCTAAGTTTCCCCAAGTGACTGAATGGACCCTCTCTGAGCCAATGGGGCTCCAGAAAAACCTGAAAAACTGAATTCCCGGCCATCATGGGAAGGGAGATGGGGCACACCTACCCCTTCCGGTTGGAGTTTTGGCACAACTAACCAGCATTAACATTAAAACAGACATGTTAAGCCTGACAAAACAGACTCTTTGTGGCAATAAGACACAAAATTCCAACCTGACTCTGGTATAGCATCATATGACAGACAGCAGACCTTGAGGAAAATAAAATTATTTTACCCCAAAATATATTTCTTTGACATATTTTGAAATGGTCCTGCAAAGTCTTCTGTGGGGGAAGTTTGCACCTGTAGAGAATTTCCATCAATGCAGCCAGGCCTTTCCTGGATCTAGGAGAGGTTAACTAGGAGTCTGACACCTGTTTTCCTTTCTTTTCTTTTCTTTTTTTTTTTGGAGACAAACTCTTGCCCCGTCACCTAGGCTGGAGTGTAGTGGCATGATCTTGGCTCACTGCAACCTACGCCTCCTGAGTTCAAGCAATTCTCCTGCCTCAGCCTCCCAAGTAGCTGGCACTACAGGCAGGTGCCACCACGCCCAGCTAATTTTTGCATTTTTAGTAGGGATGGGGGTTTCACCACGTTGGCCAGGCTGGTCTCGAACTCCTGACCTCAGGTGATCTGCCTGCCTCAGCCTCACAAAGTGCTAGGATTACAGGTGTGAGTCACTGCACCTGGCCTTGACACCTTTTAAGGTCTGAAAAGAGACATTTGCCACCTATTCTCTCTGAAGGCTGCTACCTGGAGGCTTCATCTACATAATAAAAACCTTGGCTTCTACAATCCCCCTTATCTTAACTCAAGCATTTCTTTCTACTGACTTCAAGTCTTTAGACAAAGCTTAATTCTTTCAATGAATTCCCAATCAGAAAATCTTTGAATCTGCCTATGACCTGTAAGCACCCCCACCCATTCCACCTCCCACTTTGAGATGTCCTGACTTTCCAGGCTGAACCAATGTACACCTTACATGCATTGATTTGTAGCTTTGCTTGCAACTTCCGTCACCCTAAAATGTATAAAACCAAGCTGTAACCTGACCATCTTGGGCACGCCTTCTCAGAACCTCTTGAGACTGTTCCCTGGGCCATGGCCACTCATGCTGGCTCAGAATTAACCTCTGTAAATGTTTTACAGAGTTTGGTATTTTGTCAACACTCTCCATCCACTAAACACTAATTCCTCCCACCTCTTCCTGGTAACTACTTTCTGTTTCTATAATTTTGACTACTTTAGATACTTCAGAGGAAAGGAATCTTGCAGTATTTATGACTGGCTTATTTCTCTTAGCGTAATGTCTTTGAGAGTCATCTATCTTAAAATATTTGTTTTTGATATGAACTCTCTTACCTCTATAACTAGAAAAGAAGTTTTAATAGAATCATAGGAGCTAAAAGTGACTCTAGAACTTATTTTGACCTATTTTCCCCACTTCATACTTTACTTTTTCTAGATGATGTAAACAAAAAATAAAATTCTAAGCTCCCCAACTGACTAAATGGGTCCCCTTCTCAGCCAAGGACATTCCAAAGTCAACCCAAAAAACTAGTTCCAGGCATGATGGGAAGGAGGGTTAGATAGGCTCGCCTTATTACACCCTCCTCCCTTTGGAATCTGGGCACAACTGACCAGCATTAACATGAAAACAGAGATCTTAAGACTGACAAAATACTCTTTGGAGCAATAAGATACCGAATTTCAACCTGACTCTAGTGTAGCATCACAGAACAGATAGCAGGCTCCAAAGACATCGAAGTATTTAACTCTGAAATGTATTTCACTGACATATTTTTAAGTGGCTCTGCAAAGCTGTCTCTTACAGGGAAAATCTGCATTCTATAGAGAATCTCCTTTCTTTTTCAGGTCTTTTCCTGATCCAGGAGAGATTAACGGAGTCTGGCACCTTTTTAAGTCTGATGAGAAACATTTACCATCTATTCTCTCCGAAGTCAGCCATCTGGAGGCTTCATCTGCATAAGAACTTTTGTCTCCACAACACCTTATCTTAACCCAGACATTCCTTTCTATTGATTCCAGGTCTTTAGATAATAATTTAACTTTTTTAACCAATTGCCAATCAAAAAATCTTTGAATCCACCTATGACCTGGAATCTCCTGCTTCAAGCTGTCCAGTCTATTTGGACTGAACCAATGTACATCTTACATGTATTGATTGATGTCTGCCTATAATTTCTGTCCCACTAACATATATAAAATCCAGATGTCAATCAACCACCTTGGGCACATGTTCTCAGGACCTCTTGGGGCTGTGTCACAGGCCTTGGCCACTCATATTTGGCTCAGAATAAACCTCTTTAAGTATTTTACAGAGTGATTCTTTTTTTTTTTTTTTTTTTTTGAGACGAAGTCTCGCTCATGTTCTCCAGGCCGGAGTGCAATGGTGCGATCTCAGCTCACTGCAACCTCTGTCTCCCAGGTTCAAGCAATTCTCCTGCCTCAGCCTCCCGAGTAGCTGGGATTACAGGCACCTGCCACCACACCCAGCTAAATTTTATATCTTTAGTAGAGACGGGGGTTTCAGCATGTTGGCCAGGCTGGTCTTCAACTCCTGACCTCAGGTGATCCACCTACCTCAGCCTCTCAAAGTGCTGGGATTACAGGTGTGAGCCACCGCTCCCGGCCCAGAGCGACTATTTTCATCGACACTAGATGAGAAATCCAGAGACAGAAAAGAAACTTGCCGAAGGATAAAGATTAAATAATAGTAAAATTGAACCCAACTCATACATAAATAGGTAATGAAAGTAAATTTTAATCCTTTTACACATTATAGCACTTTTTAGCCTTTTATTTTCTACTCAGTATTGGCTGTTTAAAAATAATTTTGTTCTCTAATATTTCATTTTGTATTTGAAGCAAAATTAATCTGCCTAGATAACACAATTCTGTTAAATATTGTGCTTTTTCAATTGTGTTTATAAAATGCATTCCACTGGTGTTCAGATTTGACATTCTGGGCATGGGGCATCCTGTTGCATTAAGAATAAAAGGCTTCCTCAGGTTTGTGGGAGAATTTGGTTCTTGAGCCACTCAGATCTCACAGGGCTGGAGTCACCAGCAAAATATCACAGAGATATTGTAGTTCAGCTGCTTACAATTATACAACAATATCTTCTCCTGAAAGAGAAAGATCCGGTGAGTGACAGATTGTCAAATACCTACCAAAGAAGACCCTCTTGTTTTCAGGGCCCAAACTAATCAGCTCAACAAATGGGGATTATGAGTCCACCATGGGCCCTGTTGTCATTTAGAGACAAATTTAAGGCACATATTTCTTGAGTTGGTGAAAAATAAAATGAAATAATCATGCCATTGAGAGCTAAAGGGTCATAGCAGTTATGGAGTAAAACCCCTTCATTTTATTGCATATGAGAAACCGAAGTCCAGAGAGGGACCCGGGGCAAACAGCTAGTCAGTTATGTGCTGGACCTTGAGATTCTTGCTTCTGACTCCCAGGCCAGGGCTCCACACAGTGCCCTAAGGGGTCAAGGAGGATGTGACAGCCCCCTGATTGTATGCAGGCTCGGTGTGAAAAGGGAGACAAAGACTGTCACTCAGCCTGCTTTTCTTAGAATTTCATTCTGCTTTTCTAATTTACTTGTCAGCGTGATTTTCAGTCTTGTCTTAGTATCTGTACTGGTTTTGAATAATGAGGAGAAAACTCTGGAGATTTCCAGCCCGCAGTGATTTAGGTTAGCTTGACAGGGTAGTCCAACATGGATGGATTATCTTTCTTTCTTCCAATAGACAGAAAGAGGAAAGGAAATTGCAAGCCTCAACTGAGACTGGGACCATGATATAGAGTGTGTTTACCTTGGTTTATGTGAAATCATGACTAAAACCTGCTTGGGGAGGATCTTTTGCTTGATGTTTTTGGTTTTGTTTATGACTGGAAGATAGGAATCCTCTCCTATCTAAATGTGAGGTTGCAGCACATTTTGGCAATTTTTCTAACATATACACATTTTGTATGTTAAGATTTGAAGTAGAATAGACTCCCAAACGTTTTACTGTGCATTGCCCTTAGAATACTCTAAAATGCAGTGAAAATAATTTTAGAAATTTTGATTAAATGATAGATTGCTTCACATTTTATATTACTGTATGACTTTATAAGCTTATGTTACTGATATGAAATTTAGTGAATATATGTACAAATAAATAATTGCAATTCTTTGAAATGTAGTCAAAAATTATCACATCATTATGATACTTTGTTGGGTAGGGTTGCAAGAAAAGAAATAATATCCTTTGGACAAAAAAGTACCCCAAGCCAGGTGTGGTGGGGTGTGCCTGTAGTCCAAGCTACTTGCGAGGCTGAGATGGGAAGATCACTTGAAGTCAGGTGTTCAAACTGTGGTGAGCCACGATCACACCACTGGACTCCAGCCTGGGCAACAGAGTGAGACCTCATTTCAAAAACAAACAAAAAGTATCTCAATTTATAAAAGCCTCTCAATTTATTACAGAATATCCACACAAATGAGGAATATGTTTAAATTTATGTAAATTAATTTAAGGGAATGCACACTGTAACATTTGTTAAATACTGTTCTGTAACTGTTGTTGTTGATTAGATATTCAACAAAGTGATACTGTTAGACAGGACTAGTGCTTTCCACAGTCCCTCAACAGAGGCTGTAGGTTCAGCATTACCCAGATGTGCTTCTCCATTGGGCAGAAATGATTTTCTGTGTGTAACTTTTGGTAACGGAGATGGTCAGAGGTTCCATGTTCCTCGGTGTGGTGGTCACCAGGTGGATTTCATACTACACCAGGTCCCTGTTTTCTAAACTACTCTTTCCAGAGCTAAAAGCTGACATGGATCTTGCTGACAACACGTAGAGTGGGAACCCATTCAAGCCCACTCAGTGAAAAGTCAACCAGTCAAGTGAAAGTGGATGAGTAAGAGGCCAGAGGTAGATGACTGAGGGTTGCTAATAAGGGTTACAAATGGTAAGAGTCTAAGAGACAAATTAACTATCAAATATTTCTGATGGAGTCCCCCAAAGGAGTGAGGAACCTTTGCCAGTATTTACTTTCAATCTGTCAATTTTAGACTATAAGTTAATTAATTTCAACACAATTTACTTTGGCAATTATACCTTGGTGTGTTTACTTATGTGCCAGAGTTCTGCAGGCAAAAGAATGGTCCAATTCAAGCGACAGCTTTTTAGCTTTAAGATGTTTTAAACAAAATGCTAATACTTTTATCTCAGAATAAATAACTCAGTTCCCTTCTTTTGAGTAGACTCAGAATTAGAAAACATTCTGGCTGAATAAAATTGGATCTAGGTCAGCTCTCTCATTTGACAGAGGAGGAAACTGAGGCACAGAAAGGCGAAGTGACTTTTTCCTAAATCTCATGGTTGGTTATGGGCAGAACCTGGACCAGAACTCAAGTTTCTTGATTCTCAGTTCATTGCTTTTCTTCTCTTAAAGTCTGTTTTCCTCAAACATGGCTTTTTACTTCATCATATTTTCATTTTCTCAGTCCTACATCTCAGCTCACCCTCACGGGTCCATCCTTTTCTGGTTCCTTTCTACATGCCACCTTTCTGGCAAGCTCTTTCTGGAGTGCAGTGGCATGATCTCAGCTCACTGAGACCTCTATCTCCTGGGTTCAAATGACTCCTGCCTCAGCCTCCCTAGTAGCTGATATTACAAGACTGCACAACCACGCCCGGCTAATTTTTGTATTTTCAGTAGAGACAGGGTTTCGACCATGTTGGCCAGGCTGGTCTCGAACTTCTGACCTCAAGTGATCCACCCATCTCTGCCTCCCAAAGTGCTGGGATTACAGGCGTGAATCACCGCACCCGGCCCCTGGTAAGCTCTTTCTGAAGAGTAGGCTGCTCCTCCCACTCTCTCACTCGCTGCTCAGTCCACTGGCTTGGGCTTCTTCGCCTTGAACTTGCTCTTTCCAAGGTGTCCAGTGACTCTGCGTTGCCAGTGAAAATGTCCACCCTCCAGTCCTTAGTTTATTTGACTTCTCTGCAACATTAAACTCTACGGTCCAGTCACTCCTTCCTAAAACCACGCATTTTTTTCTTCTTGGCTTCTATGATACAGTCTCCTGGTTTTCTTCTCTCTGGCTTCTCCTTCATGGATTCCTTGGTGGGGTCTGGTTTCTCGCTTCTTAAATGCTCGTATGGCCCAGTTACTCTTTTCATGTATATGTTTTTAGATGTGCTCTCGGGCACATCATTCCTCCACCACCTCTGTGAGGATGACTCTTGTGCCCACATATCTGGCTCAGACCTCTCTCTCTCTCTCTCTCTCTCTCTCACCGCCCCCACATTTTTTTTTTTTTTTTTTTTTTTTTTTTTTTTTTTTTTTTTTTGAGACAGGGTCTCACTGTTACCCAGGCTGCAGTGCAGTGGCACAATCAATCACACAACTCACTGCAGTCTCTCAAACTCCTGCGGTCACGCAATCCTCCCACCTCAGCCTCCCAAGTAGCTGGAACTACAGGTGCACACACCAGGCCTGGTTAATTTTTTATGTTTTTATTTTTTGTAGAGTTGAGATCTCCCTATGTTTCCCAGGCTGGTCTCCAACTCCTGGCCTCCAGCAATTCTCCCACCTGGGCCTCCCAAAGCACTAGGATTACAGATGTGAGCCACCATGCCCAGCCTCAGACATCTCTTTTCAGTTTCAGCCACATATATCTGCTATAAATGTCACCTCAAATTCACCACATTCAAAACCCATGCCACTTTCTCTATCTTCTGTATCTTGGTGTCTGTACAAATCAGAAAACAAAGTAACCTAGACTCCCAATTCTCCCTCAATTCACACTCAACAAGCCACCAAGTAGTATAGAAACTATTGCTTTATCATCTCTCCTGTCTTCCTTCATTGTCTCCCTCATCTCTACCTTTGATCAAACACTGTTTTGTCTTGCCTGGACTGTAACAGTAGCCCCTTAGCTGCCCTTTCTACCTCTAGTCTGCCCACCCCTACATATTGCTGAACCCTGAAATACTGCTGGAAGTATGACCCCTCTATTTATTTATTTTTTTTGAGACAAAGTCTCACTCTGTCACCCAGGCTGGAGTGCAGTGGCGTGATCTCGGCTCACTGCATCCTCTGTCTCCTGGCTTCAAGCAATTCTCCTGCCTCAGCCTCCCAAGTAGCTGGGATTACAGGCGTGCACTACCAGGTCCAGCTAATTGTTTTTGTTTTCTGTTTTTTTTTTTTTTTTTTTTGAGATGGAGTCTCGCTGGTCACCCAGGCTGGAGTACAGTGGCGCGATCTCGGCTCACTGCAAACTCCACCTCCCAGGTTCACGCCATTCTCCTGCCTCAGCTTCCGAAGTAGCTGGGACCACAGGCACCCGCCACCACGCCCGGCTAATTTTTTTTCTATTTTTAGTAGAGACGGGGTTTCACCATGTTGGCCAGGCTGGTCTCGAACTCCTGACCTCAGGTGATCCACGTGCCTCAGCCTCCCAAAGTGCTGGGATTACCGGCATGATCCACCATGCCCAGCCTGTATGACCCTTCTAAACTGCAAATGTGATTAAAACCCTTTGGCATGCATGCCAGGTCTTGCATTCTCTGGGTATGGCATTCCTCTCCAGCCTCACCTCCCTTCACCCCCGCACATCCACCCTCCATCTCAGCCTCTCCAAAACACGTAAAAGCTCTAAGATGCACTGTGCTGTTTCTTACCTCCAGTTCTCTTCATGTGCTGTTCTTGAAATGCTCCTCCCTTTTTTCTCATTCACTCATGCTCATCCTTTAAGTTCAGTTTAAGTGCCACCTCCTCAGAGAGCCTTCTTGCATTCTTCCATCTGACTTAGATGCCTCCTCTCCTCCCCGACTCTCTCACGGCACCCATTCCATACCCTATTATAATTGTTTCTAAACTATGAATGCCTCAGAGACCGAGTGCACTTTTAGCCTGGTGTATTAATGTCGCATTTACAGATTTTATTTGCGTTTTTCCAGTAATGTAGCATGTGCATTACAGCACAAGGTGATTATGCCTCCCCAAGTTTCTCTGCTTTCTGGAGCTCCCAGGTGTGGGATGTGGAGGCATGGGCAAGACCATCTACTGCTCGGAGCTGGGAGCTGCAGATGCCACCTCGTTCCCCTAACCACGCCCCTCTCCCCGCTCCCCCGCCTCTCCCTACTCTTGCCAGTGAGCCCTATGGCCAAGCTGCTGTGGAGCCAGGAAATGAGATGTCTGGATGCCCTGCTGCTGGACTGCCACAGCTTCCCATGCCATCTTCTTGGCCCCTCCCTACCCCCACCCCAACAAGACTGGGTGAGAGGGGAGGTGTCGATGCTCGTTCTGCTGACTGGCCCCTTTGAGGGGAGATAGCTGGCCCCAAGACAGGAGATGGTGGTTCTCTAAGCATAGAAGGTGGGAAACTTAGCATCTTTTCTTTTCTCAGTCAATCCCAGAGGTAACAGTAAAATCTAAATTCTTCTTGTTGGCCAAGAGCAATTTTGAGGGCTTTACATTTAATCCTTGTGGTTAACCCTATGATGAATGAATTAGCCTTATTATTCTCAATTGACATATGAGGAAATTGAGTGAAAGAAAGGTTAAGCAACTTAACAAAGTCACCCGCTAGTAACAAGCGCAGATTCCAATCAAAGCGGGCTGGCGCCGGAGCCCCTCTGTGTGCCCAGGGGACTCCACTGCCTCTCTCCTCAACCAGTTGTTACAGGGAGGTTCACTGACACCCACGGCCATTGTCCAGAGCAGTGTTTGGCAGCCCGGCGTTCCTCCCTGAGCCTCAGCGACCACATGGGATCATGGTGCTTCTCTTTGCCCCTCATTTCATTTTACCTGCTGGGTATGGTTTTCAAGTTACAACATCTCCTGGCTGGTTCCCCATGGCTTTTCAAAAATGTTTCTCTTAGAGTTTAATTATTAGTCATCTGCCCACTCTTTATTTATACTTTTCATGACCTTTACTTTCATTTGCTTTTACTGCTTTTTTTAAATTGAGAAAGTAATATGCACTCATGAGAAGCTATGCTGATTGCAAAAAGTAGACAGCATGTAGAACAAAAGCATACATTTTGTTCACGACTTAAATGTGGTGATAAAATGTATGCTTTTTTTGTCTGTGACTAACCTAGCCTTCCTTCTAACTCCATCCTCACCTCGCCTCTCTGCCACCCCCACGCACAGACTAGTGGCAAAAAATCAAAAAATAATAATAACTCGTGGCTCATGCCTGTAATCCCAGCACTTTGGGAGGCTGAGGCGGGCAGATCACGCAGGAGATCAAGACCATTCTGGCTAAGACGATGAAACCCCGTCTCTACTAAAAGTAGAAAAATTAGCCGGGTGTGGTGGCGGGCGCCTGGAGGCTGAGACAGGAAAATGGCGTGAACCTGGGAGGCGGAGCTGGCAGTGAGCAGAGATCGGGCCACTGCACTCCAGCCTGGGTGACAGAGTGAGACTCTGTCTCAAAAAAAAAAAAAATTAATAATAATAATAACTCAGTGTCTGATCTTGGTTAAACCTCAGTCTGCCTGGTAGTTTCAGCTCTGCTTTAGTGGGGGGTTCAGCCTGTCTTGGAAGAAAGGATCAGTCTCCCAGAGAGCTTGTCCTTCACCCTGCTCCTCTCAATGAGGAGAGGGAGGGACGCGGTGCAGCTGTATGGCCTGGAAGCCAGCATTCTCGCGTCTACTGGGTGTCTGTCCGCTATTCCCTGGCTCCCCCGGCCCCTGGGCAATGCTCTCTACCTGTCAAGGACACCTTGCAGACCCCTGGTGCTGAAGTTCAGTGTGGAAAGTCGGGGTCTTGTGTGGGGGCAATGCTCCTGGTGGGCCTTCCTGGCTGCCCTGACCTCAGCCAGACTCCTGACAACCCTGCCACTCTTCTGGGTCTGGGGAAGCTTCCATTCAACCCTACTCAGGTGGTCTTTCTGCAGCCCTCCACAGAGCCGGTTTACCCTGCCCACAGCAGCTGCCTCTGGTCAGCTTCCCAGCCAGGGCCAGTCAGCACAGGAACCCAAGAGCAGCTCAGGAAAGCTAGCAAGGGTCCTTCTTCCTCTTGATCACAGTGCACAACTACAGCGTGTCTCACACTGGCTGTGCTGGGTTGGCATGGGATACCTCACGAGGCAGTCCTCCCCAGAGCCCCAGGCAGAGCGCTTTGGGAGGGTGCAACTTCTCTCTCTGCCCTTACTGTTGCTTGCACTTATCTTTCTTCACCATCCCTCCTGGATGCCACATATTTAAAAAGAAAACAAAGTATGGCCTGTCACTGACTAGAGTGTTATTTTCTTTACTGTGTGAGAGAATCCAATGTGTATGAGTCCTGAGGCTTGGGGGCTCGTACACTCAAGGGGCAGATAAAGGAGTCTGAATCTTTACTTTTTTCTCAGTAAAGCTCTATTTTCAGATATCAGTGATTGAAAATTGCCTCAGTTCTTATTTAGGCATTCCTTCCACAATGTGTAAGTCTAGTGATGCTTGGCTGCAAGTTACAATATCCAGGTAAAAGTGTCTTAAACAATGAAGACACTGATCATCTCAAATGGCAACAGTGCTGGGGCTCCAGGCTCCAGGGTTGGTTTGGCAACTCCAGAAGGCCACCAAGCACCCAGCCTCCAGCTGCCCTGTGCTCCACCATCCTCGGTATGCCGGCTTCTCATGGTCGGGCTCGGCCCCGGGCCTGGGGGAAGCTGCAGCAGGCAGCCTCCTCAGCAGGCAGGGGAAAGGGGCGCCTTCGGGGTGGACAGACACCTCCTCAGGTCTCTCCTCTTCTTAGCAGTGAAAACCTTTCCAGAAGCCGTCCCAGCAGACTCCTCTATTTCATGTCATCCCTAACCTTGCCACATGCCCGGAGTTGGAAGGAACACTGGGAAGGAGAGTGCCAGGCGTTTCCACAGCCTCTGCTGTGGGAAGCGGGATCGGCTGCCATGGAGGAAGGGGGCGATAGATGGCTGTGGTATAAGAAACAGCAGCATCCGCAGCCTGAAACAGACCCTGCTCTTTCCCCGGGCAGGGCTATGCTTTAAGAGCTCTAGGCTTGTGCTCAGAAAAGGAAAATAGAAGAATCCACTAATAATTTTAAAATATTATCTCCTCTATATGACAGCATACACTATGGATACATGGTAAGCTATACTTTTTTTGTATTTTACTTTGTTCATTTGACAATGCTAACTTAATCATATACTAAATTCTATGTATACTCGAATCTATTTCTGGACTTTCTTCAGTGTCTAGTCCCGTGCAGTGTGACGCTTGTGTTGTACACTCTGGCAGGTCTAGGCATCTTTACTAATGTTCAAAATTTGCTTAAATATTTTTGCAAGTATGTTTTTGTAATGTTAGTACCATTTAGAGCTGAGCTATGCCTTAAAGGGCTGGTTATATTCACGTTTACACACACATATTCATGCTTAACTGGAATTATGTGCTATTAAATGACCAAGCTCCTCTTGTTAGCTATCCCAGGGGGTCACAACTTCAAATTTCTACCTGAGCCAGGCAAGTGATGTAAATGATTGAAGCAGGCTGTAGTTCAAAGATTAAACATGCAGCAATTTTCTTAGCTTCCTGAAAGAAATAGTCTTTCCTCCATTTTTCTAGAACCATGTATCTCATTTAATCTCTTTTGATAGAAGCATAGTAACTAGGAAATATTTTTCAACTACCAAGTGACTAGTAAGTTGCATCCAACATTTGACCTTAATTATGGGGAAATAATAAAGAGTAGTGGGGATTGTGGCAAATATGCCTCATCTAAAGAGAGTAATGGCATCAGCCCTACCAATTGCTGCTACTGGGAATTACAGATATTCACATATCTGCTGATTTTTACAGAGAGCTAGAAATACAGATTTTATATGAAATTTCCTTATTTAAAATGCTACTATTTAACACATCTGCAGGCCAGGTGCCATCCATAGGCTATTAGCATGTACGCTCTGAATTGGACCTATATATTACTACCTTTAAAAAGTAGTTTATTTTGCTAAATTGTAAACCAGCATTTTTAACTGACTAAACCAAATACTAATCAAAATAGCTAAAAACCAGAACAACTCAGAGGAAGCTGTATGTAAAATTATGTTGGATAATGTTAATATTAACCAAGGGAAACCACACCGAGATCTAATGATTTCCCCAGCTTGTATGGGCATCATCTTATTTATTCATTTTATTCAATTAATTTATTTACTGAGTACCAACTCAATTCCAAGTGTGGTAGCAGACTTAGAAGGAGGGAAAAAGAAAGAAAGACATGACACCTTCTCTGGTTTGGCTTACTTTCTTAATGCCGTTAATGCCGATATTAATATAAAGCAGCTAATATCAACATTAGCCCAGCTTTGGACTAAGGGTGTCACACACACACACGCGCGCGCGCGCACACACACACACATACACACACACACACTTTATTACGATATTTAAATAAATATTGAGTTTTTTCTTTTAAGTATCACCCATAATGCAAATAAACAACCCTCCGAATTCTAGAAGAGTTCTTGTTTTCATCTAGAAGTCCAAACAATGGGAAAATTAATCAAGGTAAAGCAAATAATTTAAATACGTGAAGTTGTAAATTAAAAAAGAGGAAAAAGCTGAGACTGGATTCCTGACTTTATAACATGCTGTCTTCACCCACAGACAATAAGTAATATTATTTAATGTTACATTTTAAAATAGGTTTTGTAATGAAAGAACAATCAGCCCCACCTCTACCTTAACTGCAATTGAAGTCAAATTGGCAAATTTGTTTCAATACAATTTTCTCTAATTCTTGACCACTTTCCAGTAGGCGTTTGATCAAGGCAAATGTTCTATTTTTATGTTTGTTTCTACACTGGTTACTTCATCCTCAAGGGAATTACAAAACCAAGCATTATTTAAAGTGTCTATTAAATTAGAAATATTTTGATAGAGATATGATAGAAACATACTTTAGTTGACACTTCTATTAAAGTGATGGAGAGTTCTGAAATTATCTGTAGTTTGGTTTGTACATTATCAATAACTCTGAAGATTGTGAAGCTGCATCTTGAGAAGATATTTTTCTTCGGCCTATGCCAAGTTGTCTATACAGTACAGTAGAAAAATGCTCATGTAAGTTGACTCACTTATGCTAGAAATGGGACCATTTAAAAAATCTATTTTTTGTGTATAATTTGAGGGAACTGTTGAATAATTTTCAGGAAGTTAGAACTACAGCACCTGGGTTTACCATGACAAGGTCCATTTTTCTTTTCCTTTTCTTTTGTGTGTGTGTGTGTGTGTTTGACAGAAAGATTAACAAATTAAAAGAACACATCATTAGTCAATAGGAATTTCAAAAATAACATACATGTAAATTCTTGAAAGCAGGTAGTAAGAATTTACATATATGTTATTTTTCAATAAAGTACTATACAAATAATAGAATCTTTGGTGATTTCACTTTTCTACAGTGCCCTTAAGTGAAATAAATTTTATTCTGTCTCTTCACAACAAAATGATAAATATTTTTCTTTGTTTGTTTTACTTACCTTTATAAAAGAAAACTGCATGAGCTATCATTTAAAAAATTTCTGAGACTGGGCATGGTGGTTCATGCTTGTAATCCCAGCACTTTGGGAGGCTAACAGGGGAGGATCGTTTGAGCCCAGGAGTTCAAGAGCAGCCTAGACTGAAATTAGGTGAGAGATTTTAGGTATTAACCTATCCAGTAAAAAACTACCAATGGTAATTTCCTGAATTTGAAATTATAATATTAAAAATTCATCATTTTATATCCTTCTCTGTATGAATATCTCTTATAATCAAATAATCTCTGATTCTCTATATTATGAATCAGTTCATTATCATTGTCATACATGGTTGGAGCGAGAGCTTTTGATTCCTGCCTGGTGACTATGAAAATCTCTAAGCCACCAGGTGGCAGAGTGTCCTTGGTTTAGATTAAGCATTGCAGTTTTTTTTTTTTTTTTTTTTTTTTTCTTTTTTTTTTTTTTTTTTTTTTTTTTTGTTTTTTTTTTTTTTACTGAGATTGCCAGAATGTATTAGATAGGTGGTTACAAGCTATTGGTGGGGAGCAAACCTTTTAAACCTTTTAACTCATGTACCCTAAAGAATCATTTTGAAAACATGTGCATCACCCACAAACTTTAAGTTTAGCTTATATTTTCAACAAAAGTTTAAATAAGCCGAGGAGATATAACTCTTGGGCGATTCTGTTAGCACTTTTAAACATAAATAAAATGGTTACATCAATCTTTACATACATCAAATCAGAATACAAAACATGATAGGGGTCTGATAACCACCATCATCTGTTTTAAAATTCTGAAACAAGCTCATCTTTCATAGTTGGATGCTTTATATTACTCCTTTTTTCCTTGAATCTCATTTTCCGTTTTATCTCCTCTACAGAATTTTATACTAATATAAAATATTTTATAATTAAAAAGCTGCGATCACCCTATTGTACTTCTCTGCAACAAGAGTATATATATAGATATTTTATTTTTTATTTCTCGTGACCAAAAGGTGCTGAATGTCAGAATTTTACTAATACACAGTTATCCAACACCATAAACATATTACTTTTGATAAATAGTTATAACAAAAAGTGACATTAATTGGAAATGCATTCCTGAATGAGTCAGCTTAGGGGGTTAGAAGTTTGATTGTTTGGGGCCCAGGATTCTTACACTCTCAGGCAGTGCACTGGAGTAAGATTCTGAATGGGAAGAGAGGGGGCCTTTTGTAAAGTCGGAGAAGGGTGCTTGTGAAAGAAGAGACAGGAAGAGGAAATCCAGCCTAATGAAAGCTTGTTAATTTTAACATAATGGGCGCAGGTTGATTTTAGGAAAGAATATGTATATGAGCTGATGATCTAGAAATTTGTTTTCTTCAAACAGTGGTTCTCACCTGGAGGAGATTTTGCCCACAGGGCACGTTTGGCAATGTTTGGAGACATTTTTGGCTGTCAGGCTGGGGCACGGTGCTGGCATCTGTTAGGTAGAGGACAGGGCTACTGCTAAACTACTCCGTTCCCAAAGCGACACAGCTGAGAGCCTGAAACCTAGCAAGTGCTCAATAAATGTTTGTGGGAAGGAAAAGTCAATAAAAAGGAAGGAAGGAATCACACAACCGGCTGCAGAGAGAGCCACCGTGAGGCGACTAGACTCTTGCAATTGTATTTGCCGAAAACTCCAGAGGACCTCCTTCTCCTCTGTGTTTATACAGTTTTCTTATCTGAAAGGAGAAATTCCAGGAATAAAATTTAAAAGGCCTACATTTTCCCAGTATATATTTTCATTAATCAGGGAAAAAAACACAAAAAAGAACAAAACGACCCCTAATTATACCACCTAAATATCTACAGAGTAATAAATAGCAGCCCCCGCACCTAAATATCTACAGAGTAATAAATAGCAGCCCCCCCCCTAAATATCTACAGAGCAATAAAATAGCAGCCCCGCACCTAAATATCTACAGAGTAATAAATAGCAGCCCCCGCACCTAAATATCTACAGAGAATAATAAATAGCAGCCCCTGTTTTGCTGATCTCATCCCACTGTGCCTAAATAACATCTGCTAATTAGTTGGTGCCCATTCTTTCATAAGTTTTCAAAGTTCTTTTTTTTTTTGTTTTTTTCTTTCAGATGAGAGTCTCGCTCTTGTTGCCCAGGCTGGAGTGCAATGGCGCGATCTCGGCTCACAGCAACTTCTGCCTCCCAGATTCAAGCGATTCTCCTGCCTCAGCCTCCTGGGTAGCTGGGATTATAGGCACCCGCCACCATGCCCAGCTAATTTTGTTGTATTTTTAGTAGAGACAGGGTTTCACCATGTTGGCCGGGCTGGTCTCGAACTCCGGATTTCAGGTGATCCACCTGCTTTGGCCTTCCAAAGTGTTGGAATTACAGGTGTGAGCCACCGGGCCTAGCCTTTTCTAAGTTTATAAAGAACAATTTATACCTTTAAACTTTAGATATAGAATATCAAGATGGCTTCAAAATTGCCTATTTGAGAGATTCTTTCTTTCCTAATATTAAAAGCACAGCGGTCCATTGGAGGTATATATGTATACTTACACACACACGCATGCACACACACGTACACACATATTATTGTGTACTATGAGAAACAAATGACCGTACTTTAAAGATAATCTTTATTGAGATATCATACTGCTGAAGTTTAGAACCATCTCCTTGGGGGTTTAGGCAACTGCAAAGTTAGAGGGAACACGGCCCTCTCTAAGACCCACTGCACTCCTGACACTAGTGGCAGGTTCGGGGGATTGGTCCCAAAACCACCCTTGAGTTCAGTTATTCACTAGAGGGACTCACAGAGCTCGCTGAGAACTGGGATACTCACAGCTGTGGTTTACCATAGGGAAAGGTTACAGATTAAAATCAGCCAAGGGAAGAAGCACAAAGAGCAGAATGCAGGAAAAACACCCAACATAGAGCTTCTGTTGTTCTCTCCCCATGGAGTCTTAGACGTTATTTTCTCAGTATGTGTCTGTAACAATAGGCATGGAATATTACCAAGTAGGGAAGTTTTCAGGGGGCTCCATTATGCAGGTGTGATTGATGGCCTGTACGGCTGACCTCAGTCTCTGGCAAGCTGATACTGTGTGACTCAAACCCCTACGCTACATCCCATTGTTGGTCTTTCTGATGGGGTCAGCTCCACCCTAAACACTATCTGGCATGGCTAGATCCAACCTTACATGACATTGTTAGACTACTAGCATAATCCAAGGCCCCAGGTAAACAAAGTCACTCCTATCTCTTATGACATCCAAGGGCTTAGATGTTACCACCCAGAAGCTAAGGGCAAAGGCCAGACCTCTTCGGGCATAAATTTAAATTCTTTATTACACATGTATACATACAGCCTATATGTAGCCATTTTAAGTGTACAGTTCAGGCTGGGTGCCATGGCTCATGCCTGTAATCCTAGCACTTTGGGAGGATGAGGTGGGCAGATTACCTGAGGTCAGGCGTTTGAGACCAGCCTGGCCAACATGGTGAAACCTGGTCTCCACTAAAAATACAAAAATTAGCTGGGCGTAGTGGCACGTCTCTGTAGTTCCATCTACTTGGAGGCTGAGGTGGGAGAATCGCTTGAACCCAGAGGTGGAGGTTGCAGTGAGTCAAGATTGCTCCACTGCACTCCAGCCTAGGCAACAGAGTGAGGCTCCATCAAAAAAAAAA
>NW_016814940.1:236344-278210 GCF_001698545.2 Rhinopithecus bieti
AAAGAGAGAGAGAAGAAAAAGTGTACAGTTTAATGAGTTTTGAAAAAATGTATACATCTGTGTAACCACCACCACAATCAAGAGAAAGGACATTCCCAGCACCCTACTAAGTTCCCTCTTGTTCCCTTGTGGTCAGTTCCTCTCTGCCCCCTGGCTGGTTTCCCCTTTTTAGAATTTCATGTATAAATGGAATCATACAATGTGCATGATTTGCTGTCTGGCTTCTTTCAGGCAGCATGTTTTTGGGATTCATGCATAGTGTGCCAGCCGTGTGTTAGTGCTAGGTAGTATTTCATCTCCTATGTATGTGCCGCAATGTGTCTATATATTCACCTGTTCAACATTTGGGCTGTTTCCAGTTTTTGGCTACTTTGGACAAAGCTGCTATAAACATTCACATATATGTGTTTGTGTAGACATATGTTTTCATTTATTTTGGGTAAATCGCTTGGAGTGGAATTGTTGGGTTGGATGGTAATCATGTTTAATTTATAAGAAACTGCCAAACTGTTTCTATCGTGGTTTTAACATTTTACATTCCTGCCAGTAAAGTATGAGAATCCAATTGCTTCACAGCCTTTCTAGCACCTCAGGCTTTCCAACTTTAGCCATTTTCATGGGTGTATAGAGTAATTACTTATTGTGGTTTTAATTTGCATTCCCTGGTGACTTTTTATGAGTTTACTGGCAACCATACATCTTCTTTTGTGAATCTGATGAGATTCTTTGTCTATTTTCAACTGGATTGTCTGTCTTCTCATTGATTTGCAGGAGTTCTTTATATTTTTTGAATATATCCTTTTCCAGATATGTATGTTTGTAGCTTGCTTTTTAAAATCTCTTAATGGTATCTTTTGAAAAGCAGATTTAATTTTGATGAAACTGAAGAAAACTACATTTTAAAATGGTGCTGTGAACTCCGAATACATTTATAGCTGTTTCGTTGCCATCCAAAAATTCTACAAAAGTTATCTAATAGGAAACTGATAAATTTCAGGGGGGTGCCCACTTACAAAGCCTTTCTCCTAAAATTAAGCAGTGTTAATGGTAATATTACACAGTTTTTCACAGATCATCAACTAAGTCCTTCTTTGGTGGGAAAGGCAGATGCTTTACAAGAAATAGGTATTAATTCTACTTCCTACTCTATTTTTTCTTTACATAGTAGACACAAAAACCATTAAAGTTGGCTGGGTGTGGTAGCTCACGCATGTAATCCCAGCACTTTGAGAGGCTGAGATGGGTGGATCATCTTAGGTCAGGAGTTCAAGACCAGCCTGGGCAACATGGTGAAACCCCATCTCTACTAAAAAGTTAGCTGGGCACAGTGGTGCATGCCTGTAATCCCAGCTACTCGGGAGGCTAAGGTAGAAGAATCACTGGAGCCCGGGAGGCGGAGGTTGCAGTGAGCCAAGATTGCACCATTGCACTCCAGCCTGTGTGGCAGAGTGAGACTCTGTCTCAAAATAATAATAATAAAATTAAAAAAAAAAATTAAAACCATTTAAGCAACCAAATAATACAATATTGGCTACTACATTGTTTTGGCTGCTACATTTTAGGCGCTGTGCTAAAATAAATTAATCCGCTTGGAAACTCTGTGAAGTAGATATTTTTGTCTTCATATTCAGATACTCAGATAAGGACAGTGAGTTCAGAGAAATTAAATACCTGGATGAATATCACACAAAGAGGTGGCTAAGCTGTGATTCCAAGCTAGGTCTAACTTCAAAGCTGGTGTTCTTCATTAATATTCTGTATCTGCTCAGGACATGTACAAATCAAATCATGGACATTTGATTTTAGATATACCGAATGTTGATTTTGGCAGGTTGTAGAGGGAGTCGAGGCTGAGGAGAGGGGATGGCGGACAAAGATTAGGTCTGGAACTCTTTTTGGTAGGGGCTGTTCATGCCTCCAGTTCCTAAGCCCCTGGATAGGCTGGAAAACTTTATGTCGGAGTAGCCAAGCCAAATTGAATCAATTTAAACACATTCAGAAGCAGAACTGCTTCAGATAATCTAACCAGTTAACAGGACATTCAGCTTATTACATGCTCTGCCGGAATTTCACGAGACCCTCCTTTTGTTAAAGAATATTGAGAGTGACTTCCTCAAACTTTATGCTAAGGCTTGATCTAACGTTTCACACGTGATCAATACTTTTCTTGCTACCACTTATGGCAGATCTCCTCATGAAAGTCATGTAATTATTTGGAATCTTATCCTGGTGATTAACACAATGAATGCCCAACTCTCTTTTGAAACCTTTAATGAATGTTCTTTTCCAACTTGGCAGATGTGAAATTCCTGTAGTTTACTGAAGCTGCAAGTTTGAGACTTTGGCAGTCTCATATTAGTAGTCACACATTCTACTAAGGCCTTTCCTTCTACTTGATGCCATGAGTGGATGTCACTTGCACAGCAAACATCATATGCTCAGTGAGATCATTAAGTTATAACTGCTTTAATCAGCAATATAGTGTCTGCTATTGTATACTTCTGCTGAATTCTAACTCTGTGAATTTCCCTTTTTACAGTTACATGTTGCATTTGAAAATCCAGATGATCTTGACTAGTCAGACTGAAATGAATTAAAGACTGAGCATAACCTATTAGAAGTTATGCACTTATTAATAAAAAGACAAATCTGTGTTTTCCCCCTTCTTTAAAAATCAAGCACCAAAACAATAAGTTAGTTTTAGAATGCATTAATATGGTATTCAACTGCATTGTGGAAGGAAGAAGTAAATTAGAAAGAAAGTGATAGTTATATGCGCTTAGAAATCGGCTGCTTTCAACCAAGGGAAAAAGGAACCCTTACACAAAGGCCAATGCTTTTTTTTTTTTTAATTGCAAAAGAATATTTAAAAGATAGTTAAAAGACTTTCAAGTCTTTTAAGAAATGACAGTTAAAAGAGAATTTTGCAGCCTTTTCTTTTATCATAAACTGTAACAGGAGGTGAAATCCACAATTTTCTGAAATTTTGTCCCATTTAAGCTTCCAAAATGTTTCTTATTTTAAACCTGAAAACATTAAAACACCTTTATCCTGAGAAGTTTGTGTCATGTTCATATCTGCTCTGATCCTCCCACAATCCACTATTTGATTATTAAAGGTAATTGGTACTTAGCATCAAATATTTAATACACTGATATCTAAGTATCTAATTTTCTTACTATCAGGCAGGAATTTAGACTTCTAATAAAGTTTTTATGCTTCTCTGATTGCTGCTGCTTATAATTAAGGCCTCAATAATCATAAAAACATTCCAATAAATGTTTCAGATATAAAAGAAATTTAAGCAATATTTTTAAAAATAGGGTGAAAAAAATGACAATAGGCATCTCTTGCTCCCTCTCTGAACATATCCCCTAAAAAACTCTCCTGAAAAAAGTTTCTCATTAGAAATAATTATGAATATACTCTCTGTGCTTCACAAAAGTTATAAATATAAAAAAAGGAAGTCAGATAAAATATATACACTAAAAAGGGAGAAAAGACATATAAATAATATAGTCTGTTCTTTTGGAATCCTATTTTCGAAGTGCTTTACAGATTACCATATTCTTATAGTATTTTGTGAGTTAAGTAGATAGTTAATATTCTTAGTATTTGGCAACTCAGATCATAAAGAGGTAAAATACATTAAATTGTCCACATCCCTTGAGCCTACAGCTGAGGCAGGAAGAGAACCCATGTCCCAGGACTCAGCTTTAGTACTTTGTCCACGCTCTTTTCCTCTGTCCATGGTGCTCTGCCTAGGGGATGCAGATAGCCATCCCACCCTATAGGGGTTAACTGGGCCAACTGAGAAGGGCCATGACACAGAATAGCTTAGGCATCACTCGACATCAGGCATAGAAAGAGAACAACTAATGGGTAAGAAGAGTCAAGTGATAGTGATCGGTGGCTCCCCAGGGTTGAATTCAGAACATGTTCTGCTGTCTCTTGGGTGCCAAGTTTTGACGGAAAGGGCAAAGGACAACTTGAACAATGTGGGGTGGGCGGGTGAAATCTCCATTCATTGTTGTTCACATGGGAATGGAGGGCTCGGAATGAGGGAGATCTTGACAAGGCTCCCTGCCAGTAGCGGCCTCTTGTTTCTTATCAAAAACTGAATACTCAGTCCTCCTTTCTCTTCACCGCTGGGGTTGGAAAGTATTGGGAGAGCATATCGGTACCAGAGGGCAGAGATATTGTGTGTAGAGGACCTTTGTGCTCAATGGGAAAAAAATAGAATGAAAAGAGGAGATTCCAAAGGAGAGAACAAGACTTAGAAGTTGGAAAACGGAAAACAGACTAAATGAAAAAGAATGAGCAAGAAAGTGGCCCTGGGTCTAGAAAACACTAATTTTTTTCTTTTGCCAGAGGGTGGAAGGTCCAATGTAAAGGAAACACACACACACACACACACACACACACACACACACACACACACACTTCAAGAAGCTCATGTAAGGAAAGAATAGGCACAACTTACATATACATTAGTAGGGCGTGGGTCAAATATATTATGGTACATCCATACAATAGAATACCATATAGGCTTTTAAAACGATTTAAGTATGCAAATATTGGCACAGACATCTAAGATTGATTTACTGAAAAAATAAAATGGCAGAGTAATTTTTAAGATATAATTTTATTCTAAAAATAATACAGGTATAGAATATGTATAGAATAATATGTATAGAAAATAATATGGAGGGTAAAGCATCAAGCAGCCAAAGGTAGTTATTTCTGGGGGGAGAAAGGGAGAAGGAGGAGAAATTATTGTGGAAGGTGATTATGTTTTATATTGCACATTTTTGTGTTTATTTGAAATTTTTTTTTTTTAGATGGAGTCTTGTTCTGTTGCCCAGGCTGGAGTGCAGTGGTGTGATCTTGGCTCAGTGCAACCTCTGCCTCCTGGGTTCAAGCGATTCTCCTGCTTCAGTCTCCCAAGTAGTTGGGACTACAGGCGCGCCACCATGCCCAGCTAATTTTTGTATTTTTAGTTTCACTATGTATTTTTAGTTTCACTATGTTGGCCAGGCTGGTCTCGAACTCCTGACCTCATGATCTGCCTGCTTCGGCCTCCCAAAGTGCTGGGATTACAGGCGTGAGCCACTGCTCCTGGCCTATTTGAAACTTTTAAAAATAAAAATTATATCATTTCCATTGTGTATTAGAAATAAATCAATAAGAAGTACAGAAATAAGTTATATTGCAAAGAAGAAACATAATACATAGGTTAAAAAAAGAAAAATTTTATAATTTGCAGTAAAACTTAACATTGAAGTAATCTATACACAGATATCTGTATCTATGAAATGGTGATCCCAAAGTAAGAGTTTTAATTTCATTTAAAGAATGTTTGTCTTAAATTGACATGAGTGGTGAATTTTTAAAAGGTGATAATTATAGAAGTGTATTATACTTTATTAGCTCAAAACTGGATATTAGATATAATCCATAACTTACCTATTGATGTAATTGATATTTTTCAGTAATTGAGTATTTTCTTCTGATCAATTTGAATTATTCTCTTCAGCTCTTATATTTGGGTAAATCTTATAAAGTAACTCTAATTGCTTTAATTTAAAGACAGTCCTTCCAACAAGAGACTCACAAAGCACTAAGAGGAAAGGGAGAGCAATAAAATTTTACAAATATGTATTGAAACACATGAACAGCATATTTTAAATCAAGTCTTTAGAAAACAGTGGAATTTGGAAGCCGTCTAACTGGACTGCAATAGTCAACCTGCATAGATGGGCCCAACTGCTCTAACTTTTGAAGTAAGTAGACTAGGTTACATGTGAAACATACAGTAATGACAATTTCACCTGGGATTTTGGATATTCTTCCACTTATCATTTAGGAAAAACTCTTACATGAAATCAGACCAAGAAGCTATCCAGGGCATTGTAAAATCTCAGCCGCAGCCATACCAAAAAGAAAAAGAAAAAAAAGTGTAGGCCGAGCACGGTGGCCCACGCCTGTAATCCCAGCACTTTGGCAGGCCGAAGTGGGCGGATCACCTGAGGTCGGGAGTTCGAGACCAGCCTGACCAACATGGTGAAACCCTCTCTCTACTAAAAATACAAAATTAGCCGAACGTGGTGGCGCATGCCTGTAATCCCAGCTACTCAGAAGGCAGAGGCAGGAGAATTGCTTGAACCCGGGAGCCGGAGGTTTCGGTGATCAGAGATCGCGCCACTGCACTCCAGCCTGGACAACAAGAGCGAAACTCCGTCTGAAAAATAAAAAAAAAGTGTAAATCTTTTGTTGTGTACAAAATCATACAGAAGTTATGTTCCCGTCTGTTTGCATATGGCAGTCAGGTAGATAGAATTCTATTTAATAGGATGTCATAAACAGTCCACTCACATAGAGCTGGGACCCTGTCCCAAATTAATGTAAGCATAAGTAGAATTTCCTAAGCTGGAAAAACTTACATGTATTTATGATTTTGGAAACTTTTGAAGGCTTGTCTTATACATTTCAGGCTTAAGTAAAACTTCAGAGACATTTCTCCCCGTAGTATTGTAAAATTAGAGGCCAGGCAGAACATAATTAAAAGGCTAGGATGAGGAAAGTCAGTAGGGGCAGAGCTGGGGGTTTGTTAACACCTACAACAGTGCGAAGAGGTGACAGGAAACGGTCCCCTTCGGACATCTGGACCAAGGTGAGGCACTGGGGAAACCCAACGGGAGACACTGCTCTCAGACGGGAAGAGTTGCTGGCTGTAAACAACTCAGGCCGTCTTGTCTCGGGAGAACAGTTAAGGAATGGACACCATGAGGGCAACGGACTTCTGAGATAACTAAACGCACCTCTACTTGGCCACTTAGCTCCTCACCAGGCCCCAGGGTCCCACCCTTCCCGGGTTGCCTTCCCAGCATGCCCCGCGCTTTTCCCGGCGTGCCCTGCTGCCGCTCCCCAAGCTGGTCTCCTGGAGGCCTCGGAGCGCCCCTCCGCCGTCTGCAGCTCCCGGCAGACTTGCAGGCTCAGACTGGAGCATCAGGAAAAGGGCTTGCTTGCGTGCAGTAACTACGTTATTCAACGTGAGATTCCCCCAGGTCCCGTAAATGCTTGGGAAATTTCCCTAACGCCCTCCCATTCCATGTGACCTTCAAAATCCTGAAAAACCTATGGCCTCAAGGCTTACCCACCTGGGAACAAGTCTCGTTTCCAAAAGTCAATCAACCTCAGGTTAAGCAATCTAGGGAGAACACCTGCTCAGGATCAAAACGTTTCCTCTTCATTCCTTTGCAGAAACCTTCAACTTTAGCCTATCTTGAGCTATTATTCATTGTCTAATTGCTTTGTTCCCTAGTAACTCAAATGAAATCAAATTCTGCAGAAACCGAGTTTCACTGTGTCTGGAGGAACAAGGAATGCAAAGGTAGTGTGAAGAAACGAACCATTCACCTTTTTCAGTTGTAGCATAGAAGTAAATACAAACTTTACCCAATTGTATTGTTGATACAATGAATGTGTGACATTAAGAATTTAGAATTTATAGAGTAATCTATGTGTTCATTAACGAGCTTGAATCTAGAAATAATCTTGTTGGTTGGTAGCCTAATTGTGATTATCCTGTGCATTTTAAAAATGAAGAAACAATCTGTGCAAGCTTACAAGACTTTCTAAAGCCTCACATCTAGTAAGTAGCAGAACTAAGGACTCAAACCCAGGACTTCTCACTTTATTACCCATGTTAAGAAATTCTTTTTAAAAAAAGTCATTGAAGTTATTATTCAAAGCCCTTCACTTGTGTTTATTTTGATTAATATAAATGACTGTTCTATGATGACAAATATCCTTTTCTTTGAGGATAGTCTGATAAAAAAAAAACCACAACACATCCATATATAGAGAGATAGACACTGTAGATACAGAGATATTATCTATACAGAGAGAGAGAAAGAGAGAGAGATACAATATAAGTGTACAATATAGGAAAGGCAGTTGTAGGGAAAGAAAAATAGAGAAAGAGAAAAAGTGAAAGGGAGATCACAAGGTGATATGGCTCAAAAGAGAGACCTCTCAGTTGGGAGGACCTCTGGTGATTTGGGATGACGCTGGGCCACTTGTGGTTCGTAATACCAGGATCACACTAATAATTCTCGTGTCTCAGGCTCAGCCCCACCTGGCCCTTCTGGAGCCTTTCAAGCCCATGGATCTCCGAGGGTAATTTCAGCCTGACTTTGGAGTACAAGGTGGAGAAAAGACAAGACATATTACTCAGGATGGGTAATGAGTATGTCATATACCAAGAGATCTGGCATATATGATTAGGATTAATGGTTTTTATCATCACCCTGGGTTTGATCAGATTTTTTTTTTTATGTGCTTTTAACATCTAATGTTAGAAAAGTAAATTCCTGGAAAATTAGTTAAAGGCTGGATTATTTCTCCATTTTGAAGTATAGGCTAAGGATACTTTTGCCAGAGTTTGAGAACTTATTTTATAATAATACCCAGATATTTTCTGAGGGAATATGATATTAAAGATTTTGACAGTAATGAAGGGAACAGAGGTGATGAAAAATACTGTTCTTCCTGCACTATATATCCTGGTCTGTATTTTAAAGATAAACTAATCTATTGGAAAAGATGTTGATGTAAGAAATTACAGTCTTTAAAACAAGCTCTAAACATTGTACTTTTAAAAGAGGATAAGAATATCATCCTGAAATACTTTTTGAATATTACATGTGATTTCATTGCATACTAAAATAATTTAAGTATCCAATTAAACACAGATTTGTGAGGAAAATAGATGGTTCTACTTAGGGATTTGGTTGAAGAATTAATGCTAAAATGCAATGAAACAAACCCAGATTTATAACAGTAGACATAGTATTATTTCTAAAACACAACATTAGAAAATACATTTAGCCAATATAGATTTTTTTTTGTTTTGAAGAATACATCATTTAGTAAAATTACAAAGTCCTGAACAAAGAGGCCTAAAGTCATTAATACATAAACACTTCGATTGTAAGCCTTCCCATTGTAGTTACCTGTAGGAGTAAATAAAGGAGCTTTATTAAATGTAAGGCTCCATCTTTTTTACCTAAGTCTTTTAGACTTTTAGCTTCCTTGGAAATTTCACCCACTAAAATCAAAATGTGATTGCTAAATCAGTATTAAGATTGTAAGAATCCAACTGTGGATTTTTTTCTAGATTATTTATTTTTAATTTCTTCTTGGATTCTGTATACAAATACTATGCTTTGATATTTTGAAAAGGAGAATTTCTATAATGGGATTCCTACTTATTTTATGTCTATGAAAGCTACTTTGCATGTTTGCTATATACAGACAGAAAAAATGTATGGAACTAATTTAAAAAACCCAATATATTTTCTGTTATGGAATTTAAAATAAGCCTGACAGTAACTTATTTTTTTGTCCTTGGGGAGAAATATCAGAAGCTAGTTTCCTCTCTGAGGGCAGATCAAATTTATTGTGTGACAGATGATTTCTTAAACACACTGGATCTGTCCTAAAATACTATCTTTGGGACACAGGCCTTAAGACTACCTTCTAGGTGAAGGAGGTCTTTGGGATACTTAAGAATGTAAGCTGTCTTGGATAAAGTCTGAGATGAACTATCCTGATTTCAAAATCCACTTATAGAGTATTGTCTAAAGGTTAGCTTTGAGTGTATTGACTTTGTCATAATCTTATCGTACATTAATATTTAAGTTGCTGTGGAAGGATTGTGGAGAAATCTGCTAGAAAAGTATGCAACATGGTAAGGAGAATTATAGGAAGAGAAATGGCAGCCCTGCTCAAGCAGTGAGAATAATAAAATGGTCATCTGGCGGTTTCCAGAAACAGTTGGCAAGGTTCAAATTCAAGCTCTACCAAGTAATAACTATGTAAGGTTTCACTGTACAATGGAGATAATATATAGTACATTTACCTCATAGTGTTGTTGTAAGGATTATAGAAATACAGGTAATGTGTATGGTATGTAGTAAGCAGTCAATAAATGTTTGCTATTATCATTATAGCTGAAAACTTAAGCTACTTACCTCTACCTGTAGAGACGGTGAGTGATGAGCTAAAAATATGGCCTAGATAGTTACGTTTGAGGTTTCTTTTATAATCTTAATCCATCTCGTGTCATACTAATTTTCCTTGTTATACTACCCCTCCACCCCCCAATTGTCTAGCCTATATACCCTTTCAGAATTCTCTTACCCTAATGTTCATCTGGGTTTTTTGTTCACTCCTCCAAACTCTTACGCTTCCCCTTGTTGTAAAATCCTCCAACTGTACCCTTCAGAATTCCCAACCCATGAGGCACAAACTCTTCTCCATCCTCCACCCTTTTAAATACTATAATCTAGTTTAATCACAAACTGGCTTTTTGTCCAGGACATTACTTCCTTTTTCAGGAGGAAGCTGCTCATTTGCCTCGCTCTTTAGTGCGATTTCCAGACTCTTTCCCTTTAACTTTCTTTGCCCGCAGTCACCTCAGAGATCTCACTGACACTATTAGAACAGTGTTGGGAATGATAATAATTGATATTGGTAGGGTTAAATGGGGTCAATGCATGTAAAATGTCTGGCATAGTGCTAAGAACATATGAAATTCTCAGTAAATTTTAGTTTTTGCTATTATATTTACCTTCTAAGTGAAGGAGGTCTTTGGGGTTACTTAGAATGTAAACTCTCTTGGAAGTCTGAGATGAACTGTGATATCCAAAATAACTACACCTAAGAAATCATGAATTGAGCCCATTCCTGACTATTATCTCCTATCTGTTCTAGTCCACTGACCTTCCTGCTGTTTCCCAGTTCTGTCCCTGCACACATGTTCTCTCTTCCCTCTCTAAGCTGGAGCACAGTTTAGATTCTATTTTTCCATGAGTCATTTTTTGGTCAGTATTCTGGACTCCCTTGCTTTGTTGTCTTTTGACACATTCTCAAACCTAGATGTGCCCAACTGCTCATCTTGTCTTCACCTGCACCCAGGCTGCTCAGTGCTGCTGGGGAAAATCATACTACTGAGTAGGCTTACATTACTGTAAATTCATTGTCACCAGCTTTACCTGGATTCCTAGTATTTCCTGTCAATTTCTTGTCAATCCCCACTATGTTTTATTAGTCAACTCTATATTCCATTCTCCACTGTGCTTATTTCAAACCTTTTTCAATCTCTTCAAAGCACACGTTCTCTACTGGTATGTTTATGGCAGCACTATTCACAGTAATAAAGGTATGGAATCAACCTAAGTGTCCATCAACAGAGGATTAGATAAAGAAAATATGGTATATACACAGTGGAATACTATTCAGCTTTAAAAAAAAGAATGAAATCATGTCTTTTGCAGCAACATGAATGAACCTGGAGGCCATTAGCTTAAGTGAAACAACTCAGACACAGAAAGACAGATACCACACGTTTTCACTAATAAGTGGGAGCTAAAAAAATGTGTCCACATGGATGTAGCATGTGGAATGATGGACAGTGAAGACTCAGAGGGTGGGGACTGAGGGGGTGGGAGGCAGGGTGGAGGATCGGGGGTTACTTGGTGGATACAGCGTGTGTTGTTCCAGTGATGCACTGAAGGCCCTGACGTTACCACAATGCAATATATCCATGTAGCAAATTTGCACTTGTACCCCAGGAATATATACAAATAAATACATAAGAGCTCCTCTTTATGTTGTTATTATTTCTTTATTCTTTTTTAAGTTGACATAAAATTGTATATATTTATCATATACAACATGTTTTAGAATACGTATATATTGTGTAATGTCTTAAACTAATTAACATATGCCTTATTTCACATAATAAAAATTCCTCTTTTCTCAAGTACATATACCCTTACAATAGAAATGAGTTAGTCATTTGTTCATTGACTAAATATATATTGAGTACCTTCTGGTTGCCGTTACAGATTCTAGGGATACAATGGTGAACAGGTGAATGGAATGGTGAAGTCAAGTCCTGGAGATGACTGGTGTGAGTCCCCAGTTGTACTAAACCTGTTTTCATGGAGTTTACACAAGAAGTGGAGACAAAAGACAGACAATAACCAAGTAGTCAGTAAACCAATAAAATAATTTCAGACAGTGGTAAGAGAGATAAGATAATAATAGCAGTGTGATAAGATAGAGACCAGACACTGAGGTGGGAGACTAATTTTGGTGGTTAGGGAAAGCCTCATTTTATCCAATACAGTGAAGGTGGTTTCACTGTTAAAAAAATACATTTTACATTAAAGAGAGTATATGCATATTTATTTAATTGATTTTCAAAATAGCCTTTCTTATTATACAGATGAAAACCGAGGCTCAGGGAATTAAGGAAATTGCCCAAGGCCACACATAGCTACTAAATGACAGAGCTGGGATTCAAACGTTGGTCCAATTAACCCAAAGCCCGTGCTGTCTCCACTATACCATATTGACTCTCACCAAGACAGGCTCTTGAGAAAAAGGACTTGTGTTACTGTTAGGTTTGAACAATCTTTTTTAGTATGTTTGAGGCCTTTTTTAACCTGTTTTCTACATCAAAAATAGTAATACACAATATATATGTGATGTTTTTCCAGGCACTTTTGTTACCATTATCTCACTATCACATAACCACTCAGTAAGATACAGAGCACTAAAAGACCATTGAGACCACTTTTATAACTGAAATGTAACAGTTGAGTGATTTTCCATGATTACATAGCTATGGAATGGTGGATGTAAACTAGATTTGGATTTCTTGACTTTTAATCTTTTTTTTTTTCTCCAATATGCCTATACAAAATATTTGTTTCCTTTTAAAGTACTGAGTTTAAGAGTTTAAATCCAAGTAAAACCTGAGAATTAATTTTCATTTCTGATGCAGAATACCAAGGATTTTTCCATTAGTCCTGGTAACTTCATTGCAAAGAAATGATAAAGAGAATAAAAGGCAGTAAGATAAACACTGTACAGGTATAACATTAAATTACCCTTTCTTTTTCTAATTTTATACAAATGAAAAAAAGGATACCCAACTGCAAAGTCCCTGAGATGCTATTTAAATTCAAGTACTTCTGAAATACAAATATGTGATAACTTATTTGCAGGTTAGGAAAAAAAGCCATTTTTGTTTGTCACATTGTTGTTGATGATGTATATGTGTTGTTTTATAATTATTAAGGAAGTAATAATGAAAATGGAAAAAGACCCTTTTTGATGTTATTCTGTCATTGCATCGTCAAAAGAAAATATATTCCCCTCTTTTCCAAAAGTCAGCTGGGTTTTATCAGCTTTGCGAAATGATGAATGAATGCCTTGTTCATTATTATTGCTTAAGTCATTCTTATTTATGCCAGTGATTCACGGATTATGTTTTGATTGTTCTTGAGAGATGAAAACACTTTCTTGCTGATGAATAAACACTGCCACTTTTAAAATATTTGTATGCAAAATGTCTTTAAAGCCATTATGAAATGCTTTGCAAGAGTATTAGGAAGCTGTTTTTCGAAAGGCATTTTTTTCTCCACCTTTTCTTTCATGCTAAGCAGCCCAATTGAAAGGCTTTTCAGAGTTAACTTGTTTAAGCAATACCAGTGTTTTAGTGTAATGAATAACTTTTTATAGAGGACAATCGCACACAATTCAGCATGCCGGTGTTTCTATTTCTGTGCTCCACCGATGCAGGGGTTCTGTGGTAGAATCTCTTTCTTTGAGAAAAGCTGAAGCGATGAAAGCCCTGATTAACCTCTGATATTCACGTGGTGCTCTTGATCTTGAGGACTGCAGCAGTCACAAAGCTTTAATGGCAGCCATATGCTTAGGGTATTGTGGATATGGGTGACCCAAATGTGAACTTGGGGGGTGACTGATGCTAACTGCTATTTGTTTCAGGTTTGGTGTGGAGATTACTGATGAAGAGTTTGACTTACTACTTGACAGAATCCCCTTGATGAAGATGGAAATGTCAGAGACCCCCAGTTCATGGCCATGTTGGATTCTTAGCACTCCTTTTCCACATTTTCTCATGTCTTCGTAATTTTTTTATTCTTGTTTTTAATACAGAGAATGTACCCCTAAAAGTACTAGGATTATTTAAATTTTCTCTTTATTGCCTGGTATCTTACTTATTAATATTTTCTAAGTGACGAAGGATTTTGAAAAAACATTGTTAACAAAAAGGTAGAATTTTTACATGATGAACTACGGCAATGCATTTGAAACTATTTAATGTCTTAGAACTTGAATAGTGGACATGGGAGGATAATGTGTGATTGAGGTGACAAATGAGGCATGTGAACTGTGTTTGCAGAGTTGGGAAGAAAATTGCAGTAAGTGACAAAAGTCAAGTCCTGGAGATGACCGGTATTTAGTCCCCAGTTGCACTAAACACTCCCCCACACACTGACCTTTTACCCCCTCACTCGCCTCCCAAGGGACTCCCATTACGAGACATCTTTCTACTTTCTTCCCAGAGGAGTCTGCCTGGACAGGAGAGTACACACCCATTGCCGATGGTTGTGTTAAAGGCAGAGCAAGAATGCTTTCTGAAATACTCTCAATCTGTATTTTCTATCCAGGAACCCAAATTTTACTCTTTTCTAAAATCTTTTCATGGATTTTATAGAGTAGTTCAAGGCTTAAGTATTTAAAATTCTGATCAGTATTGACCATTTTATTCCTTGAATACTTTAAGGTATGTTGCAGTCCCAGGCATCTGATGAGTTGGGCTGAAGCTATTGAAAGATGGGCTGCTTCTTCCTAAAGATACTTTTTTTCCCAGAGCAGTTTCAGAATATAACTATCTTCATCCCATATGCCTCCTGGACCATCCTCCAAATCTCATGATTATCTCTTTAGCCACGAAACCCACCCATGTTTTCTGTTAGTTCTTGATAGCAGGGTGGAAGTTACCAACCTGGTTTGGCCTAAAGGGCATGAGAAGAGCATGCTGCAAGTCAGAGAATGTCCTCAGACAGAGTCACAGGTGCTGGCAGTAGGAAGCCCTCGAAGTGAAAGAGAACCAGGAGTGCTGAGGAGCTACCAGTAGGCCTTACCTAAAGGTGAGCATCTCCTACCGTGCAATTATTCCGTAGCATTTCCCAAGCTTACTTGACCTTCTTTCATGGAGGATCTTAGAGGCTAGCATCCCACAGAACATGGGAATGCTACCTTAGTTGAATAAGTTATTCATCTAAGTATTAGCCTTTATTTTAGGAGGTCAAGATCAGGTGCCTGAGAGAATGAAATGAAGCAGGGAGCAGGGGTTGTTTGTTTTGTTTTGTTTTGTTTATTTGTTTGTTTTTTGAGACAGAGTCTTGCTCTGTCGCCCAGGCTGGACTGCAGTGGCACGATCTCAGCTTACTGTAACCTCTGCCTTCCAGGTTCCAGCGATTCTGCTGCCTTAGCCTCCCGAGTAGCTGGGATTACAGGCACGAGCCATGACGCCCAGGTAAGTTTTTTATGTTTTTAGTAGAGACGGAATTTTACCATGTTGCCCAGTCTAGTCTTGAACTCTTGACCTCGGGTAATCTGCCCACCTCGGCCTCCTAAAGTGCTGGGATTGCAGGCATGGGCCACCGCGCCCAGCCTGTTTGTTTGTTTAAATATGGGGCCTGTAGGGAAAGAGAAATGCAAGCAAGTTGTTATGAAGGGAGTTTCCTGAACTTCCAGAAGGCAGCAGGGTAGAGGCACTGAGGCCCAAGTGTCGGTGCCAAAGGAAAGGGGCAGGGTGGAAAGAGAGAGGTGGGGCACTAACCACAGAGCTGACATGAGCCTGGCCTATTCCCCTCAATTTCAGGTGGATAAATGTAAATGACAGGTCACATCTCTTTGAATTCTTTATATTATTGACTCAACACATAAAATGACAGATTGTAATTTCATTGTTAACATTAATAAATGCCTCTACTTATCTGATATTTTACATACCCAAACTCATTATTATTCCATTTTTGCCTGTGAGAAAACAGATACATAGAAAGATTAAGTGAGTTGCGCAGGTTACATAAGTCAGTGAGCGCACACTGCCAGCTAAACCTAGGTCCATCTGATTTGAAAGTCTACAAGAGTTTCTACTATTTCACATTGCATTTCTGAATTATACAACAACAGAAATAATCGTTCCCTTTAATAAGCGTTTATTATGTGCCCCATGCCCTGCTAAGAGCTTGACATGCGTTATTTAATTTAATGGTAAAGACCATTTTCCTCAATTCCGCTTGAGTTCCCTGATGGATTGCTAACTGTCCATCTCATCTGCCGGAGAGAAGGATGGTGTTCATTGCTTGGTGGTGTGGTGTAAAGGCCCCTGAACTGGGTGTTAGGAGACTTGGATAACAAGAGTTATACCTCGGCTTTTCATTTCATAATGACATGCCCTTCGTCAAATCTTTATTATCCCTTTGCTCAGGTTTTCTCATCTGTAAAATGAAAAGTTTAGCTCAAAAGATCTCCAAGGTTCTCTCTAAGTGTAAAATTCTGCTTGAAGCAGTGTATATTCTTATCAATATTAATGGAGATTTGAGGCAGCCACTTAGTATGACTTAAGAAGATGCTGTAACAGAAGCATGTGTCTTCCTGGTAAATAAGAAGAATTAACAAGCAATAACATTAAAGTAATAAATTCATTTTTAGAGTCTGTTTTATAATCATCAAATTAAAATCAATACAATAAACATTTATGAGTACTTGTGTTTACAGTCAAGCATTCCTGAATTGTGAAAATAAATGTTTCTTTTAGAGAATTTTTTTTGTAATTTTGTCACAAAATCTGCATATATGACCGAGAACTTCATTTCTTATACATATAAATGGAAATGGAAAAGAAACATAACTCAAATCGAGGAGAAAGAAGAACTGTAGAGAAGAGTATATAGAATGGGTAACAGTTCCAGGAGTATTAATATAAAAATCCATATCACTTTGGACTATTTTTATTTTACTTCTTTGTAAGTCCTACCTTTAGTGCCCCAGTTTTTAAGGATACACATAAATACTAAAACTTTTTTAAAAACTGAATTAAACTCAGGAGGCTGAGGCAGGAGGATCACTTGAGCCCCGCAGTTTGAGGCTGCGGTGAGCTATGACTATGCTACTGCACTCCGGCCGGAGTGACCACATGAGACCCCGTCTCTAAAACAAAGAAACAAAAAACTGAATGAAAATTAATGTTTTGACCATAATAAGTGTTTGAAAAAACTATGGCAAAAGATGACAAAGTCCATTAAGAACAAATGGTAGGCTTTGTGACATGCTCACACTAGTTTCATCACCAAGAAACCAATGGAATTATTTCACTGGGTTTGTGACTTACCTCATTCATTTTATAGGCAGCTGTCCCACCAGGAATACCATGTCCAGGAGCAGGATTCTCCTTCCAAAGTGTGTGTGTGGACTGGAGAAGCAGCCTTTGGAAGGTGGGGCCACCCAGACTTTATAGAGCCTGCTTTAATTCCTTGGAGGTCTGCAGTCTCCAGGTTGTCAGTCATCCAGGACCATGGCTGTTGGTGAGACAGAGTGCTTCCTTCTGGGTGAAGAACTCTGTATTACTTTCCGAGGGCCACCATCATGGGGCACCACAAACTGGGTGACTTAAAATGACAGGAATGTATTCTCTCACAGTTCCCGAGGCTGGAAGTTCAAAATCAAGGTGTGAGCTGGGGCATGCTCCCTCTGAGACTCAGGAATCCTTCCCTCCCCTGTCCTTACTTCTCAGGGTGACTGGTAATCCCTGTGAGCCTTGTTCTGTGGCTGTGCCCCTCTCATCTTTGCCTCTGCTGTCATATGGCACACTGTGTGTCTCTGTCTCTGTGTCCAAATTTCCTTGCTCTCATAAAGACACCAGTTTTCTCAGATTGAGGGCTCAACCTATTCCAGTATGACTGTGTCTTAACTAGTAACATCTCTAACTACCCTATTTTCAAATGAAGGCATATTCTGAGGTGCTGGGGATAAGGACTTTGACGTATCATTTGGGGCCACAATTTAACACATGACAAACACTGTTATAGACCTAGCATGTCTAGTTTCTTACAAATTTAATTGGGGGGAGGGTACAAATAATAATTAGCTCTCGTGCACTCTTGTGCATTCTCTGACAACAGCAGTACCAATAGCTAACATGTAATGCCTACTACTTGTCAGGCACTAAATACTAACTCATTTCATTCTTACGACAGCCCTGCCTCACATATGAGAAAGCTGGGACACAGAAAGCAACTTGCCCATCGTCCTCCAGTTAGCAGTGGCGGAGCCAGGGTGCAAATCCAGACTGCACCTACCCGGAGCCCACATACTCAGTACCACCCTGCCTTCTGGACAGTCAGGACAAGCAATTGTGCCTCTGCTAACCATTACTGTGCCAACAAGTAAGGTTACACTTGAAATGTGGCTCTCAATGCAAGGTTTAGCTTTTATAGGCAACTCACTTATGTTTTCTGGTTACTTATTATTTTTTTAAGTCTGAATTCAATTTAGACTTAGTATTAAAAAAAGAATATTAAAATCAATGATTTTTATATTGATTACGTATTGAAATGATTATATTTTAGATATATTGGGCCACATAAAATATATCATTAAAATTAATTCCACTTAAAAGCATCTTTTTTAGTGTGCTATTAGCAAATTTAAAATTGTGAATGTAGTTTTAGTGTATTCCTATGGGGCAGCCTTGAATTAGACAGTAAATTTTTAAAATTAGAGTAGGCAGCATGATGGAAGAAAGAAATTGATTCAGTCTTTTGTCCCAAGTAAATCAGTTCCTAAGGTCTCTGTGCCTTTGTTTCTCTATCTATACAATGTGGTAGAAAACTTGAATTTTCCTCACAAGTTTAATTTAACTAACAAATTGAAGACAGTTGATTATGAATCATTTTGCCTAATGTTTGCAGGAGGCTAGACAATTACCCAGCGAAGCCAGAATATTATAATGAAATAGCTCATCCAGATTAAATATGAATTTTAAGTGTTTATTTATTACTTTCTTTAAGCAAATAGTTGCGTATCTTTGAACTACATAGAATCCAGAAAAAATTTTGTTTTTGTTTTTTTTTTTTTGAGACAGAGTCTCACCGTGTTCCCCAGGCTGGAGTGCAGTGGTGTGATCTTGGCTCACTGCAACCTCTGCATCCTGGGTTCATGCCATTCTCCTGCCTCAGCCTCCCGAGTAGCTGGGACTACAGGTGCGCACCACCACGCCTGGCTAATTTTTGTATTATCTAGGCTGGTCTGAAACTGCTGACCTCAGGTGATATGCCTGCCTTGGCCTCGGAAAGTGCTGGGATTACAGGTGTGAGCCACTGTGCTAGGCCAGAACAAAATATTTCCGTGGCGAGGCCTAGCTTGCTTGGCTCTAAAGCCAATACTTTTCTCATTATACGTTCCAGGTAATGAAAATTATGATAAAAATACAAAAAATTAGGTGGGTGTGGTGGCAGGCACCTGTAGTCTCAGATACTCGGGAGGCTGAGGCAGGAGAATGGTGTGAACCCGGGAGGCGGAGCTTGCAGTGAGCCGAGATCACGCCACTGTACTCCAGCCTGGGTGACAGAGTGAGACTCCGTCAAAAAAAAAAAAAAGAAAAAAAAGAAAAGAAAATTATGCTTAATAATTTTTAGGTGAGGTGATGATCAGCTGTGCTTCCCCTCAGCAGTGGAAGATGTATGTAGATAAATGAGATGAGGTTAAAGCTTCTATGCTTTTATTTGACGTGATATATTAATTTGTGTAGCCAATTTTTACATAAACCAGAATCTCAACACTTTTACTCTGTACTTTGCTGGGACTGTGAAGTTGCCACAGTGGCACTTTCATATGAATAAATTCAGAAAATAAAACCACTTAGAGACGATAAGATATTCAGACGTTTCAAGCATTTTGTGTGTTTTTGTCACTTATTCTTGTTAACTTTTTTTTTTTTTTTTTTTTGAGACGGCGTCTGGCTCTGTCGCCCAGGCTGGAGTGCAGTGGCGCGATCTCAGCTCACTGCAAGCTCCGCCTCCCGGGTTCACGCCATTCTCCTGCCTCAGCCTCCTGAGTAGCTGGGACTAAAGGCGCCGCCACCACGCCCAGCTAATTTTTCGTATTTTTAGTAGAGACGGGATTTCACCGTATTAGCCAGATTGGTCTCGATCTCCTGACCTCGTGATCCGCCCTCCTTGGCCTCCCAAAGTGCTGGGATTACAGGCGTGAGCCACCGCGTGCGGCTTTATTATCTTTTAAGTTAGAAAAGCAATAAAGGGTTATCGTAAATATCCAAATATAAAGTGTATGTAAAATGAAGAGGGAAAGTTTCTGCACTTACCGTCTTTGCCCAAATCCAGCCTTCAAACAGAAACCAGTTAATTATTAATTTTAACATAGAAGTCAGTACATTAGTTTCGTGGCTCTAAAATATTTGATAAATTATCCCAGTGTTCAATATGAACCTGTTTATGGCTGTGGCCTCTACTAATGTTATATGTATACGATTATTGTTTGTTCTTTATAGTCATATTGGATAAAATGTATACATCTCACATTCATTAAAGATGGCAGTTCTGCTAAAAATATGTGTTTTTTCCAAAATTTTTTTTTTTTTTTTTTTTTTTTTTAGCAAAGAATAATGAAAAGCTGATTTAGAACAATGATCTCCTCCAGAGATGTTTGTTAGAAAAAGCAGACTTTTTTCACATCCCAATTTCACTGTGTGCTGGCATGGCTTATTATGGGGTTTACAAAGATCATCTATGTGGTCTCATAATATGGGAGAGTATCCATAAAATTATATTAGTTATAGGTTTTGTTTAGATTTGTTTTGAATGGCAGAGAAATGGCATTATTTAAAAATATGAACGAGCTATGGAAAAAGAATAATTAGGTCAGGGTAGTAGTTAGGGTATAGTTTCTTTAGCTTCATGAGTACATTTACCACAAGTCATTTGAACATGTTTATCCCACACATATAATTACATAAAAATCATAGATATATTCCGTCTTTATGGAGGTCACTTTCCTTATGTTAAGGGGACTCATCTATGAGTACATTAAGTTTGGCCTTTTGGGGAGTCCCACAGTATGGTGAGCCGTAAGATTTTCCCTGCTGGATTGTAATTGAGTCTTGTCAAATGGCAAACCACTTGTATCTCAGTATCATAATTAAGGAGTTTCGGGAAATTTATTGACAAATGGTCTAATTCTGAACATGTTATCTGAGAGCAAGAGGAGAGTATTTGCAAGTCAAATGATGGAAGAATCTATTGTCGGACAATTAAAACATCTTCGCTGAGACCCACCGAACTAACCTTTGTGTGGTCTTGTTCTCAGATGGAAATGATTCCTGGAGACAGTTGACAGCGTGAATTTTGAGACGACACTAAATGTGTGTGGGAACTTGCAAAAACAAATCTAAAAACAGATTTAGGATCAGGGTTTTCTTTGCTACCTCTTTGCTATGATGGGGTGGGAGTGGGAGCTGGGGCCGGGGGTTGTGGGGAGGCATCAAGGGAAAGGTGACGTTAGAGATGCTGGTAAAAGTTAGTCCTGGTCGAGCCCGGGGTGAACAATGACACAGTGTTGTTGTGGGCTGCCTCCACGACTTAGATATTCTTCCCATGTCAGTATAATCACTACTGGGAGGTAGCTCGATTAAGGATTACCATATCATTAATAGTATCCATGACTTTTGTTCAAAGGCTACTTGTGCAATGTTGCCTTGTGGATGAAGCGCCATAATCCTCTGAGCCGCAGCTGTAGAGAGGGAGGCTCCTTAGAGCCGCCCACACTGACTTCCCTGTCCTCTCGGATCAGTTCTAAAAAACAGACAGAAACAACAGTCAACTCAAAGCCAAAAAAAAGAAACATCCATTCTACATTTCCACATTCATCCCCAAGCTTCAATCCCTGCCAATGTCTCCCATTCATCTCTTCTCTAACATCCAGATCACCACTCGGATGGTGGCCAGATTAAAGGGGAACAATGCAGTTTTAAATGTAAAGTTTGCATCTAATTTTTTTCTTTGCATGAGAAAAAGCACATTGATTCTATCTATGTGTCTGTCTAATGCTTAGCCAGTAGTTTGTCAGGTCTTTCTTATTTTCTTTGGCAACATGAGGCATGCTTGTGTCTTCCCACTGTCTAGGGTTTCTCAGTTTATTCGGTGAAGACACTTAACTTTGAAATTTGTACTTGGGTAGGAAATTATATATGCAGTTATTAAACAGTGGAGTTTTGCTTTATTTAATTAATATTATTGCTGCTAAGGAACTTCTGCTTCCAGTAGGTGGGAGCACTGAAAGAAATTGAAAAATTTAGCAGTAGCTTGAAACCTAAGCAAACACACCCAGGTACTGGGATTGGGCAGAAGAAAATAACTGAGTGAGCCACATTTGGTAAAACTCCTTGTGTTAGAAGACGGGAAAAAATGGAGGTAAGCTTTAGAGGACATTTCATTTCATAAAGATCACCCCTCAAAAGGGGAAAGGAAAGGGAAGAGGGAAAAAAATAACCTTTGCTTATTTGGCAGAGGAAAATGTTAAAAAGTAGTATGAAACCTAGAGTTCAATTTCTTGGATTTTAGCTTCATAATCATTTTTATTCCAAGTTGAAATGAAGCTTTGCCTTGGTTTACTCATAAATCATTATTCTAAAGAGTTTTAGTCTTTTATTTTCATCTCATTGCTTCATTTAAAATCACCATAACTACTTTTCCAAAAAACACTGACAACTTTTGTCTATCCTAAGTTATTTTCTGAGGAATCTATAAAAGATTTGGACTATGGCCTTTGGATCAGCATGTCTTAAGTTCGTTCTGGTTGCCCAAAGATTGATGTTTGTCTAAAGTACATGGGAAATTTTACTTTTTAAAACCTTGTCAGTGATAACAATTTCTTTTCCCATCTCTTCTCTTTCCTGTGGCATTGACATCCAAGCTGTGCTGTAATTTAATGTCACTGACCTCTCTTCCCTTTAAGATATATTTATTGGGATGGAAATTACATAAGTCTTGCTATCTGAAACACTGTAAGTGCGATACAGCTGGGAAAACTCAGGAATAGTTTAGCACTTCTCTAGGCCAAGGCCAAGAGTATCTATTCAACAAAATCATTCTCTTTGGCAAGAAAGACTTCACAATACTCATCAGACACTTTAATTTAGTGTCTGTCTATGTCATGAATGTGTATGCTCAAGGGATATGGTTTACGTGTAATGCTGCTTAATCTTGTATGTAGTATTTGAGGAACAGAAAACTTGGGAGAATGTGCTCTTGACTATGAAAAACAACCTAGTTCTGACCTTTGCTGTGCTCATATTGGTTAAAGAAGTACCCAGTTCTAGTAGATGTACTGGTAGTTTGCTAAGACATGAGCCATCATTTCCATCCCCATTCCGGGATTTGTCTTTGTTGAGTTGATGCCTATAAGTAGAAGTTCTTCAACCTGGAGTTACTTTAAGAAGACACATTATTCCTAACATAGATGACAAGTATCTGAGATTTTTTAGAAAATTATTTATCATGTTAGCATAGCACTTGCAGGTGAAGGCAAGAATGAACCAGGAGAAGAACGGTGAACAGTGGTCCAAGCAGACATTCACATATGGGAATGTTACCGTATTAAAATGTGATACCAATTTCTGTGAGTGTAAGTAATACCTCAATGTATCATGTATTCACTCTTACAAAGAGGTTCACAAATTATGTAGGTTTTTTTTAGTGACAGGAAAATTTCACAAAAGTGGTACTCTGCTAAAATATGTAATTTTAGGTAACACAACAGACTTGCTGCTCAGTGCCATATGGGGTAATAGTGATTATCTTTTTTTTTTTTTTGATGCGGAGTCTTGGTCTGTCACCCAGGCTGGAGTGCAGTGGTGTGACCTCGGCTCACTGCAACCTCTGCCTCCCAGGATCAAGCGATTTTCCTGCTACAACCTCTCAAGTAGCTGGAACTATGGGCGCCTGCGACCACGCCCGGCTAATTTTTGTATTTTTAGTAGAGACGGGGTTTCACCATGTTGGCCAGCCCTGACCTCAAGTGATACCCCCACCTTGGCCTCCCAAAGTGCTGGGATTACAGACGTGAGCCATCGCGCCTAGCTCGTTATTATCCATTCCTGATGTTCTTTTCCTTGTCGAGGGAGCCCCGCTAGCGTAACGTTCTTGGCTTCTCTCTTCTGCCTCCTTATTTTCTCCTCCCAGGAGTAGAAGAGTGACATTTCTGATTTGCACTGTGGGAGAGCATAGCCCAGCCCCTTTCTCTGCCCGGGGAGCCACTGCCCACAGGCTGCTTGCGTTCCGGACTATTCTTCTGGCTCAAAAGTTTTACAGGAGGCTGCCTCTAGGGGGAGAGTTGCAGTTTTTAGCACTGTGACTAGGTGATAAATTTGAGGGACAATATTCAGAAGATCATTATTACCATGCAATTATGCCATATTATCCAAGAGCTCTGTCAATAATAAAGCTGACCCACGTAATACTTATCTCTCAGTTCCAGACCCAGGTGATAAAAGCAGAGGTCTTTTTTTTGTTGAGCCCCCGTAAGCAGTAGTGTCTATAGCTTAAAGGCTCGGAACCAGCAGTTCTCCAAGTATGGTCTGAGGACTTTTTGGAGTCCTTGAGACCCTTTCAGGGACCTGTGGGGTCAAACCTATTTTGTGATACTACTAAGATGTTATTTGCACTCTCGTTCTGATGAGCATGGAGTGGAGTGTGCAGAAGTGACGCGTGATGACACTACTGAAAAGTGTGCTGTGTAATTTTACATTTTAAATATTTCTCAGTTTTTATATTGGTAAACATTGATAGTTAGAATGAATGTATGTGTTCTGGATTTCTCAGTAAATAATTATATATAAATAACTATCTCCTACATAAATCAATGCTGATTGGGGTCCTGATTAATTTTAAGAGTGTAAAAGAATTCTTAGATTAAAAGATTTGAAAATTGCTGCTGTAAACCATAATGGGGAGAGAAGTGCTCTGGCCTAAAGCTAGACACCTCTGGGTGGCTCTGCTACTGAAAAGTGTAGGAGTTCCCTCAGGAGATAGCCAGACTTTGTAATCTTGGACATCTCAATCTACCCCGATGAAAACTGGACTAGATGAGTTACTCATTAAGCTGCTATTCATTGAAGGTCTGCCCTATGCTGGGCACTGTCTCCTAGGCAGGGAGGACCCATGGATGAGCAACTCCATCACCATCCTCTAGAGTCTCACTGTCAAGAGGAGGCAACAAACCGGTGAAGAGATTGACATAGAGTGTCAGGTATATCAGAGGTGCTGTGGGAACACAGAGGGGTGCTAATCCAGGGGGCAGGAGATGGATAGACACTCTAAACTGGATCTTTACAGACAGGTAAGAGTTGGCCAGGAGAGGAAAAAAGTGAACGATATTCCAAGCAGAGACACTAACATATGCAAAGGCCTAAAACAGTGCTTTTTGAATAGTGGGCTGGAATCCATTAGTAGGTCATAAAATCAATTTAATGTGTCACCACCAGCATTTAAGAAAAAAGCAAAATAGAATAGAATGTCGGAGTGCACCTCATATAGTAAGGATTTTTTTTTAATGAAACCTTTTTTTCTCAGTGTGTGTGTGTGTGTGTGTGTGTGTGTGTGTGTCTATACTGGGTTAAGATGTAAAATGCATTTCTTAGTGTAAGAAAAGAGTTTTAGATATTATCTAGGAAAATAATTTTAGATATTTGATTTTAGTAATAAAAATTGTCTTTTCAGTGTAAGGAATGAAATGCTACAATCGTATGCTAATTCTTTTAGAGCATTTTATATCATATGAACGCTGAAACCTGTTAATAAATTTAGCCAGTCAGTAAGTTCAGATTTGTAAGTTTAGCAGTGCTGGCATTGCAAAGCTTGGGGGAAAATCTACTGAGGCAGACTGGAAAGTTTTGAAGTATTATACATAGAAAAAATTATTAGTGATTGATCATAATTCAATTAAGAAAATGCTATTGCCGGGCGCAGTGGCTCGAGCCTGTAATCCCAGCACTTTGGGAGGCCGAGACGGGCGGATCACGAGGTCAGGAGATCGAGACTATCCTGGCTAACCCGGTGAAACCCCGTCTCTACTAAAAAATACAAAAAAAAAAAAAAACTAGCCAGGCGAGGTGGCGGGCGCCTGTAGCCCCAGCTAGAGACTCCATCTCAAAAAAAAAAAAAAAAAAGAAAATGCTATTGAGGCATTCATCAAAGTGCCTAAAGAAATAAACAAGCATTTTATTAATGCATCCAGAATTGTGACAGAATTTTAGGGTAATAAATGTTAAGAGTTTTAGAGACTAAGCTAATTCCACATTAGAGTCCCAGATAACTATGATCTAGTGTTCTGGCCTAATTTCTTACGTGACCCACTGCTGAATATATTCCATGTAGTGGATGGTAAAATATTGTTTTAGCTAAGTGAGACTTCATGAGAGCACTGGTTGCAAATGTTAGGCGTCATTTATCTGGTGTCCTTCTGGTCTAATACTTATGTCAGCAGCCGAGATGCTGATTCTAGCCAGAGTTTTTTTGTGTGTATGGGGTATTTAAAATACCCAGAGAATTGGATCAACTATGATTATCTGGTTTGTGTTTTTTGACATATGATTTTAAAAAAATTGAACTCAGGTGTATGGAGGTATAATTTACATACAATAAAATTCATCCCTTTTAGGTACACAGTTGAATGGATTTGATAAATGTAAACTACTTTCAAAATCAAGAAGAACACCTCCCCCAGCCTTTACAGTCAATCCCCCTGCCCCAGCCACAGGCCAGTGATTTCGTCTCTGTTCCTAGAGATTCGCCCATTTCAGAATTTGCCCGTATGACTTCAGCAATAAAAAAAAATTGACATACAAATTAATATGGGATAATTTAATGTGCAAGGAGCAATGTTACTTACTAGGAAAATCACAGCCTATTTGGTGTGAGTCATAGTATACCTTTTCCACTTCTTACTACATAACCTTTGTCATGACTGCCCCGTTAGTTCCTGATGAACCGAATGGATTTCGGAAAGGTTTAGGAGTCCGGGAACGTACCATGTACCTTGTGAGAGGACTCTGGGCTCTCAGAATGTCAAAGTAAACCACTCCTTTGGCCTGTCGGCCCAGGGGCTTACAGTCACACTTTTTAATTTCTAATCCATGCTGGGTTGTTTCCATCTGGGCAGGTTAGGCTTACTAGCCAGGATGACCACATACTGTGCATTAAACTGTAGGGAGGAAGTTTAGACAAGCCACAAGCAGAAGGACTTTGTGACCACTGTATTTCCCACAGGATTGCATTTAGTCACCCAGGAGGATAAGCTTGGAGTGTGGCTGTCTCAGCCAGGGCAGATAGCCAAGGGTATCTGTACCCAGAAGGTCTATTAAAAGTATTAAGACTGGACAACTACTTACATGCCAAGTCCCCCTTTGATTTCCACAGTAACTTGTATTTTTAGTTTTAACGTAGTACTTTCAACTTCAAAGGTCTAAAATAACTAGCAACTTGAAATCTTAAGGGAAAGGTCATTTGTCTCAGTAGCCAAATCGTTTACTTACTACATACATCCTGAAGGATGTTGGTTTATTCCCAGAACATTTCCGTTTCAACATATCTGAAGACAATGTGTTTACTTAGTGTATATGCACTATTTTAATTTATATTTTTATTTTTTGGTTACTTCCAGAAGAGAGTTCATATCCTCAGCAAGCTAGCACTAAAGGGGACCGCAGAGGTCATACTGTCCATCTTCTTTCTGGAACAGGGAAGAAATTGGAGACTCAAGAAAGGTGAGGCTTCTAAGGAAGATTAATTTCAGGTATTAATTTTTTAAAGAGTACAATGTTTTTATTCATCAATAAACTGAAAGTCAATTTCTAGATATTTCTTTCTCACGTATGCTCGATTTGTTGTATTGGTAATCAAAGCCCTGGGAAGGAAGCTTTACCTGCTCCTCAGACTCACCCATCTTCGCTGTGACTGATCGGGACGCAGTGAGATCCGTGAGGCTCCTTGCAGGATGCAGGCACTCAAGGCCAATTACAAAGATTGTTCTCCCTAAGGTATTTCTTGATGAAGCATTTAAAGGACCTTTTAGAAAATTGTTTCTCAGAAACAACTGTGATTTTATTTTTGAAGCATTCACTGTTAACGTCTGTGAGATTTTCAGTTTTTCCGTTGATTTTAACCTTTAGTAACGTTCAAAATTTCCAGAATCTAAAGTTCCATCTTCTATTGAATGAGTAAGGTCCAAATTAAACTTCCATGTTGACCACGTACACTTCTTGTCTTTCTTTGGCATCATCTTGAGAGCTGGCCGTATGATATGAGGGCAGGAATTAATGTTTGTGTGCATCTAAGTACTTTTGTTAGATCTCTAGGCCTAAAATTGGCAATACATCTGCACTGGAGCCCAAACTACCAATCCACACTGTATTCCGCCAGTGAACTAATCTGTGCTTTGCAGCAATTGCTCACTGACGATACTGGCATATACATTATCTGCCCTGTACTACCACCAGCAAACTATTATCGTAGGTCTAAAAGTCATCACATTTAGGCTGGACATGGTGGCTCATGCCTATAATCCCAGCCCTCGGGGAGGCCAAGGCAGGAGAATCACTTAAGGCCAAGAGTTGAAGACCAGCCTGGGCAATATAGTGAGACCCTATCTCTACACAATTCAAATAAAATAAATTAGCCAGGTGTGGTGGCCCAAGCCTGTAGTCCCAGCTACTCAGGAAGCTGTGGGAGGATCACTTGAGCCCAGGAGGTTGAGGCTGCAGTGAGCTGAGATCACAGCACTGCACTACAGCCTGGGTGACAGAGCGAGGTCCTGCCTCAAAAAAAAAAAAAAAAAAAATCACATTTTTCTCACACAAAAAAATCATGAAACATTTATCTGCACACAGCACTAAGATAGCTACTATATTATGTTCATTAACTAACACTTGAGAGGCCTAGCACACATAGGTCTTGGTGAGTCTAAGTCTGAGTGGTACATAATTTAGAGAAAAGACAGAGAAGCTAGATAATTCATCTTATATATGGTCAACAAGTACTGTATTTTTAAGAATTTTAAGAAACTGCAGAGTTTGAGAATTTTAAGAAGCTTCTTCTGATTAAATCAGCATTACAGGAACTCCTTGATGGACTTAGCTTTCACTTTACAATAATTCTCCAATCTTTATGTTGGAAGAAATAAATCAGATTTAGGATGTAAACATCTGATGTGTGTGTATTTACCTTTTGCTGCATCACTAGGGAGCAGTTACTAAGTATAGTTCTACGAATCTCATTATTGAGGTGGTTTCCAGCATAGCAGGTGTAGTCGTTAACTGTGGCTACTGAGTGACCGGACCTCTGTGCTGAGGCCTCACAGACATGCTGCTGTAGAACTTCACTTCCGGCCAGGCGCGGTGGCTCACGCCTGTAATCCCAGCACTTTGGGAGGCTGAGGCGGGTGGATCACCTGAAGTCAGGAGTTCGAGACCAGCCTGACCAACATGGTGAAACCCCGTCTCTACTAAATACAAAAAAATTAGTCAGACGTGGTGGTGCATGCCTGTAATCCCAGCTACTTGGGAGGCTGGAAGGCTGAGTCAGGAGAATCATTTGAACCCAGGAGGTGGAGGTTGCAGTGAACCGAGATTGTGCCATTGCATTCCAGCCTGGGCGACAAGAGCAAAAACTCTCTCAAAAAAATAAAAAAAAGAAAGAAAGAAAGAAATTCACTGCCTTGCTGTCCTCTCTCTGCTCATTTCTTAGAGAAAGGATTCCATTGGATCTTTTTCTGTTAGATCTTGTGTCACATAGAATGAGGCTCTGTGTAAGTGAAAGTAACTTGGCTCCAATGTCTTAAACAGGACAGAAGCGTGTTTTTCTGTTCCATAAGAGAAGAATGGAGGCAGCAACCCATGCTGACGTGGTGGCTCCAGGGTATTATCCAGGCTCTCTACCTTCCAAAGCTAAGTTTCCTGCCTTCAGGGTCACATTGTGGTTCTAACAGCTTCTGGAGCTCTGGCCTTCACGTTCTTGTGGCAGGCCTGAAGAAGGGGAAGAGGTGGAAGGGTGGAAAGGGGTTCCTTCTACCTGAGTCTGTTTCCTTTAAGCATGATTCTCAGGGCACTTGCAAACACTTCTGCTTAGGCCGGACATGATGGCTCACGCCTGTAATCCCAGCACTTTGGGAGACTGAGGCGGGTGGATCACCTGAGGTCTGGAGTTCGAGACCAGCCTGACCAATATGGAGAAACCCCGTCTCTACTAAAAATACAAAATTAGCTCGGTGTGGTGGCGCATACCTGTAAACTCAGCTACTTGGGAGGCTGAGGCAGGAGAATCACTTGAACCCGGGAGGCAGAGGCTGTGGTGAGCCAAGATTGTGCCATTGCACTCCAGCCTAGGCAGCAAGAACGAAACTCCGTCTCAAAAAACAAAATACAAACAATAAAAAAAACCTCACACTTCTACTTCTGCTTTTATCTTACTGGTGGAATTTAGTCAGGCAGATAAACCTAGCTTCAAAGATGACTAGGAAATGTAGTCTTTATTCTGAGTAGCTTTTCTGACCAGCTAGGAAGGGACGGAGGCAGGGAAGGTGGATGTTGTGGTAGAAAACTAAGCTTCTGCCAGATCACTTAAGTGGAATAGTCTGTCTATATCCATGAAGCCTAATGCCTCATAACTAGCGACCACTAATTCATAGAAAGAACCTGTATGAATACATGGCTGATGCAATTAGCACAGTCACCAGTCATCTGGGCATCCTCAAAGAAGCTCAGAGATTGTTCTTCTGTCGTATGAGCATATTCGCAGTAATGGTTTATTCTACACTTGAATGTTTTCAACTGTAAGAATTCATACAAAGCAAATTTAAACTAAGATCACAAAAATACATCCACTGTATATATTTAACAAAGTCTGGGAATATAATAGACTGAAGTAAAACTGTGAAAAATCTAAAACACAGTAAAAGGCTATAAAATAACTAATGGCTTTTAACGAAAGAATTAATTAAAGTATGATTGCATAATACAAACCCCCAAATAAGCTTCTTGTTAATTTTTAGGGAGGTTGAGGAACTCCAGCGACAACTTATATATTCTACATCCTACATCTTTGAGTAGGTTTACTAATCATAGGTCTTTGTAGATAACTTTTCTTTACAACTCGTGCTACCATTTATCAGTTGTGTAATTTCACAAGGAGGTTTATTGAAGTATAACTTACATATGATAACATTCACCCATTGTAAGTGATTTGAGTAAATTTGCTGAGTTGTGGAACCACCACCACAAACCAGTGTTAGAACATTTCCATCTGCTTTCTGCTTCTGTAAATTTGTTTTTACTAGATATTTCCTATAAATGGAATCAATTATGCAGTATGTATTTAGTGTCTAACTTCTTTCACTTAATGGTTTTAAAGTTCATCCATGTTGTAGCATGTGAAGAAATCCATTCCCTTTCATTGCTGAATAGTATTCCATTGTAGGAATGTACCATATTTTGCATATTCATTCATCAGTGGATAGCTATTTAGACTGTTTCCAGTTTTTGACTAGCATGAATAATGGTGCTATAAACTTTTGTGTGCATGTCTTCGTGTGGACATGGATTTTCATTTTTCTGATAGATTCTTAGGAATAGAATTGCTGGATTGTAGTATTAGTTTGTTTTAAGTTTTTAAGAAACTGCCAAACTGCATTCCAAAGCGTCTGTGGCATTTTACAATCCGACTAGCAATGCATAAGGGTTTCAATTTCCCTGTTTCCTTAACAACACTTGTTATTGTCTGTCTTTTTCATTATAGCCATCCTAGTGGGTGTCTAGAGGTATCGTCTTCTGGTTTTAATTTGCATTTCCCTAATGAATAATAATTTTGAGCATCTTGCCTTTGTATATTAGACATTGATATTTTACCTTTGGGAAAATGTCTGTCCAAATCTTTTGCTCATTAAAAAATTTGGCAAACACTTTCTAAGTGTTGGTCATTGTAAATGCTCTCTCTATATTCTAGATTTAAGTCTTTTATCACATATACGACTTGCACGTCTTATCCCAGCCTGTGACTTGTCTTTTTATGTTCTCAATGGTGTCTTTTTTTTTTTTTTTTTTTTGAGACAGGGTCTCACTGTGTCACCCAGGCTGGAGTGCAATGGCACAATCACAATTACAGCTCACTACAGCTTGACCTTCTAGGCTCAAGTAATTCTCCCACCTCAGCCCCTGGAGTAGCTGGGACTGCAAGTGTGCACCACTACCTCCAGCTATTTTTGTATTTTTGGTAGAGATGGGGGTCTCACCATGTTGCCCAGGCTGGTCTTGAACTGCTGGGCTCAAGGGATCCACCTGTCTTGGCCTCCCAAAGTGTTGGGGATTACAGTCATGAGCCACTGCACCCAGCCCGTTGGTGTCTTTTAAGCGCAAACGTTTTAAATTTTGATCTAGTCCAGCTTATCAATGTTTTCTTTTATGGTTTGTTCTTTTGGTGTTGAGTTATGGGATTCTGAACAAGTTGTCTAACCTCTTCAAACTTCAGTTCCTTTGTCTATAAAATCGTAATAAGAATTCTTACCTCAAAGGTAATTGCAATTTAAATCTGATTTCTTTGTATGTGTTTGGAAAAGAGGGAGTATAAGCAGTGACTGCAAATTTAATTTTCAACAACTTCTTAAGTTTCATAAGTTCTTCGTACTTATGACTGGCTTGCAGGGAGCAGGGAACTTGGTATGTGTAAAAGTTACTGAATGTATCTGCTAATACATTTTGCCCTCATCTTGGATCCAAGCGATCAAGCTTCACAGATGGAAGGAAATGAGCAGGTGAGGTAAGGGGAACTGAAGTACTAGGGGATTAATAATTGGTTGAAGTTGCCTGGGAAAGGGAGTGGTGAGGAGTAGGAGGGAGAGATTATGAAGGGGCTTGAGGAAACTTCTGGGGCAATAGAAATGGTAGTAATAATCTTGATTCTGATGATGGTTTCATGGGCATATACATATGTCAAAACGTATCAAATTATACACGTTAAATATTGCTGTTTTATTGTATGTCAGTTACCCCAATAAACATTTTTTAAAAAATTTTAAAGGGAATGTCACACCTATTAGGATGGCTACTATTTTTTTAAAAAAGGAAGTGTTGGGCCAGGCCTGATGGGTCATGCCTGTAATTCCAGCACTTTGGGAGGCCAAGGTAGGCAGATCACTTGAGCTCAGGAGTTTGAGACCAGCCTAGGAAACATGAGGAAACCCTGTATCCACCAAAACTAAAAAAAAATGAGCTGGGCATGGACGTGTGCACCTGTGATCCCAGCTATTTGGGAGGCTGAGATGGGAGAATCGCTTAAGCCCAGGAGGCAGAGGCTGCAGTGAACCAAGATGGCACCAGTGCACTCCAGCCTGGGTGACAGAGTGAGACCTTATCTCAGTTAAAAACAGAACAAAACAAAAAAACAAGTATTGACTGAGGATATGGAAAGATTGAAACCCTCGCACATTGGTGGTAGGAGTGAGAAATGGTGTTGACACTGTGGAAAACAAGTTGGCAGCTTCTCAAAAAAGTTAAACATAGAATTACCATATGATCTGGCAATTTCATTTCTGGGTACATATCCAAAAGAATTGAAAGCAAGGACTTGAGCAGATATTTGTTCACAGCAGCATTATTCACAAGAGTTAAAAAGATGAAAACAACCCAAGTGTGTGTCAACAGATGAATAGATCAACAAAACTGGTATATACATACAGCGAAATATCATTCAGCCTTAAAAATGAAAGAAATTCTAGTACGTACTGCAACATGGATGAGCCCTGAACTCATTATGCTAGATGAAATAAGCCAGACGCAAAGGGACAAATATTGTATGATTCTATTTATGAGAATAGGCAACTCTTAGAGACAGACCTAGAACAGAGATGACCAGGGACCGAGGGAGGAGGGGATGGGCATTTGTTGTTTAATGGGCACAGAGTTTCTGCTTGGGATGACGTAAAAGGTCTGGAAATGAATAATGTTGATGGTTGCATAATATTTTGAATGTATTTAACGCCATTGAACTGTACATGTAAAAATGGCTAAAACGGTAACTTTTATGTTATTCTATTTTCACAACAAAAATTGCAAAAAAGAGAATGGATGAAGTGATACGAGTTTAAGCCGTAATAACAATAAAAGAGGTATAATGGGAAGCTGATAAGTCAGCCTCAGGGATAAGTCCAGAAATCGGGAGATTCTGCTTCCTTCCTGGTTTCCTGATCCTACCACTCACACCTGTCCATTATTATAAATTTATTCTCCCATTTCTTTACTCCCTCATTTTCATGAGGGAGTAAAGTACATGAGGGTGCTTAAATGGGAGCATGGAGAAATGTAAAGTGGAAAATAAGTGGAATGCATTGAGCCTGGAGAGAAGACTTGGGGGAGGTCATGACAGCTTTGTTGAAATATTTACAGGGCTGTCAGGTAGAGGAAAGAGGAGGCTTATTCTGTGTGCTTCAGATGACAGAAATAGGATTTCATGGGAAGCAGATCTTTTTTGCCTCCAAAACAGGGATAACGTTTTTGCCTCCAAAAAAGGAATAACATTATTTTAATAGTAGGACAGTCTATGGATGGAGTAGATGCCTTGTAATGCTGGAAGTGGGTAAATAGAGGCTGGGGATGTTGCAGAGGGGATTGCTGCATTGGGTGGGAATTTGGACCAGGTGGTCTCTGTATTAACAACCCGACAGGAAGAAGGAACTTTCAGCTGGGATTTTGAAGCATATCTAATGAAAAAGCTATTTACAGAGACGTGAGCAGGATTGAGGAAGCCTACAAAGGATACTGAGGTACCCAAGAACGAGCAACAGTGGGAAGGCGCCACCATCAGGCCTGAAGGAGCAAAGCTGAGCAGTGCTGTTCAAGGAGACCAAGGGAGCTGTGGGAGAGCGGTCAGCAACAGTTGGAAGGGGGACCCCCCCAGCAGGAACTGGTAGTTACAGATGGAGCAGCCTCTGGCAGAACTGTGGTGCCAAGGCAAGGAAGTAGCCGGGCTAGAACTCCCCGGCCTCCGTTTCCTGCTGTCTCTCACTGGCAAATCCAGCTTGAAGCCAGAGACACAGGAGCTCAGGGGATGCAGTTTGCAGGGAGGGATGACCTTCGTAAGGCCTGAGCAGGGCGGAGAAATGTGTCTCTAAGGTTTCTTCCATCTCAGAGACCTTTGAGTCCCCTCACCGCCCCTAACTTCAAACTTGGGAGAGCAAAAGGCCTGAAGATTACACTACTCTATGAATGACCAGTTCATCCTGTGAAAGTAAAGATGGGATTGGGTTATCGCAGTTTCGATAAGGATCAGGGAAACGCCCTTGGTAAGCCAAGATGGGAGAGAAGCTGTCAGTCAGTCAACATGTATTTACTGGGACCTACTGCATGCTAGGCATTCTTCTAAAGACTGTAGATCCACTGGTGAGCAACACGGAAACTCCTCCCGTGTTACACACTAAAAATAGGCAGATGATAAGCACACAAACACATTGCTCAAGGTGCCATCACACGACACAACACATTGGCTGAGATCATGACCTGTATCATTTCGTAGTTGTGTGACCTTCATTAAGTGACTCAATCTGTGTCTCCGTTCCGTATGTGTAAATGAGGATCAGTGACTGTACCTCCGCAGTGGGGTTGTCATGCGGCTATAGTTACTTAGTACATGTAAATCCTTTGGAAGAGTGCTGAGCACATCTAGCAATGTTTGTTATTATTATTACCAGGCAGTATTAAGTACTAGGGGAGAGAAGAGCTAATATGGCAGAAAAAGGCAGAGAAAAGAAAATGGTGGGTCTGGGCAGGATGGGAGCCATGAGAGAGGAAGCTGGGGGCTGGTGAGCAGACTTGCCATTAGGAAAGGGCCAGAGCTTCTAGAGGAAAGGGGGAAGTAGCCATCCAAACCCTCACAGAATCCTGTCAACATCTCTAGGGACAAATCAAGCCACCCTACAGAAAGTACACTTGCATGGCCTGTTAATGCTGAGGTCGAATTCATTAGAAGAAATTGTGCAATATAGAATTGAATCATTTTTAAGCATGTAAAAGCAAGAAGCAGAAGTGAACCATGCTTAAAAGAGGCAGGCACATAGTATCTAAGAGCTTGGGCTCTGCAATTAGACTGGCACAAGTTCAAATCCCAGCTCTGCCATTCACTATTATCTGACCTGGGAAGGGTTACTTCGGCTTGTTGATGACTAGTTTCCTCTTGTGGAAAATGGAAATAATCATAGCTATCTACAGGTTATTTTGAGTCTGAAAGGAAATAGTCTATGGTAATTGCTTTGCACAATGCCTAGAATATTCTAAGGCACCAATACATGTCGCTGTTGCTTACTGCTCTCATTATAAAGACAGAATGAACACCTGTGCATGACTTGGAAAGGGTGAGCATGGTAAAATACGGATGCATTTTGCTTTAGTTGCTTTTTATGATGTTCGGGCTTATAAAAGATAACCTTTGAATTTCTTTACCAGCTCTGACTCTCCCACCACTAAGGAGCAGCATCCTATCTATGATGCCCCCACAAAACCAGAACAGCTGCTCGTGTTCTGCATGAGCAGTTATCAACATAAAGATCTCCCAACACTCAATGGAAAACAAAGTATTTTAATGATAAAATTCAGTACTTGAGCTACATTTATTTTTGATTCTTTTGACATTTCAAGCTCAGAAACAGCATTTGTGAAATGGGTATTGCTGGTGAATAATTAAATGGAAAATTGGCACTTAAAGATTTTACATTTTTTCCCAGCTAATTCCTTTCTAAATACAATCTATTCCTTAAAGAGTCTTGCTGTGATGATTTCTGCTAATTTCTTTCTTGGTAGTTTCCAATAAATCAGACTTCACAGATAATAAGAGAATAACAAAATGATGAAGGTGCTTCTTTCTTTCCCTTCAGAAAATACTCATTTGCAGATTTTTTACAGAGTACAAATGAATGCCTGAATGTCAAAGTTTTATTTTTGTTTTTAAATGGCAAGTTGTTCTGGGGTACATATACTTTGACTTTCAGGCATTCATTCGTACTCTGTAAAAAAATTTGCAAGTGAGTAGGAACTTAAAATAAAAGCTGAGGAAATAATAAAGAAACACTAGAAGAGAAAAAAAAAAGAAAAAACTCAGTATCTGTGAAGCTCAATAAAATGAAGCACAACAGAAAGGGGAAAAAAACGCCAAGTTGTGTCACCAGGAATCATAAACCACAGTGTTTCTAAGTAGTTGTTTTTATAAAATACATTGGAGTAGATCTTTACTTTTCCTCCTTTTTTTCATTCTGTCACAGTATTAAAACAAAATGCTCATTAATTTGGGATAATGGGAAAGAAGGCTTATCTATTCATTATGGGGGAAGACTTAAACGTGGGGTGTTACTACTTCAAGCAGTGCTATCCATATTACAAATAGAAAGCTAACTAGGAATAAGTGATTTTAAAATTCCTGTTCAAAGCAGGCATATATCACTACATTGTAATGTGCCACAAACAAAATAAAACTTTAGCACAGGAAAATTAACTATGGGATTTAAAAGTTGAAAACACACCTAAGGAATTCATAATTTTATGAAGCTTTGGCTTATAACTGTTATTGACTTTAGACTGATTATCCCTTTACTCTTAGGTAAGTCCAAGGTGATTTATGAGGGGAGAAATTATTTTGAAGGTTTTATTCTTTAAGTAGTTTGGTATTTAGTGTCAAAATACCCACTTTCAAAATAGTGGAGAATAAATTAATGATGTTCAGCAGTATAGAAAAGTCCTCTACGTTTTCCCTTTTCACCTTTAGAACTTCATCATTTATTTAGCACTTGGGTGCTAAATATTTTAAGGATCAAGAACAACTGAATATGTGAAAGAAGATCTTGCTGTTCTATTTGAAGGAGTTTCCCTTGGTTTTTCTTTTCTTTTTTCATTTTTTCATTTTCTCCCCTTTTGGAGAAAGCTTAGGTCTTTGTAATTCAAGAGAGGTCTTGAATTCACCTTGAGAGGCAGCCATATATTATGAAACGCATTGTTTCCCGAGTCACATCATTGGCTTAGCATCCCTTACCAATTTAGTAGAAAGATTCTCCTCCGGGATTGTCAGCTGTCATATATCTCTTTTGCAGAGTAAGTGGGTCTTTCTCCTCCAGGAGAATTCACTGGCTTGGTGTTACTGGCTTCAATACGTGTGACTTCTTTTCTGAATCCCCCACGCTGAGTTCTTGTGTTCCCTTTCCCCAAAGGTCATGTCCTACACAGGGTCCCCACTGTGCTGGGTCAGCAGGAACACAGAATGACCATTTTTGTTTATCATTATTTGCCTAAACCTAGAGAAAATAAGATCACTATGGATTTCACTCTCAGGTTCCCTCTACAAACTACATTGTCATACATACAGAGTAATTATTGGTTTTTCGCTCCTTAGGCGTGTATAAGAGGTGAAGATGGGTGCTCTGCTTTTCAGTTTGGGCAGGGCACTAGTGAATAGTGAACAAGATACAGAGAATGGCTGATTCAATCTCCTTATTTCTTCCAGTGGTCGCATTGAGACTATTTCAAGCATGTACAAGATCAAGGATCCATTAAACCTTTTTATTTTGTGTAACTTTTGTGGGTTTCCATAGAATGCTGGAAGTGCTGTACCTTCTTTTAAAATTAAATTAAATTAACTAAAAGAGAAAGAAAAGAGCCTGCATTTTCCCCAGAGGCTTTTTTTTTATCTGTTTAAACTAACCAGGGATTTTTCACATATTGACATAAGCATTCATTTGCTAATTTGTTGGACATTAAACTGCATGGAGTCTTCCCCAGAATCTTGAATGAAGCTGAAAACTTGGATCCTTAGGGCTGCTTGAGTCCTGCATCGTTTCCTGAACACATATGGTTTTTCCTCCTCTATCTCCTTAGATAAAAGTCAGTGCTGATCGCCTTAAGGAAAGAATGAGTTAAATGGACCCATATTCTAGGCCTGGATCTAAAACTCCCGGCCTTTTCAGACGCCCCTTAGCATCTGCAGCAGCAAGGCCATTTGCACATACATACATAAATAAATTAACAATGAATAAATAATCTAATCCCAGTCACACAATGCCACCTTGCAGATTTGATCCTTTGCAGCTCCCAGCGAATTTGTCCATTTCTAATTCTTTTTGATAAAGTCCTCAGATGCTTGCTGACTGTCAGGCTCATTTTCTTATTGTTTTCGCTTGATTAGTTCTGTATGACCTAAGGTCGCCCTTAAAATCCACATCTCTCGTGAAGACTCCGAGGCCTTCTTTTTAGAACCCACCCCCAGAAAAGGATGGAAAGTGGCTGCCGTTTCTCCACACAAAAGCCAGGCAGGTTTTCGTCACTAGCCTCCTGAAGCAGCCCTTCGTTCACCCAAGCGCAAAAATAACTCATTAGGGGCTACCGTGTTTTTATAGCCTCTTTATCCAGCGCACTTGGGTGTGCCTGTGTCAGGTCTCCCGGGTCCTGGAGGAGCTGGGCCACCTCCCCTTTAACCTTGCTGGGCTGCCCATCAGTGACAGCACCAGGCCCGGCACCTGCCCACCCATACTGAGTGCCTGAGGCTGTTTTTTCCTGGTCTTCTGAAAAGATGCTGGCCTTCATGGGGGCTGGAGAGGAGTGGAGGAGGATTGCTTTTTTTTTCTTTTTAAAAGCTGGCTGGGGCCGGGCACGGTGGCTCACACCTGTAATCCCAACACTTTGGGAGGCCAAGGCGGGCAGCTCATGAGGTCAAGAGATCGAGACCATCCTGGCCAACACGGTGAAACCTCGTCTCTACGAAAAACACAAAAAATTAGCTGCGCGTGATGGTGGGCGCCTGTAATCCCAGCTACTTGGGAGGCTAAGGCAGGAGAATCACTTGAACCCGGGAGGTGGAGGTTGCAGTCAGCTGAGATCACACCACTGCACTCCAGCCTGAGAGACAGAGCGAGACTCTGCCTAAAAAAAAAAAAAAAAAAAAAAAGATGGCTGGGCAGCTGCTGCCTGTCCCTCATTTTCAGACTGCACACTCACTTGAGGCTGTGGGTCCAGGGATGGGAACGCTGTCTAATTCTCCAGTCTCTGTGCACCCCAGGTCGGGGCAGGCTGCCTCACACTCCATCAGCACTGCTCACTCACTGGTCATTCTCTTCTGTGCTAGAAAGTCAGCCTTTCCTGAACAGGAAAAGAAGTGACACTTTGTGTTGGCTCAATAAATAGACTTGATTATGGGAACCCATTTCCTCACTTCTGTTTTTACTGAAAAATTCACAAAGACTGTTTAAATCAACTGCTCAGTATCCTTCAACAGTTCTGATAGAGTGTTCCATTTCTGACTGTCAAGTCTTTTGGAATTTCAAGAAGATTTTCTCTGTAATTTTTTTCCCCTCTTCTTCTGGACCATCAGATAAAACCCTGCTATATTACGTGGAGCCTTACAATTGTTACTTTCTAGCAGCAGGGAATCTTTGAGTACCCAAAGAAGATGTTAATGAAAACTGTAGTACCACATGAAAGTTGGAAAACGTAGGCTCCACTACCCACATGGAAATCTACTACACAATGGAATTTTAAAATCTCATTCTACACTTCCTTTTATTGGTGAAATTTTAAGAATGGATTTTTATGCATTTTGGTGTATTTCAGCAATTTTCCAGAAGGACAAATTACCTAGGCTGAATTGCCAAAGCCCTCCAAGAATTTGGTGCCATCACCTGAATTTGAAAAAGGTGACTAGTCTTTTTTTTTGTTTGTTCGTTTGTTTTTTTTTTGAGACGGAGTCTTGCTCTGTCGCCCGGGCTGGAGTGCAGTGGCCGGATCTCAGCTCACTGCAAGCTCCGCCTCCCGGGTTCACGCCATTCTCCTGCCTCAGCCTCCCGAGTACCTGGGACTACAGGCGCCCGCCACCTCGCCCGGCTAGTTTTTTGTATTTTTTTAGTAGAGACGGGGTTTCACCGTGTTAGCCAGGATGGTCTCGATCTCCTGACCTTGTGATCCGCCCATCTCGGCCTCCCAAAGTGCTGGGATTACAGGCTTGAGCCACCGAAGGTGACTAGTCTTGACCCCAGTCAGGATACTCTTGTTAACGAGCACCTCAGCTCCAGAAGCTCTGGAAGAGCACACTGTGTGACACACAGGGAGGTGAGCTCCCGACACAGTGATAGTTCCCGTGTCGAGGACGTTCCAGCTCAAACAAGCCCTTCAGGCACCAGAAGGCATGAATTTACACCTGTCATCTCTGAACCATTAAAAAAAAAACTTTCAGGCTGGGCACAGTGGCTGACACCTGTAATCCCAGCACTTTGGGAGGCCAGGGTGGGCGGATCACCTGAGGTCAGGAGTTCAAGACCAGCCTGGCCAACATGGTGAAACCCCATCTCTACTAAAATACAAAATTAGCTGGGCATGGTGGTGCGTGCCTGTAATCCCAGCTACTAAGGAGGCTGAGGTGAGAGAATTGCTTGAACCCAGGAGGCAGAGGTTGCAGTGAGCTGAGGTCACGCCACTGCACTCCAGCCTGGTGACAGAGCAAGACCCTGTCTAAAAACAACAACAACAACAACAACAACAACAACAACAACAAGCAAACACAAAAACTTTCAGCTTTCAAAAGATTAATCATCTCAGGATAGTAACGGGAAAGAGAAAATGTCACTTCAAGCACCTGCCTTACCATTTTGGGTCCAATGCTTACTATTCTCCCACAGTTATGCTGGGTGCTCTTTGAGGCTCTGGCACTCACGACAATCAATGTTTTATGTTACTAAGGAAGGAACAGGGGTTGTTGTGTTATGCCCAGACCGTTTATTCCCCGAAGAAGACCACCAGAGTCCAGAGTCAAAGCCAAGTGGCAAGGATCTTTAATGCAAGTTCGAACTTGGTCCCTCCGTTCTACAACATCCAAGAGGGTCCGGAATG
>NW_016814940.1:278231-300281 GCF_001698545.2 Rhinopithecus bieti
GCAAGGATCTTTAATGCAAGTTCGAACTTGGTCCCTCCGTTCTACAACATACAAGAGGGCCCCGAATGATGCATGTGCCCGCTTTTTATAGCCCGATGCATACAGGATATGTAAGGTTACAGAGGTACAAAGGAATTCTTTTGGTTGCAGCATCACAACTGGTAATTGGTTAATATTTTAAGTTATACAATTAACAGTTTTCTATTTGTTCCCGCGCATTTAGTAAAACTACAAACGGTTGTGACCTTATCAGGGGCTCTCTAGGTGGTGTTTCTGAGATGTGTGGGGGGGATGTGTTTGTACTGGGCTCAGGAAGTTGGGACAAAATAGAGGGATGTGTTTGTACTGGGCCCAGGACTAAGATATGTGGCAGACACCGGTAATTAGAACAGAACAGAGCAGGACAGAGACTTTCACAACGTTTGTCCTTACAATGTCTGGAGTCTATAGATAACCTAATCGGTTAGGTCCGGGGTCGATCTTTAACTAGGCTCAGGGCGCCACCCGGGCTGTTTGCCTGTGGACTTCATTTCTGCCTTTTAGTTTTTTCATTTGATCCCTTTCAGTTGAAATGATTCTACCTTTCTTTTCAGGAGAGGGTTACCCAGTCTTTGTGATGAGAAATCTCTATTGGACGTTCTTGAGCTTTGCAAAGAGAAATTTGTGAAAAAGCAGAAACCTCTGCATTCCCAGAGAGCCTGCAGCAAACAGAGAGCCCAGAAATGGTAAAAGTGCTGTGAATGCAGCATGTGCTGTCAGAACGGCAATCCAAGCCTTTCCTTATTTTGGAAGTTATAAAATATTTCAAATGCACAGGAAAATATACAGAATGATACAACAGGCGCTCATCCACCTACTGCCTAGATTCCATGACGATAACATTTTGCCGGATTTGCTTTAGCTGTTTTTCTGTCTTTTGTTTTTAAGTGGAGTCTCGCTCTGTCACCAGGCTGGAGTGCAGTGGCATGATCTCAGCTCACTGCAACCTCTGCCTCCTGGGTTCAAGCGGATCTCCTGCCTCAGCCTCCCGAGTAGCTGGGACTACAGGTGCCTGCCACCACAATTGGATAATTTTTGTATTTTTGGTAGAGAAGGGGTTTCACCATGTTGGCCAGGATGGTCTTGAACTCCTGATCTCAAGTGATCCACCCGCCTCAGCCTCCCAAAGTGCTGGAATTATAGGCACGAGCCACCATGCCTGGTCTAGCTCTTTTTTTCCTAAGAAATCAAACTTTACAGATGCTGTTGAAGTCCCTTTGCATCCTACCTGGGAGTGACCCAAGGTCACTCCCAAGATCACTGTCGTTCTTAAGGAACCTCTATTTCCATTCTCTTTGTCTCCATAGTTGGCCTACTAGGATGGAAATACAATCCACATTATACATTCACACACACACGTATACACACAGAGAGCAGAGTGAAAATGGTACATGAAAAGGTTCACCGTTGACTTTGACAAAATTTGGGGATTTTTTTTCTTTGCACTTGTATGTATTTTCTACATGTTCTCACTGGTCATATGTTTAAGTAATGATGAGTAATGATAAAGTACCAAGTAAAGATTAGTGACAAAAATGTGGTTAAATAAAAAATCTTTTACTATTTGCAAAAATAAGTGTCATGTGGCACGTGTGAAAAAGTATGCCAAGGTTCTTCAAATTCCCATCAGAGTAGATCCTGGATGGATCATGCTGTGCCAATCAGTGAGGTCCTACTCTTAACTTCCTGGTAGCTTCCTCAGCCAGAAGGCAAAAATCAGTAAGAAAACAATCAGGCATAGATAAACTAACAACTGGATATCTAATGAACTTTTAGAAGATGATTACCATTGACTTTGACATTCTGTAAAGCTATTATTATATCAGCAAACACCAGGAGTAGCAAATCATGCATCTAATAATGAAGAGCAGCATCCAGCCCCATGCGTCCCTTAGTCCTGGTTCATTCGTGTGGTGCCCGTGTACACAACCATGCACAGCAATTCTGCAGCCCGGCCTCTTTCGTGGTTCTCCTGTTCCCACTTTTCTCTGGTTCTTCAGAAATGGCCCCATGTGCTCTGGCCTCTCACATTGGAATAGACTTGAGGCCTGGGACTGAGCTTGGGGAAAACAGGCTGAACTATTCTCCTGATCCGCTTTGGTTCCGCTGTTCACACTGCCCATACTTAGTGGAAGGAGATTCCATCAGTCCAGCGTAGCTCGCACAAGCTTTGCTTTGGTAGTTAGGGTTGAATCTTCCGCTCGTTAGAAGTGTTTACTTGCTGTGTTTCATCATCTTGTCCACGTGTCCTTCAGAATCTCTTGAAAATGGGTGGTCTAAAGGGTTAGGGTATTCCTGTTTGTCATATCATTTCTTAGCATGCCCAACATCTCAACATTTGTCATCATCAGTGAACACCCAGTTAGACATAACTTACTTCAACACCTTTTAACTCAACAGAATAAATATTTCATTCATTCTTATAGTGAATGATAACATGCCTTGGGGGCCAGAGTGAAAGGCAATGTCCTGATCTATCCCTCCCAAAGGGAGGGGGTGAGTGGGGAAAGACCCCTGTGCTCTTCCAGAGGCCAACAACTTTGAACTTGAGTCCCTTTCTGAACCTCATTTCCATAGTGGCAAGGGAACGGTAAGCGCATCCTTGGAACCGAATCCTGACCACTGGAGAATCACTCCGCATAGCCCTCCTACCTGTATGTGGGGAGACCCAACAGTGTGGGAATGAAGAGCTGGGATTACCATTGTGTTTGTTATTCAACTGGTGGTTGGTATGGTCAATAATAAGGACTTCTAGCACATGAGAAGAGCCTAACAGAGGCCATTTTTGTCAGATACTGTATATGTTACTGAGCTATATGTTAAGAGGAGATAGCCATCAACCCAGCAAGTGTCGGACTTATTAGACTTGTAAATTTTAGGGCTACTCTTCCTTCCTGTGAATTTACTACTTGTTTTATTAAGTCTTTGTTTATGTTGCTGTCAAGTGAGTTTCTATCACCAAGGGACATTTCAGATTCCATCAGCTCTCCCCTCACTACCATAGTTTCTTTGAAGGACTTAGCTACATACTGATATGACCCATCTAGTTCTAAAATCAGGCAGTGATCTAGGCCCCTTAAGCATGGAGATCCTTTATGTTTCATGTAGTTTAATAGAACTACTGGGAGTGGATGCTTGTGTTGCCAGAGTACTTTTTTCTTCCTTCCTTCCTTCCTTCCTTCCTTCCTTCCTTCCTTCCTTCCTTCCTTTCCCTTTCCTTCCTTCCTTTCTTTCTTTCTTTTTGCAGAACAAGATCTCACTCTGTCGCCCAGGGCTGCGTGTGCCAGTGGTGCCATCATGGCCTCATGCAGCTTCGACGCCTAGGGCGCAGTGACCTCCTGCCCTCAGCTTCCAAATTAGTTTGGGGGACTACAGGCAACAAGCCACCATACCCCACTACGTTTTGTGCGTTGGTAGAGAATGGGTTTTGCCATGTTGCCCAGGCTGGTCTTTGAACTCCTGGGCTCAAGCGCATCTGCGCCTCTACTCTGCCTCCCAAAGTGCTGGGATTACAGGCTTGAGCCACTGCACCTGGCACAGTTCTAACTGTTAGCTCTTGTGGAGCAAGAACTAAGAATCTCTAATTGAAACCCCTCATGTTTACTGGAAGAGGAAATCAAAGTCCAGCGAACTGGTATGACTTCAGCCTCTACTAACTCATGTGACACTTAGTTGGATCGACATTACAGAAAAAGGAACACATAATATCTCATTTTGGGGCCCAGGTTATTGACTATGAACTGCATCCTACAGCTATGTTGACTTTGGATTTTTCTAAATTCTTTCAAGATCACTGTGTTTTGGGAGTTTCTGGTAATTAATATTTTATGTAATTCACATAAAAATTGGAACCTACATACTCAGCATTCCTCCTATTAAAAGCTGAATTAAATCAGATATTTAGAAAATTAAAAGTAAAAAAGTCCTTTCCTTTATTTCTTTTTTTTCTTCAAAAGTTACTTAAGTAAATAAAAATTTTGATTTCCAAACTCACTATCAGGCAGTAGAAAAGATTGAAAGATTTAGGTGAAGGAGCTTCTGATGCCCTCCCTCCAGGAAGTATGTACTGTCATTTTAAAGAGGCTGAGAAAGCTTACATTCTTTTAAAGAGTTTTTGTTTTCAGGAATCGGCTGTTTACTATCTGTCTTACTATAGTTTTTCTTTGAAAATAATGGTCTTTCTTAAAGAATAAAATTATCATATAGTTTGGGAAAACAAATATACAATCTTTTAAGGAAAATTAATATCATAATTTATTAATAGCATAATTTATGACATGCATTCATTTGATGGAGTTTATTGAAAACACTTTATTAGTTTGCAATTTGCTTTTCTATAAAGCCCTTGAAAAAGTGTCCAGACATAGAAAAGTCAATGGCATAAAACAGAGCTAGTAACTTATTTCTACATAGTCACATATTTATCCTAGTTCCTTTCACAATTCCACTGTTCCATTACAATCAGGACTCATAATATTTTAAAGGTTTGATATTCACCCTGAAAGGACGCGAGGAGAGAGCTGTATTCTTTGGGAAACACTGACCACAAACCAAAACAAGGCCCTGAACTTCAGGGAGTTTGTGAGACATTGTGGCCACTCACCAAAATCTGTTTTCCCAGTGCCAAAAATGAGCCCCTCCAGGAGAGGTGACGGCTGTTTCAAGATGCGTTCTCAGATGCTCATCTGTGATTCAGACATACTTGTAGATAGAGGAGGGGCAAAGGTAAGACCTCACATCCCACCCTGGCCCTGGCAAGCCCCATCAGCCGCCCGAGGCCCAGTGTGTGGTTATCCACGGCTTCACAGCTCAGCTTTCTGGTAGGCCTCAGAATGAGAGCTGTTGATGACTCATTAATGCTAACCATTGATTCTTATGTCCCAGGTTAAGACTCAAAGGACAACATGGCAAGCAATAGCAGTGTCACTTGTGATTTCTCCCCAAAGGAAATACTCTTCTGTTCCTCTCTGGCCATGCTGTCCTCACAGGAAGTGACTTCTTACCCTGTCCCTAAAAATCAGGATACAGACCCCTGAACCCCTCATTCTTTCTCCTCAATGACAAAGGTCTGTAGTTCATACATTTTATAACCTAATTTTTAAAATATTATTTAAGTTGTTCTCCAAAACAATTTCACTGAATATTTAAGAACACGTTTAGAAAACGTAAGCACTATAGTTTTAAGCCAGCTGTCTTGTAACTTAGTTTGGACACATGAGAAAGATGGTCAAGACTCAAGAGCAGTGATGGGGTCTTGGGTACCCAGGGGTACACTGGACTGTTAGGGTAGTAAGGAGAATCTGAGAGGCGGCTTCAGAGGTCTGGATTAAGTGTTGGTTTGTCCGTCCTTTATTAAACAATGGATCGTGTCCATTTCCACCTCTCATTAGAAGGCGCGCGCCCACGCGCGTGTGTGTGTTGTGTGTGTGCACGCGCTCACTCGCACTTCCTTTTCCCTCTGAATTTCTCCTTGGTACTGTTAAGTGTATACTTAATGCAATGTTTTTGGAGGGGGTGGGCGACTAGTAATAGCTGCCTTAAAACCTCATGAGCTCCCCTGCTGTTTTGCAGCTGACAATACGAGTCCCTTCTATTTTAATTTCCAGAAGCACAGAAGAATGATGAGGCAGATGAATACTTGTCAGCTTTCTCCTGCAGGTTTACGAAATCACAGAGGAAAGGGAGAGTTAGCATTTGATCTGGGCTATCACTTAACCCAGGGTAGCGGAGTTGTCCCCCTCATTTGATCTAAGAAGCGGGTCTATACCACTTTTGAATACCTGCCAATGAAGAATGAAGAAACATATTATGAAGTTACATCAGATCTGAAATGAAATGACTAAAAGCTAGAAGATGTGTTTCTAGTCATTTCATTTTTTCGTCTGTAAAGATTTGGAAAAAAGCTAATATGTTTTTAAAATATGCCATTGATACAATTTCTGTTGCGTTTAATTTTTTTCTCCAACACTTGAAACTTTATATGTGGCTTGATTTAAATAATTTAGTTTAAATTAATTTAGTGTGAATTTTCAGTGAGAATTAAATATCACACAGCAATCATCTTTGTTAATCAATGTTTTTTCATATAAGTATATAAGTTATCAAGTATCATTTAACACAAATTAAAAGTATCAGAAGATATGCATTTACCAGATTACAAATATATATGATGAAACACTTACTAGTCACCAGGCATGGGATAGGTCCTGGGATATGATGGTGACCAAAACAGAGGTCTCAGTCTTTGTATATCTTATAGACTATGAAAGGAGGCATTTATGTAATAAAACATTCAAATAAATATATAACTTAACATTATGAGTTACTTTTGAATATGACACCAAAAGAACAAGCAATAGAAGAAAAAAACAGATAAATTGGATTTCAAAATTAAAAACTTTTATGCATCAAAGTACTCTCTCAACAGAGTGAAAAGCCACCCCATGGAATAGAAGACAATATTTGCAAATCATGTATCTGATAAGGAGCTAACGTTCAGAATATACGAAGAACTCTTACAACCCAACAACAAAAAACATAGGCAAAGAACTTGAATCTCTGCTTTTAATTCTTTTGTGTATATACCCAGAAGTGGAATTGCTGGATCATACAATAATTCAATGTCAATTGAATAGACAGTTCTCCAACAATATTCCAATGGCCTATAAGCACATGAAAAGATGTTTAACATTAATGGAATGTTTGATTTGCGTCAGAGAACTACAAGTCAAAACTACAATAGACTCTACTTCACACCCATTACAATAGCTATTATTAAAAAAAAAAAAAAAAAGAAAATAAGTGTTGGTGAGGATATGGAGAAACTGGAACCCTCTGCATTGATGGTGGGAATATAAAATGGTGCAGCCATTGTGGGAAACAGTATGGGGGCTCCTTAAAAAATTAAACATGAACTTATTGTATGATCCAGCAATTCCACTTCTGGGTATATACACAAAAGAATTAAAAGCAGAGATTCAAGCAGATACTTGTATATCCATGTTTATAACAACATTATTCACAATAGCAAAAAGATGGAAACCTCCTACGTGTCCATTAATGGATAAATGGATAAACAAAATGTGGTATATAAATACAATGGAATATTATTCAGCCTTTAAAAGGAAGGAAATTCGGATACATACTACAACCTGGGTGATCTTAAAGAAATTATGCTAAATGAAATAAGCCAGTTACAAATGAGCACCTTTTGTTTTGTTTTGTTTTGTTTTGTTTTTGAGAAAGTCTCACTCTGTTGCCCAGGCTGGAGTACAGTGGCATGATCTTGGCTCACTGCAACCTCCACCTCCCAGGCTCAAGCAATCTTCCCACCTCAATCTCCCGAGTAGCTGGGACCACAGGTGCACACAATTGTGTTCAGGTAATTTGTATTTTTTGTAGAGATGGGGTTTCACCATGTTGGCCAGGCTGGTCTCGAACTCCTGACCTCAAGCGATCCACCTGCCTTGGCGTCACAAAGTGCTGGGATTATAGGTGTGAGCCACTGTATCCAGTTCAAATGAACAACTATCATATGCTTCCTCTTACATGAGGTTCCTAGAGTAGTTGCATCTATAGAGACAGGAAGTAGAATGGTGGTTACTGGGGGTTTGGGCTAAGCGGGAATAGGGAGTTAGTGTTTCATGGGTACAGTTTCAGTTAGAGAAGATGAAAAAGCTCTGGAGATGGATGGAGGTGATGGTTATGTTACCAAATACCAGGGGTTTGGTGTAGGTCCTGCTGCTCACCACACAGGAAGCCAACCACTGAGACAGTGAGTACTGCCAGGAGGAAGCTTTGACTGGGTGCTATAGCTGAGGAGATGGGGGCTTAGTCTCAAATCCATTTCCCTGATCAACTAAAACTAGGGCTTTATATAGCAGGGAAGAAATGTAACCATGTACGGGAAAACAGGAACTTGGAAGGGGTAAGGAACCAGTCATGGTGAATGAGGGGCCTGGGTCTCATTGTCTGGATGTGGTGATCTGGTGAGTTTCAGTTCTTTGATACTTTTTCAGAGGGCTGGGAGTCCTTTGCTGAGGAGGACACTCAGATAAAACAAATGTAAGTTTTAAGCTTTAAGACCACAAGGGTCTATTTCTATGTCTATCAAAAACAATCAACCAACAAAACAAATGAACAAAAAAACTCTGTGGGACTGTTGGGTCTGTTTCAGCTGCACAGCAATGTAATGCCACAGAACAGTTCATATAAAAGTGATTAAAATGGCAAATTTTGTATTATGCATATTTTGAGACAGTTTAAAATAATTACTGTAAGTAATTTGAAGGAGAGAAAAGCAACAGGTTTCTACCACCAGATATTTGGGTGGGTAAGGAGAGGTGGTACAGGACAGCCTTGCTGACACCTGCTGGTGAGTGTGGTGAGGGGAGTGGGAAGGGCGTTGTAAGGCCTGTGCTGAAAAGGCCTGTAGTGCTCTGAGGCACCGGGGGAGACCAAGGTAGCAGGTGCAGAGGCAGCAACATGGGGAGCAGAAAGCCATGAGGGTAGGGAGGAGGGCAAGAGTGGACCACAGTCCTGTCGCTGTGGGGAGGAGCTTGGGTTTTACCTTCAGCAATGAGAGGTTAAACACTGTCTAAACTCTACCTAAATAGACCACTCAGACTGCTATGTGGGAAACAGATTCTGAGAAGCCAAAAATGTAGCCTGGGAGGCCGGTTAGGAGGCTGTGGCAAAGGTGAGAAATAGTGGCTTGAACTACGAGAATGTCACAGGATATGGAGACAAGTGGAAAGACTGAAGGTTTTGGTGATGGACTGCAAGGGGGAGAGGGGGAGGGAGGTGCCCAGGCCGATGGAGTGTCGGTGCTATGGTAGGCAGAACTAGCTGCCTGGCTCAGTCTGCTCTGAGAATTAGGATCTGTTATTTCACCTCCAGAAAAATGAATTGACAGAGTACTTTTGATTCCTCAAAAAATAATGCTCCATAAATCGAAATTATTAGGATGGCGGTTCAAAGCTATCCACTACCCTGATCAAACTTCGTTTCTCATCAGCTGGATCATAGGATACGACAATGACAGTAATGGGTAATAATTGTGATGTTTTAAATGTCTCTGGGCCAAAAGTGCATTCAGAAGTTAAAAGGTGATCTCAAGCTGCATGTCAGAATTGTAAATGAGGTCATTGGAGCAGTTTTAAACTTTCAAATCAATTTTTTTCCTTCAATGTGACTGAAAGTAATATTTGGGAAACAAATGGGGAAGAGGTTGGGGTATTTGAGTGAAAAAGAGAATCGCTGTCTATTCACTTTGTAGGCGGAGTGTCAGTGAGTAGACTGCACTGGAAACTCCCAGCTCAATAAGCCAGTGAGCTTCTGCCTAAGGAAGTGAGACAAGGTAGTCACTCTTGTGCAAGTCAGAGGAACTGATTAGCAAGCGACTCTTAGAGCCAGTAGGGGTGTGAGGGGCACGGAGAGCATGTCTGCAACTGGCAGCCCAGGACAGGATGCAACGGGAACGTGGGAGGCGGCAGACAGGCGAGGCTGGGAGCAACTCTGAAGGGGCCAAAGTGAAATGAAGACTTATTAACACTTCATTCCAGTTGTCTAGAAACAAAGCACTTAGTTTAGCAGAGCGGATGAAACCTGAGTCTGATCCGGCCTCTGGATCCAGCTGCAGGAATAGAGAAGACAGAGGAACATACGGAGCTCTGTGACTGTCCTGGCCAAGTAGCCAATTGATCCAACAGATGGATTGGAAGGAAATGACGAAGATGGAAGGGGAATGTATGGATTAGAAGAGATCTGAAAAACATGCCAAATGTTTTCAAATGAGCAAGACAAAAACTGGACTATCCAGGGATGCATTTGGGTGTCAAAACTATGTTTTAAAAACATCCATGGAAATGATTACTATAAAAACCAGGATAGTGGTTAGCTAGTTGGGGAGAAAGAGGTTGTGGCAGGGAAGGGGCAAAGTTCTATCTTGACCTGGGTGGTGGTTACAAGGCTGTTCACTTTAAGATAAATCATGAAGCCCCTATTTGCTTTGTGTGGTTTCCTGGATCTTTGTTTTATTTTATAGTAAAAAGATGTTTTAAAGTGTTCAGTTTTTATGAGGCATTACATTATCTTTATTCTGTTCACTAACACTCAAAATCCTATCCCCATCACTTAGCAGTGCAATTTGGCCGTGTTTACATCAGGCCTGTTTTGTTTTATTTTATTAATTTATATATTCATTTAAAAATAGAGACAGGATCTTGCTGTGTTGCCCAAACTGGTCTTGAACTTCTGTCTTCAAGTGATCCTCCCAAAGTGTTGGGAATACAGACATGATCCACCACACCCGGGCTATTCTTTTGTTTTTGTTTTTGTTTTGTTTTTTGAGACAGAGTCCCTCTGTCACCCAGGCTGGAGTGCAGTGGCACAGTCTTGGCTCACTGCAGCTTCGGCCTCCGGGGTTCAAGTGATTCTCCTGCCTTAGCTTCCTGAATAGCTAGGATTCCAGATGGCCACCAGCACACCTGGCTAATTTTTGTATTTTTAGGAGAGACAGAATTTCACCACATTGGCCAAGCTGGTATCGAACTCCTGACCTCAAGTGATCTGTCCGCCTCGGCCTTCCAAAGTGTTGGGATGACAGGCGTGAGCCACCACGCCTGACCCCTATTCTTATAGATGTATATTTTTTATTATTGAAGTCGTTGTTATCATTTCCATGTCAAGCACAGTCTTCCTCAGGATCAGTTTCAGTGGCCACCGGAAACAGTCACCTGCGGTTGGATCTTCCGGTTGCTTCCACTACTATGGAAAATACTTGTCATTATTTTCAAGTTTGGAAATTGGCATTTGTGTCATAAAGATGCTATTGTTTTAATTATACACACACACACAAATATATACATATATATATTTCTTTTGGGGGGATAGAGTCTTGCTATGTGCCCAGACTGGTCTCAAACTCCTGGACTCAAGCAATCCTCCCACCTTGGCCTCCCAAAGTGCTGGGATGACAGGCATGAACCACGGTGCCTGGCCTTACATGTACATTTTATCAGAAATAGTCACAGACTGCATTTTGTGTTGCATTCTTGCTCTACACACTTTAACAAAAGAAGAGCCTCATCTCAGAGCTTCAGCGACCATAGGAATTGTTACATTGGTCTTTTATGGACAGTTCTCGAGCCCATACTCTGTGCCAGACTCTGTGCTAAGTTCTGGGGTTGAAAACATGAGTATGATCTAGTGCCCTATTAAAAACCTCAGAGGCCGGGTGCAGTGGCTCACGCCTGTAATCCCAGCACTTTGGGAGGCCGAGACGGGGGGGATCACGAGTTCAGGAGATCGAGACCATCCTGGCTAACATGGTGAAACCCCGTCTCTACTAAAAAAATACAAAAAATTAGCCGGGCGTGGTGGCGGGCGCCTGTAGTCCCAGCTCCTTGGGAGGCTGAGGCAGGAGAATGGCGTAAACCCAGGAGGCGGAGCTTGCAGTGAGCTGAGATCCCGCCACTGCACTCCAGCCTGGGCGACAGAGCCAGACTCCGTCTCAAATAAATAAATAAATAAATAAATAAATAAAAAGCTCGGAGATGAGTCAGCCGTCAAAAATAGTGCAGAATTATGAGACTGAACTAAGTGGATATTGGGCTTCAGCTCTTTCTAGAGGAACCCCACGTAAATGCTACAAATACTGGTCCTTGTCTCGGGTCTTGCTCCTCTCTAGTTCTTTCTCTACATGGAAACCAGAGATTGAAAGGCGTATCTAATCCAGTCTTCCAACAACTCACAGGCCGTGCTGGACAACCACCAGCTCCTCGAAAGGGCCTCTTGCATGCCTCGGAGACCTCACAATGATGTTCTCTCTACCTGAAACCTCTTTCTTCCTTTTCTTTCTCATCTCACCTGGTTAATTCCTACATTTTCTTCTGGTATCAGCTGAAATGCAACTTTCTCTGCCTCAACTCGACCAGTTGAGAGCCTCTGAGGTGGATCCCCTCTGCCCATGCCCCAGAGTTCCTCTTTTGGACTTGTCTCACTTTAATAATTACTTACTGTATCTAATGCCTTCCTCAATAGCCTCTATCTGCTATCAGCACATTGCTTGCCTTGCTTCCAGTTCTCTCAGTCCTGGCACGCACAGGCACTTAACAGGCATTTGTTAAATGAACAGCAGGGGTCGTGCACACGTGATGAAGAGGAACAGAGAGCAGTTCCTCATGGGGATCGGGAGGTGAGCAGATGGAGCATCAGAGGAAGCTTCCCAAAACAGACGGAGACTACCCCCTAAAGAGGAAACTGGAGTTCGCCATGAAAAGAAGGGAGGTGAGGCTGCTGGGGTGGTGGTGGGATGACTCTCGAGGCAGAGGAGTCTCTGCAAAGGCCAGGGAGAGCTCCGCAAATTCAGGCAACTGCAGGTATTCTAGTCGACAGAATTGTCAGGGAGTGGAATGGGCCAGTGACCCTTACCACGTAGAAAGAAAGACTTAGTTTGCTGGAAGGATGCTGCACACAGAGCTGTGATCCAGCGCCTCACACCCCAGTACACGTGCAGCCCTGCTGGGGACAGACGCAGCATTGTGTCATTTCAGATCCCCTGTCTCTCTCAGGTGGGATGTTTATGGGGAAAAGCCTTCACCAACTTGATTGCTCTCACGCTGGACTGACCAGCAAGGACTACCTCAAGGTGATTCTGACTGGCTGTTCAACATCTTGGACAAATCTGTGACATGTCGGGAAAGCGGTAAGACAGAAGATGAGTCAGTTCTAGGGGAGAAGGAAACTTAGATATGTGTTTGTATTTATTCATAAAATAATATACTGTTTTTAAAAACCAAGAATTTAAAAATTACTCAGTTTATGTGTCTGTGCAGACCATCTGTTAAAGGATACAGAAAAAACTGATACTGTGACTGCTTCCTAGGATGGGCAGTGGATGGCTGGGGACAGACATAAGAGGAAGACTTACTTGTCACCACATACGCATTAGTATAGTTGACATTTTGTCCCATATAAGTGTATTAGCTATTGAAGATGTATTTTAAAATTAGTGTGTGCATAAAAAAACTGTAAGGAAGCTTATCAAAAAAGCTAACAGTGCTTATATCTGGATGGTGGGACAGGTGTTTTTGTGTCTGCTTTATCCTTTCTATGTGAGCGTACATTGCTTTGGTAAACAGTTTAAAAGGGATGTCGGCTGGGTGTGATAGCTCATGCCTGTAATCCCAGAACTTTGGGAGGCCAAAGCAGGAGGATTTCTTGAGCCCAAGAGTTTGAGACCAGCCTGGGGCACAGAGCAAGACGCCATCTCTACAAAACCAAAAAACTTAGCCGGGCATGTTCCCGGAGTCCCAGTTATTCAGGAGACTGAGGTGGGAGGATCACTTAAGCCAGAGAGGTCAAGACTGCAGTGAGCTATGATTACATCACTGCGCTCCACTATCTCTAAACAAAAAAAAAAAAAAAAAAAAAAAAAAAAAAATTGTTAATGGAAAGGGATGTGATTTTTTTTAAAAGCTGAAGTTTAAAGACTGTACATTGGGACACTGAACTGCTCAGTTTTGAAGTCAAGGAGGACGACAACTTTACACCGGGAGAGAAGAGTATTTCTAAACTTAGCCTTAGACCTTGCTATTCTAAGGGAGTATGAAAATGTTGCTGATTTGGCAGCTGCTGCATAGAAGAAAGCACACTGGACTGGGAAGCAAACATATTATAGTTACAGTTCTGATGCTGCCATGAAATAGTTATGTGGCTTTGGACAAGCTGTGTTGGTCCTCAGCTGCAGGCTGTGTGTGATGATGCCTACTGCAGAGGTTACTGTGGGGACGAAATGCAGTGACTGCGTGGGAAAGCACCCACCACCGTGGCAGGCCCTGAGAGGCGTCAAAGAGGCTCTTTTGGGCGAGGTGGCCCCCTCTTCATTTCTCCCAGCTCCATGAAGGCCTCTCCAAACAGTGTGTTCGTTGTGTGAATGCAGCATTAAGACAAATCCTCTGCCCTATTCCAGTGGCTGCTTTGCACTTTTAATACCTGGATCTTCTGGAGCTGTCTTTGTACCTGATACTTAGCAAGTTCTAAAACAGATCTCTGGGCCAGGTGTGTTGGCTCACGCCTGTAATACCAGCACTAAACAGTATCTCTGTCTTCCTTCCTTTTTAAAATTTTTTTAGAGATGGGGTCTCTGTACATTGCCCAAGCTGGTCTAGAACTCCGGGGCTCACGTGATCCTCCCGCCTCGGTCTCCCAAGCAGCTGGGATTATAGGCGCACATTGCCACACAGCCTCCTTTCTTCCATTCTTAATATTTTCCCTGATGCAAAGAGGGAGATGCTTTAAAGACAATCACCCAGGAAAACAAAACAAGAAAAGAAAAAAGAGAGAAATGCTAAAATTAAGACTGCTTCAAGGAAAAAAAAAGGCAGTCAATTGACAACATCAACAATTTTTCAAAAATTCAATATTGCAAGTAGGTAACCAATTTTAAGGGATACAGTTTTCATCCATGTCGAAATCTCACACAGATTTCATTTCTTTCTTTTTTTTTTTCCGAGACGGAGTTTCACTCTGTCGCCCAGGCTGGAGTGCGGTAGCACAATCTTGAGTCACTGCAACCTCCACCTCCTGGGTTCAAACGATTCTCCTGCCTCAGCCTCCTGAGTAGCTGGGATTACAGGTGCATGCCACCATGCCTGGCTAATTTTTATATTTTTAGTAGAGACAGGGTTTCACTGTGTTGGCCAGGCTGGTCTCGAACTCCTGACCTCAGGTGGTCTGCCCACCTTGGTCTCCCAAAGTGCTGGGATTACAGGTGTGAGCCAGCATGCTCAGCCAGATTTCAGTTCTAATAGCTAACAGCTATGGGGTTGAAACTATTATCCAGCCACTGCTCTGTTAACTTCTTGAATCCTCCCACCCACCAGTGGGATAGGCACACCTGTCCCATTCACCTGGTGCAAACTGAAGCTCAGAGCTGTGAAACTGGGCGCTGGGGGTCATACAACTAGAAAACAGCTGCGCCTGGACTCCAACCCAAGCAGTCTAGCTCCAGGGCTATGTTCTTAATCACCATGTCTCTCAGTGATGCTATAATTAATGCCTCTAGCAATGGTACTATTTGACTATAAGAATTAACGAAAGTCCAGAGAAAACATAGAACACACATTCCATGTAATTTTGTCAGAGTTTCATACCTAGGGTTTCTGAAGCCATTCCAGAAACAGGTTTGTATGAATGGGGACAATGTTGCAACAATTATGCATTTCCCTTCACCTGGGGAGGATAAGGACCAACCTTTCACTGGTTGAAAGAGTCAGCAGGGCTCTGTGTGCTGACCAATTGCCTAAGGGAAAAGGTACTGGGACTTTTCTTTGCCTCACGTTTCCAATTCTCATGGGGTCCTTTTTCCTCTCACTCTCTCTATAGTCCAGCCCAGAGTTCCTACTCCATTCAATTTCCCACCCCCATTTACTAGCATTTCAGTAACTTCCCCCCATCTCCCATGCCGCTATTCAGCATAATCCTGCTTGCTGCCACTCTTCTGTTTTGCTTCAGCTCTCCTTGCTATAGAGGGAGTTGGTCAAAAAGTATAATCGCACAGATTTGCAGACTTTCTTTATTATTATGGTTATTATTATACTTTAAGTTCTAGGATACATGTGCAGAATGTGCAGGTTTGTTACACAGGTATGTGTGTGCCATGGTGGTTTGCTGCACCTATTGACCAATCCTTTAAGTTCCCTCCCCTTGCTTCCCACCCCCTTAACAGGCCCTGATGTGTGTTGCTCCCCTCCTGTGTCCATGTGTTCTCATTATTCGACTCCCACTTATGAGTGAGAACGTGTGATGTTTGGTTTTCTGTTCCTGTGTTAGTTTGCTAAGGATGATGGCTTCCAGCTTCATCCATGTCCCTGCAAAGGACACGATCTCACTCCTTTTTGTGGCTGCATAGTATTTATTCCACGATATATATGTACCACATTTTCTTTATAGAGGCTGTCATTGGTAGGCATTTGGGTTGGTTCCATGACTTTGCTCTTGTAAATAGTGCTGCAATAAACATACGTGTGCATGTGTCTTTATAGTTGAATGACTTCTACTCCTTTGGGTATATACCCAGTAATGGGATTGCTGGGTAAAATGGTATTTCTGGTTCTAGATCCTTGAGGAATCACCACACTGTCTTCCACAATGGTTAAACTAATTTACATTCCCAGCAACAGTGTAAAAGNGCCCTGATGTGTGTTGCTCCCCTCCTGTGTCCATGTGTTCTCATTATTCGACTCCCACTTATGAGTGAGAACGTGTGATGTTTGGTTTTCTGTTCCTGTGTTAGTTTGCTAAGGATGATGGCTTCCAGCTTCATCCATGTCCCTGCAAAGGACACGATCTCACTCCTTTTGTGGCTGCATAGTATTTATTCCACGATATATATGTACCACATTTTCTTTATAGAGGCTGTCATTGGTAGGCATTTGGGTTGGTTCCATGACTTTGCTCTTGTAAATAGTGCTGCAATAAACATACGTGTGCATGTGTCTTTATAGTTGAATGACTTCTACTCCTTTGGGTATATACCCAGTAATGGGATTGCTGGGTAAAATGGTATTTCTGGTTCTAGATCCTTGAGGAATCACCACACTGTCTTCCACAATGGTTAAACTAATTTACATTCCCAGCAACAGTGTAAAAGTGTTCCTATTTCTCCACACCTTGCCAGCACCTATTGTTTCTTGGCTTTTTAATAATCGCCATTCTGACTGGCATGAGATGGTGTCTCATTGTCGTTTTGATTTGCATTTCTGTAATGATCAGTGATGATGAGCTTTTTTCATATGTTTTTTGGCCTCATAAATGTCTTCTTTTGAGAAGTGTCTGTTCATATCCTTTGCCCACTCTTTGATGTTTTTTTTTATGTAAATTTGCTTTAGTTCCTTGTAAATTCTAGACATTAGACCTTTGTCAGATGGGTAGACTGCAAAAATTTTCTCCCATTCTGTAGATTGCCTGTTCACACTGATGATAGTTTCTTTTGCTGTGCAGAAGCTCTTCAGTTTAGTTAGATCCTGTTTGCCAATTTTGGCTTTTGTTGCCGTTGCTTTTGGTGTTTTCGTCATGAAGTCTTTGCCCGTGCCTGTGTCCTGAATGGTATTGCCTAGGTGTTCTTCTAGGGTTTTTATGGTTTAGGGTTTTATAGTTAAGTCTTTAATCCATCTTGAGATAATTTTTGTATACAGTGTAAGGAAGGGATCCAGTTTCTGTGTTCTGCATATGGCTAGCCAGTTTTCCCAGCACTATTTATTGAATAGGAGATCCTTTCCCCATTGCTTGTTTTTGTCAGGTTTGTTGAAGATCATATGGTTGTAGATGTGTGATGTTATTTCTGAGGTCTCTGTTCTGTTCCATTGGTCTATGTATCTGTTTTGGTACCAGTACCCAGACTTTCATAATGATAGCTTCTTATCTCCCACGTGAGCCAGAAGTAAGTTGGGTCCACTGAGCTCTAACCTAGCAATTCTCTTCATTGGGGAGCTCTTTCCTCTGGCCCTAGGTTCCTTCATGCACACCCTTGTGTACACAAGCATACACCCTGCACACACGTATGTGGCACTCCTTGGCCTGCACCACTCATGTACACAGGCATGTATGTGTATCTCCATTCCTAGCTGCACACAGATAAGCACCCAGGTTCTGGGCTTTTAGGATAGCCAGTAACCATTTTTTCTTCCTACTGTTCTCAGAACCCTTTGATATATAAATGTAGGTGTCAGGCAGAGATAAAAATGTCTCTTTTGCAACTGACAGGAGGATGTGACATCAGTTTACAGGGACAGTGGGCTTGCAACATTTCACCTTAGAATTAAGCTTATCCAGACCGGGCACGGTGGCTCACGCCTGTAATCCCAGCACTTTGGGAGGCCGAGGCAGGCGGATCACGAGGTCAGGGAATTGAGACCATCCTGGCTAACACGGTGAGAAACCCCGTCTCTACTAAAAATACAAAAAACTAGCCGGGCGTGGTGGCGGCGCCTGTGGTCCCAGCTACTCGGGAGGCTGAGGCAGGAGAATGGCGTGAACCCAGGAGGCGGAGCTTGCAGTGAGCCGGGATCGCGCCACTGCACTCCAGCCTGGGCGACAGAGTGAGACTCCGTCTCAAGAAAAAAAAAAAAAAAAAAAAAAAAAAGAATTAAGCATATCCATCACAAGCACAGGAAGAGCTAGACATCTTCCAACCGGCCAGTCGGGCATGCTTGCTTGCCTTCTATGGGCAGGCTGACACCAAAGAGAAAGGGGCTGAGTGGAGCATGCCTGGGTCCTGCTTCCAAACACTCCAATGAGATCCCTGAGGAATATGAAAGGCATGCGGAGAGGTGCTGACTGTCACTCCAGTAATATCCCTCCACGTGGAGCCAGGAGCAGTGGGAATAAAAGTCCCTCTCAACCGCAGACACACATGTAAGTATCGGGCACACATGTACATGGATCAATCCTCTGGCCAGGCCGTGGGTGTTGGGGAGTCAGACCTCAGGAACCAGAAAACCAGGGAGAAGGAGAGCTGAAGGCCAAGCAAGAAAGGGAGGGGAGTTGGGGGACAGAGTCCAGGGAGCTGGGGGGCTGCAGCAGGGCTGGAACCTGCATCTCGGGTTGACTCCTCAGGCTGACTGTAAACTCGGGAGTGGAGCGGTAGGTGATAAATACGATAGGCAAAAGGGAAAAATGGAATGGAAAACTTAAACGGAAAGTGGTGGGGGGGGAGGCTGAGAAGAGCATTGAGGTGCTACCAAAAGTGTATTTAAGGAACATTGAATTAGTTTGTGTCCCTCATGGGCCAAAAAAAAATTTGCAGTGGCCAAGATTTGTACATGAATAGGCATTACACTGTAGGGAGTGTGTAGCTGCAGGTATAAGAGCTGTCATACAACATGAGGCCAAATTTCTGTACATAAAAGCTTGTGAGGGATAGCATTCCAAATTTACTAGAAGGGATCTGACAACCAATCACAGATTGAAGCAGGGCGCATGACTCCAAGGCTGATGGTGGGATGAAGTTAGAAACCCCTATCCTGACTTCTCCTAAATGAAGACAATTGTCTGTTCCAGAGCAAGCCTTGAGGGTTTAAAAAGCCCTGGGATTAAAGACTTTTCTCATGATTTGCCTGGGCATTTTGTTTTTTAGCTTGAACTAGCCCTAAATATCTAACTCTTTGGAAGAGAGAGTAGATTAAAAATAACGTATTCTAATAGCTAACATATACTGAACATTCCGTATGGGCCAGGCACTCTCAGGAGTGCTTCGATGTCCCAACTCAGTGAATCCTCATAGCAACCCTAGGGAGTATGCACTTGTGATAGCTTTGTGTTATTGATGATGAAAGAGACTCTGAGAGGCCGAACAACTTGTCCAAAGTCACACAGCTAGTAGACAGCAGAGCTGGAATGCAAATCCAGGCTGTCCAACTCCAGAACTTATACTCTGAATAATAAATGAAGCAGAAAAGAGGGTGGAAGCTGACTTGGCCCAACCTGGAGCTTTTCCATGTGAAAGGAGCAGAACTCCATCAAGCTAGTTCTGAACCCAAATTCTACAGTTGTGTTCTGCATTTAGCTGGACCTGCAGGGAGAGTTCACTGCCCTACCCAAGCAGGCCAGGCATGGTCTCCTGCTGCCAGACCACAAGGTAGAATGTCCACGCAAAGGCAAGACTGTTGCTCGTTCTGACAATCCTCAGAATGTGTGTGGAGTGCTCCATGGATTCTGGGTGGATGTACAATTACTTGCTAGTCTCTGATGACACAGGGTGGTGACTGAGGATAGGGAGGACATGATACAGAACTCCAAGAGCTCAGCACTGTTAGGCAGTTCATTCAGCCATTCCTCAAGTATTTATCGAATTCTTCTTCACACCCATGTGCCTTTCATTTCTTGTTGTTACTCTCTGCAGACGCCCACTACCAGGTTCCCAGATGGGCTCAGGCACTTCCAATGGCAGCTCCTCCACCTTCCTTTCCTGGTATCCAGCAGCTTGGACTGGAGAGGTTCTCACTGACACATGGGGCTGTCTTTGTTCAACAACGCTTGGAAGAACAAGTGAGCTCTGTATTACCGCCCTTTCGGCAGGGGCGGCTGGAGTGCCTGGAAGCGACTAGTTCCAGCCCTGCTGGGCCACAGGGACCCACCCCAAGCACCAGCCATCAGCTTTGTTCCTCGAGCTTCTGGAGAAAACCTTTGATTTCATGGGGATGATTATTTTTATTCTTGCCCACTCAAGGATGAAGCCCAAGAAAAAAGAGGTTGCCCCTTTCAGAAGCATCACAATGGGTTACCTCCACCCAAACCCACTGGTTTTTGTTATTTCTAGGTTTGGTTGGGCCTCTCTTGGAAACCATTACTATACAACTTACTTAAAGAAAGTGGAGGCATTGGGCATAAGAGACTCAGACAGAGGGAGACAGGAGTGGGGGCTATAGCTGGGAAGCTGGAGGTAATGTATTGTCAGAGACACTGCAAGAAGAACACATTCACGTCACAATCAGATTTGAATCCATTCCATTTTGTAGTGACATTTTTAATCTTTTGCAAAGTCGAACTATTCCAAGATTGACTTTTAGCCAAGCCTGGAGAATTGGGACTTTGGATGAAGGTTTCAGAAAAAGACACAAAACATACACACGTACACACACACAGAGGGGGAGAGAGAGAGAGAGAAAGGGGGAAAGAGAGAAAGGGGAGGGCGACTTTTATCCTAAAGTCATTGTAAATCCAAAGCAGGGTTTTATCCTCCACAGTTAAATGAGAAAGGAAAAAAATCAAGAATACCAACATTTGAGGTACAAAGACTGTCATGGACCAGTGGAAGTTTGCAAAATTATATGTAAATGACCGCAGTTTTTACTGTGGTGGCCCTGTGCATTCCCAAAGCTAATCCCAAAGAGAAAATCTACTTAGCAAAAGAAAGTTTTGTCTAATTTGGTTAACAGTTGAGAAGTGACAAAAATGCTGAATATATTAATAATTTATATTTCCAGGGTAACACTATATCTTCAATGCTTCACTGCCGAAGGGAATTCAGACTGGCTTAATGCTCAGAGAAAAAAAACCTGAAAGGCCTTCTTCATATTCTGTATCCAGCGTGATGAAAATGGGTGTAAGACATGTGTTCCAATAATAGGCACCATCCATTCTCCCCATTTCTGCATAATTTGTTTTTATCCCATATTGCTCAATGTTTATTTGTTATCCGGGAGGGCCGCCTGGTATCACTCTCAGTTCCATGCTCCAGCTCTATCACTTCATAGAAAGGAGAGAGCTCACATTTTATAGACAAGTTATTTCAAGAACCTCTCACAAGCAAGACCGTTTCTAAAGTTTAAGATTTTCTCCTGGCAAAACATATACGTGTAATTTTCACTTTACGGGCAATGTAATGAGGGCTTCTTTTCTTCTTCTTCTTTTCTTCTTTTTTTTTTTTTTTTTTTTTTTTTTGCCTGTCTGTGCATAATGAAGTTTGATGGTTTACAAATTGCAGGTCATCCCATTCCATGACCTCAGCAAACAGTCTAGGTCAGAGCTTTCTTAAACCCTGTCCAGAGAAAATAGAATAAGTTAATTTATAGTCTTCCAGCGGATCTGGGAGAAGACAAATCACCACAGTTCAACGAAATGGCCTCTGGAAACAAAGAGGAAAACGTGCTACCTAATTTCGAATTATTTATTTAAAAGGCATTAAAATTAATGAGGCACAAAAGTTCAAAGAACAATTTAAATACCCACAAACGCAAATTTAGCCAGTTGGATACATTGTTTATTTTACCTATTTACATAAAACGACGGGGAGCCCTATTTTGCCCTTTGAGTCTCAGAGAAACAGAATTTTAGCTTGCCGTTTTAGATGTATCGCTATTTTGTGGGTAGGGCACAGATGCCCTGGAACTGAAAATCACAATCCCCTTAAAAGACCACTAGCCAAGTCTTTCCTGGATTCCAAACTTTCCTCACCACCTTCGGGGTGGAGCGAGATTTAAAAAAAAAAAAAAAAAAAAAAAAAAAAAA
>NW_016814940.1:300655-335845 GCF_001698545.2 Rhinopithecus bieti
AAAAAAAAAAAAAAAAAAAAAAAAAAAATCACACTGGGGAAAGGATAAGGAGGACTTTTCTCTCCAAGCCTGAGAACTTAAACGGAGAACCCAGAGTCTCCATCCTGCACCAGTGGCCGAAAGGTGGAGGATGGCGGGTAGGAAACAATCCTCTAAGGGGTGGGGAAGGGGCGTCTCCCAACCCGGCCTGTGTGGATCTCTCGCCTAGACGCCCAGCGCCCCCGAAGCTGGCCTGCTCTGTGCGCAAAAGGCAACGCCAGCTTCTTGGAAGCCTCTGGCGCTGAGTAGTTGTCAGCAGTGATGCTTCTAATCCGCAACTCAGAATTGTACTTGGTTCCGTATTTTTTTAGAGGTTTTTTAAGACTGTAAACTCAGCCACGCGCCCCGGCTTTGGCCCGGGTTTCGCCACATTCCAGACCTGCGGGCGTGCGGTGCGCGCGTCGGGCACCTGCCTTCGGGTAGGAAGCGCGCCGGGTCGCAGCTGGCAACAGTTCGCCTAAGTCAGTTTGGGGAAGGTCCTTCAATTTGCATTTTCTTGAGAGCCAAGGGCAGTGTTCTTCGCCTCCCCTGTTTCTCTAAGGCTAATGCTCAAGATGCCCGCTGGGCAGGTGCAGGGAGCTGCGAATCCCGCCCTTTAGCGACGCCTAGAATATCTGTCTGAACCTCCATTTGACGTCCGCCTCCCTCAGACTCCGCAGCGGGCCCCTCACCAAATTACTGAGGGCTGTTACCTTGAACCCTGTCAGCCTTGCGCCCTTGGCACCACGGAGGGGATGGGTTGCGGATGAGCAGAGGATAATAAATAAATCCCTCTCATTGCGTCTTTATCAGAAAACGTTTATTACCAGGGGGAGATCCTTCAGAAGACTCATTCGCTCTTTGCCTCCCCCCGCCCAGTTTTTTTTTTGGCACAATATTTACACAATATGTGTCCAATATATACAGCATTTCTCCTAAGCAGCGCCCAAAGCGCAGAGAAATCTGGCGGGCGAGTGGGCGTCAGAGCACCGGGGGGTGCTGGGGCGTGTGCAGGTTAAGGGCGTTGGGGTGCGCGTGGCCGATCAGGTTGAGGTAATGCCGGTCCAGGCCCTGCACCGGCGTCAGGAAGGGGCTGTGCTGCTGCGCTGGGCTCGCGAGCGGCACTGACGCGCTGGGCAGGTAGGGCAGCGCGGGGCTGCGGGCCGCGCCAGGCGGCCAGGGGAAAGGCCCGGGACCAGAGCCCTGCGGGAACACAGCGGCCTCGCCCGGGCTGTGGCCAGCGAACTCGGGCCCCGCAGGGTGCAGCTGGTAGGAAAAATCCGGCTCCGGGAGCGAACCCAGCGGCGGAAAGGCGGGCTCCGCGCCCAGACGGGCCTTGGACTGCAAGAAGGCAAGGATGCGCGCGTACTTGGTGTCCTTGGTCTCCATCCGCTCCACCGTGGTGAGGTAATGCACCAGGTTCTTCATGCACTCGTGGTAGCCATAGTGGAAGTAGTTGGCAAACTCCGCTAGAAGTTCTGCTGGAGGAACAAGAAAGCCCGTAGGACGGACATACCCTGAGCGCCCCTTTGCCACGGGAGCCCAGAGCGGGTGCAGGGCACCTCCCACCACATTTTCTGGCCAGAGTTCCCATTTGAGGCCCGCCCTCTCCTCTGCGCAGCCTTAGAGACTGGCAAGGAACGCGCAAACGCCCCCTTTCCCTGAGAGCCTGACCCCACCCCACCCGGGAGGAGGCGATGGAACCAGCCTCTCTGGAAACCAGTTCTCCCTCGCCGTCTTGCTGTCGCCGGGCCGGGAGAGGCGCCTTCGCAAGACCCCTGCCCTCCCGGAGAGTGGAGCTCCAGTAGAGCTCTCGGGAACGCTCAGTCACTCCCCTCCCAGCCCCAGGGTCTCTGGGTGGCGCAGGCGCCTGACCCAGGCGTCCCATTCCCTAACCCGTGCCCACCTTTTTCCCTTCCCCGGGGAAAATCAGCGGAGTGCAGTGCTCTCAGGTACTGAACGGTCATCTCGAGGATCTCCGCCTTCTCCAGCTTCCCGGAACTCTGCAAAAGGAGGAAGGGCCCCTCGCAGCGGCCCGGCGCCTGCTGGGCGGGCACTGTGGCTCTGGAGAGGACCAGCGAGCGGGCGCGGCTGCGGATCTGCGCCAGAGCCTCCTGAGGCTCGCCCTGCGCTCAGGCTCCCTGAGAGGGGCCCGCAAGTGAGGCCCTCTGTGTCTGCAGGCTCGGGCGTCTCCTCAGAGTGGCCGCAGAGGCCTCCCAAAGCCTGGCATCCGGCTCCGGACCGCCAACGTTACCTGCTTCGCCAGGGCCATGGGCACCGTCTTGCCCAGCTCGGTCAAGCAGCGGTTGATCCTGTCCCTCCTCCGCTTTTCTATCACTTTATGCGAAACGGGGGTTCTCTGCGAACAGAGGGTTGTGCGTTTAGGATGGCTTTGCCCGGGAAGTCGTCAAGGAGGCGGCTATGGCAGCTGCGTGCTAACCGCCTCTCCAGGCGCGCACACTGCTCAGATTCGCCCTAGGAAGGGACTCCTGGCCCGCCACGCTCCGACCAGTTGAGCTCTGCCCTCCTACGCCCGCGCTTGCGCGCTCCGCTTCCAGCCACCCTACCCAGGCCTTTGGGGAGGTGGCCACCAGCCTCTGGGCACGGACGTCTCCCTGATTCAGCACCCTCCTCTCTGTATCCCACCCCCTTCCCAAACCACTCGAGATTCCTCCACACTCAAAGTCCCGTGTAGGCACTTCCCTGCCATCGGTCCACACAAGTGGCGGGTCGGTGAGTCAGACGCCTCCACCACCAGGGCGCAAGTGCCATTTGGGCTCAGCCGACTCACTTTGCGTTCCTTGAGCTTGTCTGACATCCTGGTTAGTACGCGCCCTCGGGAGAGGCGGTGGCGCGGGGCACCCGTTCACTTTTCCGCCTCGTGTGCCTCCTCGAGTGTCCCAGGTAGACTGCAGCCTCCCAGCTCCGAGGGTTGCCTTATAAAGCGGCCATCTAGGGCTCCAAGTGCATTCACGAGTTGAATTATTCCTTAGGATTAGGGGAGCTGCGTTTGGAGGATGTATGCATTCAAGATCAGTTTTAAAGAAGTTAAGAAAAAAAAATTTAGCAGCCGAGGGGGGCGAGCTGGGGGCAGATCAGCTTTGTTAATCCACGTGGCCCTTCAAAGGACACGTGATCGGCCCGAGAATAATATTTGCATGGCAACAGCGCGGGCGGGAAAAGGAGGCTGTAAACTGGGGCCGGCAGGCGAGCGAGCGCCTGTAGCAGTCGCGGGCGCGGAGCGCAGGGGCGCAGTGGCCGCGGGCACCGGGGGGCGAGGACCCTCACAAAACAGTGTCGCCTCTTTTAGTCCCACCGCTGAGTCTCACACGATCGCCTGTTTACAAATCCCAGCAATCCCGCCGTCCCAGCGCCGAGTGCGTTTTAAAGCCTGTCCAGAGTCATTAAAGTAATTAAGTAAGCCTTTAATAGGCTGTTCCGCCGGGTTCAAGGGAGAGCTCTTGGAGACGGAGGCGCCCCGTTTGTTCCCAGGCTTTTCTCACACGACTTGGTGACACGTCCTTCTCCCCCCTTTTTGTTTACACCGCTTTATTTGTCCGGACATCCCGGCAGGTGTGGGGCTGCGGCTGGCACACGAGGCTCCCGCCTCGCCTCGCCTCGCCTCGCCCCTCCCGCCGCTGTTTGGCACGCGACGCTCCCCCCTACCCCCTGACCACGTCGCTGGCTTTCTTTTCCCCCCCCCCCCCTCCGGCTCCCTCTTCGCGGGGGGAAGAGGCTCAATTTGTAGCCTATTATCCTATACGAAAATGTCCATTGAAAAGTATGAATAGTTTCATTGGGTTAAATTTTAATAATGCCAGAGGGTGGGGGAGGAGAGACTGGCGGGGGGGGGGGGGGGTGCGTGTGTTTTTGTGTGTGAGGGGGCGGGTGGGAGGATTGGGGGGCAACACGGAGAAGAGTGGGCCGAGAAGAAAAGGGGGACTGCAGCTGGCCCAGGCGAGCATTATGCGACGTCACCTGCGAGAGGGGGCGCCTACAGACCCCTATTCATTTGCCTAATTTTGGTCAATTTAACAAACTTCAGGAGAAATTATTGTGGCTTTGTCAGGGAGGGTGAAGCCTTCTGATCGAATTAACAGCATGTTTTGATCCGGTAAATGTCATTAGAAAGGGAGAAACAATCGCGCTTAGAGGACTCTGAGTAATGCGCCCAAGTGGAGACGCCAAAGCGCACGGCTCACAAAGGGAGCAAGTAGCTGCCACAGGGAACTTTTGTACCCGCCCATCGCCCAAGTTTTGACACAAAAAGGCATTATTTCATACTTGAATACGTTTAATCCAACGATTGTCTATTTTCTGCAAACATATTTTCACAGCATTGTTAACTTTTTATGTCTCCCTTTCGCGGGCGTCTTTTCTTAACGTTTGGGGGCGGGAGAGCGCAGACACTTTGGGCATCAATATTTGTCACTGAAAAGGGCCCCGTGAAGTTTGGGAAGTTGATCTCTTTTTTATGGTTTTAGAAAGCGAAAATATCGGGGGGAGGAGGAGGGAGGGAAGGCACGAACAGAAACGAGGGAGGAAATTTGCTGGACGGGCCCAAGGGGAAGGAGGGGGGCGGCTGCGGCTGGGAACTCTCTTGGCCGCCTGCGCCTCTGCGGGCAGCCTGGCCCCGCGGCCAGAGGCCTCCTCCCCCAGGACGGGCCTCGCTCACAATTGCTGCCTCGGATCCCATACTCTGGGGGCTCTGAGCTTGTGGGGTGTGGGTGTGGGGTGAGCTTTCTTGCAGACGATTTTTGTTTTATGGCCCTTTCTAGAGCCACAGAACTCTCACCTCTCTAATCTTTTCCATCTGGGAACAGCTGAGACCGCTTCTCAGATTTTCTTCTTTTCTGCCTGCCCCCGACCCTGCCTATATTCTCTCTACTCTGCAGGGCAATAGCAGGGCCCAGCGCCCCCCTTGGGGTCGTTAGACCTTGGCGGAGGTGGGTAGGCGGCTCTCCTCTCGTTGGTGGGACCTGGAAGCCTCAGGGCGCAGAGCCAGGACTGGGGTGCCAGGCCTCGGGGAAGCCATCGGCCCACCTGCTGCGGCCTGGGAGGTGTGAGGGCTCGGTCTGCACCTCGCACCCCTAGGGTGTCCCTCTCGGTTCTGTCTCCAGTCTCCTCACGACGTTTCTTTTCTGCTTCACGCCAGATTGGACACGATCCACACCCTCCCAGGTTACTCTGCCAGCCGCGAGTGCCCTCTCAGGGGTTGTCAATTTCAGGATATTCACTCGCACACAAAGGGATTAAATACGAACCCTTATCATCCAAATTAACTAACGTGAATGGGTAAAAGGGAGCGCGCACACTTCGCACCCCCATTTTTAAGCCAGTGGCCCGGGCGTTGATCCTCTTACTGCCGGTGTTAACCACCAGCTGCAGGCACCTTCCACAGGCCACATTTCATTCCATGCACACCGTTTAATTTCCCGGGTTTGGTCTCCGCGCTGGGCTCAAGGCTTGCCCTGGGCCTAAAGTACCCGCGTGCAGGTGAGGAGGCAAGGGAAGGCGGGTGAGTGGAGACTTGGGCGCAGGTGCAGCAGCCTCGCCGGGTCCTTCCGCTGCTGCAGCACTACCTGCGAAACCTGGAACACCCCCCGCTTCAGGATAGGGAAGGAAGTATTTCCTTTCTTCCTTCTCGGCCTGACGGGAAGGCCTGGGTCACACACGCTGCCCCAGAGTGGGGGCCTCACAGCTGTCTTCTCTTTGCTCCTCCTCAGGGGGGTGATCAGGAGTTCCCTAATCCTGACCTAGTTTCCACACAAAATAAGAGCAGAGTAGGGAAGAGCCGAGGTTTGCCGGAGCCAGCCAGCCAGCCTGTTCAGATCCCAGCCCCACCACCCACCAACTGGGTGAGACTTGAGGCATCGTCCTGAATCTACTGTCCCTCAGTTTCCTCATCTGTAAAATGGAAATAATGTGTCTACTATGTTACCGGGTGGTCACTCCAGTGAAATAAGTAAATATAGACGAGGCACCTAAAAGAAGACTGGATGGTGCAGTTAGGGTTTTATTTTGCCTGCAAATCTCTCCTGCGGTGGCTCTTCTGTGTTTTATAGGATAGTGTGAAGTTTGCACTATTAGATGCTTTTTCCACTCATTTCATTTTTTTGCCCTCATCCCGGAGAAAGCTCTAGCCTCCCTGAAAAAGCCACAGTAATTCTTCCTGAAGTTTGTTCAATTGACTTAAATCAGGCAAATGAATGGGGGCTTTGGGTGCCCAGGTGACATCACATAGTGCTACTGGCCAGCTGTGTACTCCCAGTGTATGTGAGGCTGAAAGGGGCTCTAAGCACAGGACCCCCTCAGCATCACAGCCATTCTCAAGAGATGCAAACATTAGCATCAAAATCAAAAGAAAGCTAGGCAGCAAGACTGCTTAGAAATTAGACAGTCCTTATTAAATACTACTCTGAGTTTAGCCTCCTGACATCTAAAGACCTCTACTGGAGAATACAGCAGTCACAAGCCGACTGTGGTTATCATTATCGTGACTTTTAATACTAGTTCTTTGGCCCCATAGGTTTGACATGTAGATTGCAAACACTGAAAGATGGTTTCCAATTTTTAGAAACTGAGGATTTGTGGGCTTGGGGGAAGTGGATGGATGGAAAGAAAATAATACAGTAACTTTAGACAAATTGCACTGAGGCAAAGAGTTCTGGGTAATTTCAAATCCCTCCCTCCACCCCTGCCTGCAGTACACAAGCTGACTTTCTAGACACATTAACAGTACTGGAGATTTCATCAAATGTGAGGAGCCCTGGCTGAGAGCAGGAGAACACCAGCATGGCTGGCCCTACTGACTTCTGACTTCTGACGTGCTGGGAAGTTGAGGCCTGGAGGGAGCCCAACTCCTGAGCTCTGTTATGAAGTAAGCAGGATCTCAGGCTGCTCCCTCTGGAAGGGCCCACAGGAGCATGGCTCCAGCACCCCACTTCACGCTTGAGGGCCCTGGGGTACCACGAGGAGACTGGGATACCTAACGGCAGGCGCCAGTGACTGCCTGAAGTCTCCCATTTAGCATTTGTTGATTCGCTGTGTGAACTCCTCCAGGGCTGAGGAGGAAGGCTGGCTTCCTCCTGTCACTGTGAAGGAGGACTGGTCAGATTCCTGTGATTAGGGCTGGCAGCCATTCTGTGGGACACCTGCTGCACGTGGCGTGTGTGTGTCTGTTGTGCGGGTGTGTGTGTGTGATCATTGCCAGGAGGCATCGGCCGTGTCTATGCCGCCATTATCCCTTTTTCTGCCTTTCATGAGTCCCGTGATAATGGCACATGGTGAGCACCCACAGTGAGTCCAAGCTGGCAATTCCAAGTAGAAAGGGACTTGGTCCTGCCTATTACAAATGTGCACTTGAAGAAGGAAAAAGTATTCATACCGATGGTCCCAGTACAGCAGTCTCCACACAACAGTCACTCCCAATGTCTGTCGCAGCAGCCATGGGTGGCACTGGCTATCCTGTTGGGCTGGCAGCTTCTCTGGACTTTCCTCGCTCAGCACCTCTAATTCGTCTGCACTCTGGTCACCAGTAGTATTCTCAACCCAACAGCGATGCCACCAGGAAGAACCTGCCAGGAGATGCTTGTTGGTGCAGTCAGATGGCAGTGAGAGGGCTCCTGGGGAGTACTTCGATCTCTCTAACCACGAGGACACACACTGAAGGTGTCTGCTGCTATCTGAAGCCCAGGCCTCAAAGGAACCCAGAGACACAAGAAACATGTATCCAATGCGAGGTGATTTCCCAGGGCTTTCATTTCTAGCCCCTCTGTTCTTGTCTCTGAAGCAGCTTAGTTCTTTGCTTTCCAGTGCTCTTTTTAGGTTTAGTACCTGGCAGTGAAGGTAGCAGCAGTGACCACAGTCGCTCATCAACACCACAACCTATCAAATGATTCAAGTGCTTTCATCTTCTCCAGCCTTTGGAAGAAGTATTGGAAGCGTTACACGCACTCCACTAGAATCTCATGCCTCCAGAAGTTGGGTTTGTTTTAAGTAAAAACTAAGTGCTCTAATTCTTTGCTACTGGAAATGTGGTCCTCAGAACAGCAGAATCTCACCACCCAGGAGCTCATTAAAAATGCAGAATCATAGGCCTCTCCCCTGACCTCACTGAATCAGAACCTGCATTTGAACGACACTCCCAGTTGGTGTGTGCATTGCAGAGTTTGAGAAGCACTGCTGCAGCTGAAGCTGGAAGGCACCCTGGCTACCTGATGAGTAAATCCCAGGTGGGAATGGCCACCCCAGAAGGACAGTGGGGAGCAAAGGTGAAGGGAACTTTCAGGTTGACCTAACTGGCATGAATTAACTGCACAGACAAAAAATCTTCCTATGCACAAGATGGGTTTTGCAGCACTCCTTGTTCAAACACTCCATAGGATATCTCCAGGACTTCTGCCTACTCCTATATGCAACAGTTTATTTCTTGCGTGTCTCTCTAGACTTTGCAAGTAGGAGATGCTCAAAATGGTTGGTTTGTTGTTTTTTTGTTTTTGAGACAGGGTCTTGCTCTGTCGCCCAGGCTGGAGTGCAGTGGTGAGATCATAGCTTACTGCAGCCTTGAACCCTTGGGCTGAAGCCATCCTCCTGCCTCAGCCTCCTGAGTAGCTAGGATTATAAGTGCATGCCACTGTGCTGGCTAATTTTTTTGTTTGTTTGTTTTTTGTATGGACAGGGTCTCATCTCAAACTCCTGGCCTCAAGCAATCCTCCCACCTCAGGCTCCCAAAGTGCTGGGATTATAGTCCTGAACCATCTTGCCTGGCCTCAATATAGTTTTGTTGAATGAAGAAAAACAACATTTTTCTGGGATGGGATGGGGACTTCAAGAATTATTTTGGCATCAATTTTGGAGCAAATTCTATAGGCAGTCTCTCACTTAGTCATATTTTACAATTTAGTTTTGGACTTTTTTTTGAGACGGAGTTTTATTATTATTGCCCAGGCTGGAGTGCATTGGCATGATCTTGGCTCACTGCAACCTCAGAATCCTGGGTTTAAGCAATTCTCCTGCCTCAGCCTCCTGAGTAGCTGGGATTATAGGCACACACCACCACGCCCAGCTAATTTTTGTATTTTTAGTAGAGACGGGGTTTCACCATGTTGGCCAGGCTGGTCTCAAACTTCCGACCTCAGGTGATCCGCTCGACTTGGCCTCCCAAAATGCTGGGATTACAGATGTGAGCCACTGCATTTGGCCTATTTTTGGACTTTAAAAGGCACTCAGGGCCAAGCAGTGGCCTGCACCTGTAATCCTAGCTCTTTGGGAGGCTGAGGCAGGAGGAGGGCTTGAGCCCAGGAGCTTGAGACCAGCCTGGGCCACATAGTGAGACCCTGTTTGTATAAAAAATTTAAAAATTAGCCAGGCATGGCAGTGGTGCATGCCTGTAGTCCTAGCTACTCAGGAGGCTGAGGTGAGGGGATCAGTTGAGCCTAGGAATTAGAGGCTGCAATGGCCATGATTGCACCACTGCACAGTGAGACTCTGTCTCTAAAAAAATAAAAGCAGTAAGTGGAGGGAGCGTAAATATAAGGATTGAGAAAGAATACTTTGAGGGAGGCAGCAGAATAGCTGAAGGTGTTTCTTTCCATATTTTGATGTTAACATCACTTAGAAAATGTGTTGCAGGTGCCATTAATTGTGTTCATTATGGGCTCTGATTATTCTCGGCCACTGCCTTTTTCCTTTGGGCTGACAGTTACAACTTCTTGCACTGTGTTAACTGGAGCAACCATCCAGAAGTCATCGCCCTGCAGAGCTTTGGCTTACAATATTGAGGGGCGTTCTCCATCCAGAAGTCATCGCCCTGCAGAGCTTTGGCTTACAATATTGAGGGGCGTTCTCCATCCAGAAGTCATCGCCCTGAGGAGCTTTGGCTTACAATATTGAGGGGCGTTCTTTTATGGCTCTCAGGGAGGTGAAGTCAGCACTTCACAGGAAGATTTCATCTATATTCTGGGGCTCATAATTTGAACTCCTTAAATTTCTCCTCTTTTTCTAATTGCCGCGGGGCTTTTGAACATGTCGTGCTCATGCTGGCCAGGACCTGGGTTGGAGAGATCTGGATATACATCCTGACTCTGCTCACTGAATGGTCTCGGGCAAGTTGCTGAGTCTGTTTCTGCAATCGTAAAGCAGTGATGATGGCATCCACCTCCTAGGCTTGCTGAGATGACTCAATGCAGTGATGTCTGTGAGGTACCTGGCAACCCACCTGGACCATGAGGGGCACAGGGGCTGAGATGCTCATGCGTTGATCTGGGCGAGTGCCTGCTAAATCCTGGAACGGTGCTGGATCCCATATTACCATGGGGGCAGGATGCAGTCACTGCTCTAGGGGAGTTTCTGGAGTGAGGCAGACACAGGAAGGGAACTTAGTATAAGCCGGCAAGAGGTGGGTGATGACGGAAAGATCAAGGGAAGGCTTCCTGGAGTAGGTGTTTCATGAACGGAGTCCTGAAGAATTAGAATATTAGTTTTCTAGAGCTGCTGTAACAAATCACCACAAACCTGGAGACTGAAAACAATGCAGATGTGTCCCCTCGCAGTTTTGGAGGCCACAAGTCAAAAGCTGAGGCAGTGGCACAGCCATGCTTCCTCTGAGGGCTTTAGGGGAGGTTTTGCTCCTTGTCTCCTCCAGCTTCTGGTGGCTCCAGGGGCTCTCCAGTTTGCAGCAGCATCACTCCCATTCCACCTCCATCCTCACTCGCCTCCTCCCTTCTGCGTGCCCGTGTTCTCTTTTCGTATCAGCCCTTGCCATTGGATTTATACTGCCTGGATAAGCCAGGATGAGCTCATCTTGGATCCATAATTTAATCACACCTGCAAACACCCTTTTCCCAAATCAACTCACATTCTCAGGTTCCAGGTGGACATACATTTGCAGCGGGGGAAGGCGGGAAACCATCCGACCTACTGCAGTGCGTAAGAGGGTACCACACAAAGACAGGCGGGAAGGGTGCTTTCAGGACAGGGTCTGGCATGAGGAAGGGCACAGGGGCATGAATGAGCTCTTTGATCTTGGGAAACCACACGCAGTCTTACTAGAACTGTGAGGGAGAGTGTGGTAGAAAGTGAACGAAGGGTCAGGTCAGGGGGCAAAGATGAGGGGTGGTGGACTTGGCACCAAGGATTTTAACTTCTTTGTGCCACAGTGGTTCAGGTAAAGACCATGAGGTTCTGAATTGGGGTTAGGGATGGGCTGAGCATGTTGGAGAGATAAAATCAGAAGAACTGGAGGAAGGATTAAACATGGTGGGAGAAGAATAGGAAAGATGATTGCTGGCTTTCCGGTCTGGGAATGGACTAGGTGATGACTCCGTTGATTGATATTGGCAATAAGGAGGAAGACAAAGTCATTTTCAAGGGGTGGTATGTATCTGTGGACAGTAGGAGAAAATGATTCCTTTAATTTTGGATATATTGATTCTAAAGTTCAAATGGACACCCCATTAATGGATGTCTGGAAGACAGCTGAGATGTAAAACTGAAGGTCAGGGATAACAGTGTCAGCTGCAGGACTGGCAGAGCATGACAGTGGATGAAATCACTTAAAGAGAGCTCAAAGGAGCCAGGTGTGGTGGCTCACGCCTGTAATCCCAGCACTTTGGGAGGCCAAGGCAGGAGGATGGCTTGAGCCCAGGCATTTGAGACAAGCGTGGGCAACGTAGCAAGATCTTATCTTTACAAAAAAAGTTTAAGAATTAGCTGGCTGTGGTGGTGTGCATCTGTGATCCCAGCCACCTGAAGGCTGCGTTGTGAGAATTGCTTGAGCCTGGAAGGTTAAGGCTGCAGTGAGCTGTGACTGCACCACTGCACTCAAGCCTGGGCAACAGAGTGGAATCCTGTCTCAAAACAACAGCAATAACAACTACAACAATAAAAACAAAACAAAAAGCAAGGGCTCAAAGGACAAGGTCAGGGTGCCCAGGAGAGAATCCTGGGGGACCCTGATGGACGAGGAGAGTAGGTGAAGGACTTCCACCAGGAAGATGGTTGGGAAGGAAAGAGAAGGAGAACTCAGAAGGCTGCTAGGATACCTAGGAGCAAAGGCGCAGGTGGCTTAAAGAAGGAGGAGAGGCCGGGCGCGGTGGCTCAAGCCTGTAATCCCAGCACTTTGGGAGACCGAGACGGGCGGATCACAAGGTCAGGAGATCGAGACCATCCTGGCTAACACGGTGAAACCCCGTCTCTACTAAAAAATACAAAAAAACTAGCCGGGCGAGGTGGCGGGCGCCTGTAGTCCCAGCTACTCTGGAGGCTGAGGCAGGAGAATGGCATAAACTCGGGAGGTGGAGCTTGCAGTGAGCTGAGATCCGGCCACTGCACTCCAGTCTGGGCGACAGAGCGAGACTCCGTCTCAAAAAAAAAAAAAAAAAAAAAAAAAAAAAAGAAGGAGGAGATGGTCAGTAGCATCTGGAAGGAGAGGTACAGAAAAGGCTTATAGGATTCTAAAGACCCATTGGATTGAACATGGAGGTCATCATTAAGGTCTGTTTTTGGCTGGGCGCAGTGGCTCACACCTGTAATCCCAGCACTTTGGGAGGCCAAGGCAGGCGGATCACTTGAGGTCAAGAGTTCAAGAGCAGCCTGACATGGTGAAATCCTGTCTCTACTAAAAATACAAAATTAGCCGGGCGTGGTGGCACGTGCCTGTAGTTGCAGCTACTCAGGAGGCTGAGGCAGGAGAATTGCTTGAACCTGGCAGGCAGAGGTTGAAGTGAGCCAAGATCGGGCCGCTGCCCTCCAGCCTGGGCAACAGAGCAAGACTCCATCTGGTCATATGCCAGCTGGAGTTGAATGTGAAATATGTTGTAATAGATGTGAGACAGCCGAGGGTACTGGCGCCCTGCAGGGGGCGGTGTGGTGCCATCCTGCTCTTCTTTCTTATAGGCTGATCATGATAATGGTCAGGTGCAGAGAGCAGCAGATACTCCTCTGGGCACTAAGCTGCTCTTCACTCATTTAATCCCCACAATGGTGGGATGGGCGATGTGTTTATTTTACATAAGAAAACTGAGGCTTGGGGAACTCAAGGACACTTGACTCAAGGGCACATAACTGTTAGGTGGTGGAGCAGGATACCGGTTGAGGCTGATCTGACTCCAAAACCAGTGTCCCTTCCAACAGTGTGCTGGGCCTTGCTGTCGCTTCAATCCCACTGAGATTAGAAGTCATAGGAGGGACTTCTCAGCCAAGAGACTTACACTCACCTTCCAAAGGCCAAGTGTAGCTGCTGCGTAGTAAAGCAGGGGAGCATGGTCTCAGTATGTCTGGGGACCTTGGAGATTTGTTGTCCTTCTTATCATTCCCAAAGGTACAAATCACCAAAAAGTCATCAAATATTCAAATTCAGTCTGCTCTCCCCATTTCTGATACCCTTTTATACACCAGAAACCTTTTGACAACACACATTTCTAGAGCCCATCACAGACCTAGGGCTATTAAAAAGAATCTCTGTGGATGTGACCCTGGAATCTGTATCTTAAAAAAATAAAAAAGAAAGAAAGAAAAACCCCTCAGGTCATTCTAATGCACACTGGGATGCACTGGTCCAAGGTCCTGCATTTATTTGATACCATTACTATACAGAGGCTTGTCAATAATGTGAGGCTATGTGTGGCTATGTGTTGACATTAGACATTAGCAGTTAGTTAGGATAATGAGCAAAGGTTTTAAAAAACCTTTTACATCATTTTTCTGGTAATTTATTAATAAGGCAACCTTTGGTCTCTTTTCTCTGTATTACAACAGCTTGACTCCCTCACCCCGTAACTTACTGGCTCAAGTGTAAAGTCTGTTCATGAATGGATAAAGAAAATGTGGTTCTTGGGCTGAGTGGGGTGGCTAACGCCTGTAATCCCAGCACTTTGGGAGGCTGAGGTGGGCAGATCACCTGAGGTCAGGCTGGTCAACATGGCGAAACACTGTCTCTACTAAAAGTACAAAAATTAGCTGGGCTTGGTGGTGCACACCTGTAATCCCAGCTACTCGGGAGGCTGAGGCACAAGAATCTCTTGAACCTGGGAGGTGGAGGTTGCATTGAGCTGAGATCACACCACTGCACTCCAGCCTGGGCAACAGAGGGACACTCTGTCAAAAAAAAAAAAAAAAAAAAAAAGAAAAGAAAAACAGAAAGAAAATTTAGTTCTTATACACAATAGAGCAACATTCAGCCACAAAAAAGAATGAGATCCTGTCATTTGCAACAACATGGATGGAACTGGATGTCATTATGTTAAGTGAAATCAGCCAGGCACAGAAAGACAAACTTTGCATGTTCTGTGGGATCTAAAAATCAGAACAATTGGCTGGGTGCAGTGGCTCACGCCTGTAATCCCAGCACTTTGGGAGGCTGAGGCAGGCGGATTACCTGAAGTTAGGAGGTTGAGACCAGCCTGGCCAACATGGCGAAACCCCATCTCTACTAAAAATACAAAAATTAGCCAGGTGTGGTGGTGGGCACCTGTAATCCCAGCTACTAGGGAGGCTGAGGCAGGAGAACTGCTTGAACCTGGGAGGCAGAGGTTGCAGTGAGCTAAGTTCGGGCCACTGCACTCCAGCCTGGGCGACAGAGGCAGATTATGTCTCAAAAAAAAAAAAAAGAAAAAAAGATCTTGTGGACATAGAGAGTAGATAGATGGTTACTAGAGGCTGGGAAGGGCAGTGGGATGGGGGATTGGGAGGTGGGGAGGGTTAATAGGTACAAAAGTATAGTTAGAATGAATAAGATGTAGTATTTGACAGCATGACAGAGTGACTAGAGTCAATGATAATTTATTGTATACTTAAAAATAACTGAAGGAGTATAATTAGATTGTTTGTCACACAGAGAAAGAATAAATGCTTGAGGGGATGGATACCCCATTTACCCTGATGTGATTATTATGAGTTATATGCCTGTATCAAGATCTCTCATACCCGCATAAATACATACGTCTGCTATGTACTCACAAAAAAAAATTGAAAAGAGTAAAGTCTGTGCAGCCAATGTAAAGCTTGCCTCAGCTGCAGGGCTCATTTTGAGAAAAGATAAAGGGTATTCGTATTCTGTGATCATGGAGCCGCGACCCGGCGCTGAGGCTCCCTCGCGATGTGGGCACATTTGGATCCATCGAGGGTTGGCTGGTGCCCTCTAGTGGTTGAAGCTGTTCAGCCGCTTCTAAGGAGAGGCTGGCTTGACAGGAAGCTGGATTTGGCCGCTGGAGACCGGACAGTGCCTTGGCGGGACACCTTGCCTCTCTGGCTGCAGTGTTTTTTTTAACGTGTCAATAGGAAGGGTTGGATGCGGTGTCGGTGAACAGGGGGCCTCTGCCGCTGCAGTGCTTTAAATGTGGTCAATAGAAGGTTGGATGACGGTGTCGGTGGAGTGAACAAGGGGCCTCTCGGCTGCAGTGCTTTTAACGGTCAATAGGAAATGGGTGGGCGGAGGGGGATGACCGTGTCGGGAACAGGGCCTCTGGCCTGCAGGCCCTTTAATGTGATCAATAGGAAGCGTTGGCATGATGTGTCGGGAACAGGGGCCTCTACTGGCTGCAGTGTTTTAATGCTGTCAATAGGAAAGGGTTGCGATGACTGTTCGGTGAAACAGGGCCACTGGCGCATGCTTTAATGTGTCAATTAGGGAAGTTGGGATGACGGCTGTCTGGTGAACAGGGGGGCCTCTGGCCTGCCAGTGCGTTAATGTGTCAATAAGAAGGTTGGATGACGGTGTCGGTGAACAGGGCCTCTGGCTGCCAGTCACGCTTTAATTGTCAATAGGGCGGTTAAGTTTGAGGATGACGGGTGGTTTGTGTATCAGGCGGGTCCTTCTCTGGCTGCATTTATGTGTCGAATAGATGTTGGATGATTGGTGTCGGGTTGAACGCAGCGGGCCGCTGGCTGCCCGCGTGCTTTAATGTTGTCTATAGTGTATTGTTGTGATGACTGTGTTGTTCGGGTCGAAACAGGGCCTCTCTGGGCTGCAGTGTTTTAATGGTCAATAGAAGGTTTGGATGGAGCGGTGTCGGTGAACAGGGCCTCTCTGGCTGCAGTGTTGTAATGTGGTCATCAATAGGAAGGTTGGATGTTGTGTCCGGTGAACGGCGGCCTTCTGGCTGCAGTGCTGTTTAATGCTGTCAATAGGCAAGTTGGAGGACGGCCTGTCGGGTGGAACCAGGGGCCTCTGGCCTGCCGCAGTGGTGTGTTAATGTGGTCAAAGGAGGGTGATGACGGTGTCGGTGAACAGGGGCCTCTCTGCGCCTGCGCGGGCAGGTGCTTTAATGTGTCAAGGTAGGAAGGTTGGATGACGGTGTCGTGGAACAGGGCCTCTCTGGCTGGCAGTGTAAGGTGTCAATAGGAAGTTGGATTGACGTGCGGAACAGGCCTCTCTGGCTGCAGGGTGAAGCAGAAGAAGGGTTGGGATGACGGCGGTGAACAGCCTCTGCGGCGGCGGAGCTGAACAAAGAGTGGATGACGGTGTCGGTGAAGACCCACGCGGCTGTGCGCGGCCCGCTCTGTGAGGGGGTGCACGGGCGGTGGGTGCCGCTGAACAGGGGCCTCTCTGGCTGCAGCTGCTTAATGTGTCAATAGGATAGGTTGGATGACGCTGTTGTCGGTGAAACAAGGGGCCTCTCTGCTGCAGTGTTTAATGTGTAAATAGGAAGCTACAAGTGGATGACCGTGTCGGTGACAAGAGAGATCACCCCCTTTTACGGTCGCAGGCTGCCAGACCGTCCTGGGTGAGCCGCTGGGTTGGGCGGTGGGGTGTGCCCTGCTGGGCCACACTGGGCTGCACCCTCCACTGGCGTGTGAGTGCTCTGAGCCTGGGGCCTTGGCTTGCTCATGGTACCCTCGCACCTGGCACAGTGCCTGGCATGGAGGGAGTGCGAATAAATGTTTGCTGGAAGGTAGATTGGGCTTGACTGCGTCTGCTCAGGAGGTGGCGGGGCAGGAGTGAGTCTTGTGAAGTGGAGCTCACTTGAGAGCGGGCCGCACGCTGTCCCCGAGGAGCAAACACGCTGGATTCTGACGCCTGACCTGACGCTTGGTGTCCCCGGGATCCTTCGGCTCCCAGCATCAGCCGGCACGTTCTGCCTGCAGGAGTAGAGCCGGCTCGGTGGAGCAGGATCTCTCGGAAGTGCAGGCTGCAGGAGGTCGGCTGTCCTCTAAGGGCCTTTGTTCCTGCTCAGCCTTCCCCTGGTGAGAGCTGGCACAGTTAGTGGAAAGGGCACAGGCTGCCTCGAGCCCTGGGGGCTGGTGCTGACTTTCCACTGGTGCAGTCTGACCTTGAAAATCCCTTCCCTTGTAATTTCCTTTCCTGCCGAGAGAGGCTCTTCTGGGATGAGTGTGGTCACGGCGGGGCCTTTCTCCTTCACTCCACCCCTCGCGTGTCCTGCAGCTGACGGGACCCCGGCACGCCTGGAAGAAACCACAGGGAGAGAGACACACACAGGAAGGAAAGAAAGGGGGAAAATGGGAGGAAAAGGGAGAGGCATGAAAGAGAAGCAGACAAAGGAGGGAGGAAAAGGTAGAGAATGGAGAAGATAAACACATCATAGGCAGGTTTCATGACCCACACACCATCACCAAGGGCTGTTTTTACTTGGGGCGGTGGTTAATTTTTTGTGTTAACTTGGCTGCACCATGCTACCCAGATATTTGGTAAACACCAGCCTAAGTGTTGCTGTGAAGGTATTTTTAAGATGAGATTAACATTTAAATCAGTAGACTTTGAGTAAAGTAGGTTATCCTCTGAATGTGGGTGGGCCTTGTCCAATCAGGTGAGGGCTTGAAGAGAAAAAGACTGAGGTTCCCAGAGGAGGGGTAATTCTGCCTCCACACTCACTTTCTTAGGACTCAAGCTGCAACAGCAGCTGTGCCCTAGGTCTCCAGCCTGTCCACCTACCCCGCAGATTTGGAACTTGCCAAACCTCCACAATCGTGTGAGTCCATCCCTGGAGATAAACCTCTGTCTGGCATTGCATTTGCTACTGGATAGAGGGGTAAGCAGACACACCTGTAAGGGGCATGCCATCCAGTGGGAGAGACTCAGCCACCTCGGGGTCTTGCCGTGGGTCAGAGGTTTGGTGATAGACCCGGCGGAGACACGGGGGAGAGATGACTGGGGAGCAGGTGTGGTCAGAAGGGACCTCCAGAGGGACAGCGCTGAAGGGAGCCTTGGCTGAGGAGTGGTGCCTGCTCTAAGCACCACTTGCTTGCTGTAGGTACGTCAGGTGGAGGGAGTTGTGCAAAGAAGGGCCTGGCGATGTAGAATAGCTGACAGGTGAGGCTTGTGAGGCCTGAGGAGTCTCCCCAGCCCCTCCCCACCTGTGTCTGCACTGACTTCTCAGTTTGGCTGTCACTTCCTCAGAGAAGCCTTGCTGGCCTATTTGACTGAAGCCCCCTAAGGTATGGTCCCATAGCATCAGGTACCTCAGTTGTCACACATAGTCACAGTTAACATTTATTTGAGGGATTATGTGATAAGCAATCTTTATCTGATGCCAGAATGGATTGGAAGAGCTTGCTACTGGTGACAGGTGAAAGAATTAGGAGGCTCTTGCCAAGACCGTGAGAGAAATGATGGCGGTGGAAATAGTGGGGGTTGCTTTGATGCTGAAAAGGGAACGGACTAGACAGGTGTTGAGGACATGGGTCTGTCCCCATCAGAGGCACAGACCGTCTCTTTCCTGCCTATTATTGTCCCCCCCAGAACCTAGTGTGGTGGCTGGCAGAGAGCGAGGACTGAGCAATGTTGGTTGAAAGGATGAAGGAACGACTGATAGATGCCCTTTCTGGCACACACAGTGCTTCCTAAGTCATGGTTTAGGGGCTACATGAGTGAACGGCTCCGCTGCATCCCGGCGTTGTGTCTCAACAAGAGCCATGGCTGCTGGAGCATTGCTGTCAGGGCTGTGGCATCATGACACTTCCGTGTCCTGTGCTGCATTCTAAAGGCTGCTGTGTGAGGGTCAGAGCACCCGGACAGTATGCACACAGAAAGGCATCCTATGGATAACAGGTTTGGGAGATTCCTTATTTCTCTTTCTGTTAAACAGAAAGCCTGGTTCCATTCTGGGACTGCAGGCCAAGTGTGGCCTTCCTCGGACTTGCTCTGGGAGTGAATCCCGACACACATCCGGTTTGCAGTATGTGCCAGGAGTGGTCTTAGGCACTTCACACACGTCATCTTATATAATATTCATAATTCTTTGAAGAGGTACAATCTCAATTTTCCAGCGCAAGAAACTAAGACAGTCAGGGTCACTTGGCTGGTAAATCCTAGAGTGGGGAGGGGCATCCCGCAGGCTTGAAACCCCTCTCTTTATGCCAGTGGGTCTCAACCCAGGCTGCCCACTCCAGTCCCCTGGGGAGCTTTCTTCCAGGCCCAGGCTTGACCCTCTGGGGTGGGGCCCAGAATGAGAGGCTGTCAGAGCGTCAGGGGTTTCCAGTGGGCAGCCAGGGTTGAAAAGCACCAACCCACAGCCTCAGCCACCACCTGTGTCTCTTAAAAATCCAGATTCCTGCCAGGTCATTCCACCTGGATGTCCCAAATTTGGGACGTCCTAAACAGCACTCCCTCTCCAACAGCCTCAATTTAGAATTCCTTCACCAAAACACTCCACACAGAAATGCTTGAGTGGTTCTTGACTTCCGCTTTGCTCTGACCACATCCCATAGGCATTAAGTTCTGTTGATTCCTTCCTGACACCCCTTCAGTCCGACCCCTGCCCCAGCCACCACACTGCCACCCCACAATTTCTCTCATGGGTTTCTGCAAGAGTCGCCTTATTTTTTGCCCATCACCAGAAAGCTTCTGCGTACTGGTATTAGGGTGATCTGTCTGAAATGCTTGACAGCCTTCGGTTGCTTCCATTGACTTCAGGAAAAGTATCCTGACTCCTCTCGTGTGGTGCCTTGCCCTGAGACACCAGTCCTCTCCTGCTGTGTATTTCGGGCGGCCTGCAGTGTTAAAGTACTTGTAGTTTTCCCTCCAAGCACTCAATGCCCTGGGACTGTCTGCCTCTGCACAGGCAGTTTCTCATGCTTACAATGCCCTTTCCTGGGTAAATCCAATTCATCCTTCAACACCCTATTCAGAGGCACCCTCTTCCAGGGGTCCCCTTAGATCACCTCTGTCCAACAGGCTGGTTTAGGTATCTTTCTACCCTTTCTTTTTTTTTATTTTTGAGACGGAGTTTCGCTCTTGTTGCCCAGACTGGAGTGCGAAGGCACAATCTCGGCTCACCGCAACCTCTGCCTCCCGGGTTCAAGCGATTCTCCAGCCTCAGCCTCCTGAGTAGCTGCGATTGCAGGCATGCACCACCACACCTGGCTAATTTTGTATTTTAGTAGAGACGGTGTTTCTCCATATTGGTCAGGCTGGTCTCGAACTCCCAAACCCAGGTGATCTGCCAGCCTCGGCCTCCCAAAGTGCTGGGATGACAGGTGTGAGCCACTGTGCCCAACCTCTTTCTACCCTTTCTATGTGCCACAATTGTAGCGCTTTAAATTAGGTTGTATTTTCCTATTTGGTTGTCTGTCTTCTCCACTGGATTGAGAGCCTCTTGATATTGGGCTTTGCCTTACTCATATTTGCATTCCCTGACCCAACATTGCCCAGCATCACATGGCCACACAGCATGCATTTGCCAAATCAAGAAGAGCTAAAAGATTACATAAAGCATGGGCTCTGACCCCAGACTGCAAAAACATAATGCCAGAGGGCTGGGTGCAGTGGCTCACACCTGTAATCCCAGCACTTTGGGAGGCCGAGACGGGTGGATCACCTGAGGTCAGGAGTTTGAGACCAGGCTGACCAACATGGTGAAACCCCGTCTCTACTAAAAATACTATAATTAGCCAGGTGTGGTGGTACATGCCTGTAATCCCAGCTATTCGGGAGGCTCAGGCATGAGAACTGTTTGAACCCTGAAGGAGGAGGTTGCAGTGAGCCGAGATCATGCCACTGCACTCCAGGCTGGGTGACAGAGTGAGACTCAGTCTAAAAACGAAACATAATGCCAGAGAATTCGGTAGGATGGCTTGGAGAAGGGAGAAGAAAGGTGGGAGTCATCGGAAAAGATTCTAGTATCCTGGGTAAGAAGTTGTAAGCTTAGAATGAAAGTTTAGGCGTAGAGCCACGCGCGGTGGCTCACACCTGTAACCCCAGCGCTTGGGGAGAACAAGGTGGAGTGTTGCTTGAGGCCAGCAGCTTAAGACCAGGCAGGCGACATAGGAAGACCCTGTTTCTAAAACATAAAAATTAAAATATTTTTTAAAAAAAGAGAGCTCAGGACATAGAAACGGGGAGGAAGACATGATCGTAAAAGCAGCAAGGAAGGCAAAACTTATGATCACAGATTATTTTCTGGTAAAGGTAGGGACATTTTTAGACAACCTCCTGCATGCATCCAAATACATTTTTTAAAAACCCAACTACCTACAAAGTTATATCAGGGGAATACCTGGTTATAGGTTCTTGAACTATTTTTAGTTAGAAGCTAAGTATCTATATCTGAAACTGTAGTAATACTAACATAAAGGTATTTATCATATTTGTGACAAATATGGTCTTCTATGTCCTGGAGAAATCCCCATATTATGAATTTTCCTCTTGAAGGTAGAAGCTACAATTCAGTGTCCAGCCTCCCTAGAGGCTAGGCTCTGTCAGTCAGACTTTTATTTGGAAGAAGACAGTATAAGAAAGGAGAGCTGTGTGGAATCTCTTCCTGCAAGGAGTGGTGTGTTGTGCTGGAGAGAAATCCAGCTTTCAGAATGGCAGTGGCAGAGATTCTCATCTAGTCCTCCATTGCTCAGTGTTAGGGGTGTGAAATGCAGGGTCAGTGCCCAGGTGTGATGGGCCATGCCTGAGAGAAGTCCTGTGGGGTGAATGGATATTGCCCTGGCTTCATAGCCCCCTGGATGAATTCTTTGGCTCTCCCTGAAATACTGTGAGCTATCAAGTACCCTTTAGTAAACTTATTTTCTAAATAAATTTCTGACAGAATCACTAAAGTGGATTCTGTTACTTGCAACCAAAAACCCTGACTGATACGATTGCTTATATATAACAGTGTTCAGAAGAATGATGTGATCAAAATAGAAAACAAAAGACAGACTACAGTATAACAAGCAAATACAAATAAAAAGAAAGTAGAGGTCTCAATGTTAATATCAGACAGGATGGAATTCAGGCCAAAAAAACCATTAAATAAGTGCACCTTATAATGCAAATAAGTGTAATTATCAAGAATATATGATTGTATATATGGCTGTTTATGCACCAATAACATAGCAACTTGGTTAATGAAGTAGAAATGATAAGAGATAAAGGGAGAAGGTAAAAACTGCGTTAGTAGACTACTTCTTCTAGCTTGTAACATTAAGTAAGGTAAATCTAACTGATATATATTAAATAAACTGTACCCTGGAAATAGAAAATGTACCTTCTTTTTAAGTGCCCATGTTACATTGTGAATGACAGATATCCCAAGAGTATAAATAGTACAGGAGATATTCTCTGATCATCATGTAATAAAATTAATAATAAAGCCAGAAAAAAATCTCCCTTGCACTCAGAAACTAAAACATCTTTATTTTTGTATTGAAATATTTATAATAAGATGATAAGATATCTGGGATTTGGAGTAAGATGAACCAAGATTCATCATATATTGGTAATCATTGAGCTGTGTAATGGGTATATAGAGATCCTTTATCCTATTTCTATACTTCTCTTTATGTTTAGAATTTTCAATTAAAAATATTTAAAACCATTTTATCGAATACTCTTTTTTTTAACAGAGAGTCTCACTCTGCCACCCAGGCTGGAGTACAGTGGTGAGATCTGAGCTCACTGCAACCTCCACCTCCCAGGTTCAGGCAATTCTCCTGTCTCAGCCTCCCAAGAAGATGGGATTACAGGTGCCCGCCACCACACTCAGCTAATTTTTGTGTTTTTAGTAGAGACAGGGTTTTGCCAGACTGGTCTTGAACTCCTGACCTCCAGTGATCCACCCACCTTGGCCTCCCAAAGTGCTGGGATTACAGGCATGAGCCACCACACCCAGCCCAAATACTCTTGATATAAAGAAGATATAGATATCAAAATTGTAAAATTTCTAGAAAACAGCAATTATGAAACCTATAAAAAATAAAGCAGAGCTCATGGGAGATTTTAGTCTTAAGTATTTAAGTATTTAAATCAATCCAAAAAGAAATGGAGAAAAAAGTGAATTAGTATCCCACTCAAAAAATTAAGAAAAGAAAAACGTACAATAAAATAAACCAAGAAAAAAGGGGACACATTAAACACAGATAAAAGCAGAAATTACTGAATTAGAAAATAGAAAAAGGTAGTGCCAAGTCTAAAAGCTGCTTCTTTAGTACAAAATAAATCGCTAAATGACTAGAACTAACTGGATCACAGGCTTATTAAAATAATGCTAGAATGCATGGCTTTTTACCCAGAAATGTTTGCACTGATTGCCCAATTAGACCATAAACTTGATTATACAGATGTTAATAGCAAAGGCAGACCCAACTCAGTACTCACGCAGGAGAGAAAGTATTTTGAAAAAGAAATTCGGAAAAGATCAAATGAAGCTGTTGCACCATAACTAATTTTCACAGTTAATTTCTGCCTAAAGTTGAGATGTGCCCATAGGCAGAATATTTTTCTTTCTGCTTATTATTTTGGCCTGGATGACCTCTCTTAGTTCTTGTTTCTACATACCAGAACCAGGTACAAGTAGCAGGTACAGCCTCCTGCAAGCCATGGCTTACCTCAATTTCAGCACTAAAGTATAGGTTGGTGCAAAAGTAATTGTGGTTTTTGCCATTGAGGATTAGAAATCATTCTACTATAAAGACACATGCACACGTATGTTTATTGCAGCACTGTTCACAATAGCAAAAACTTGAAACCAACCCAAATGTTCATCAATGATAGACTGGATAAAGAAAATGTGGCCCATATACACCATGGAATACTATGCAGCCATAAAAAAGGATGAGTTCATGTCCTTTGCAGGGATATGAATGAAGTTGGAAACCATCATTCTCAACAAACTAACACAAGAACAGAAAACCAAACACCACATGTTCTCACTCATAAGTGGGAGTTGAACAATGAGAACACATGGACACAGGGAGGGGAACATCACACACCGGGGCCTGTCAGGGGGTGGGAGACAAGGGGAGGGATAGCATTAGGAGAAATGCCTACTGTAGATGGCGGGTTGATGGGTGCAGCAAACCACCATGGCACATGTGTACCTATGTAACAAACCTGCATGTTCTGCATATGTACCCCAGAACTTAAAGTATAATAATCATTAAAAAACCACAATTACTTTCGCACCAAACTAATACTTTTTATGATAAATTTCTAGCTAGCAACTGGCGTCTCATCCCCACTGTCTCCAGCCCCTCGACTGCTGTTCCCTCCTTTCTGCCTGTGCTTCCTCTCCCCAGCTCAAGGTGGCTCTGTTAAGGTGACCTCGCTGCATCTCGCCTGTTTCCCTCCACGGCTTGGATCTATTATCCCTTGGAAGTACTCCACCTGTGGGAGTCTATATGCCTCTCTGCCATGATCCACTCTCTCCCAGACCTTTCAGCTCCCTCAGTAAATATTGAACAAAAAATTAATGAGCACCTGGTGTGTAGGAGGGACTGTGCAACGGACTGCGATACAGTGAAGAGCCACACAGACATGGTCCCTTCTCATGGAGACCTGCACCTGGGGCAGAGCACAGCGATCCAATCATGACTTAACCAAAGGCTTAGTTACAACCAAGGCAAGTGCCGTGAAGAAAGCACGGCTTCACATCCCATCTCCCCACATCCTCCAGGTCTGGTGAGTCACTTCCTATGTTCACTTTTGTGCTTTCTAGCCAGACCCCACAGAACAGGAATTCCAACACTCTCTTACCAGCTGCCTCCATTCCATTGCTCCTTGTTCTTTGGCAAACCACCAAGCATGGAGTAAATTCATTTATTATTGTGTATTTTGAGATAGGATCTCCCTATGTTGCCCAGGCTGGATTTGAACTGGGCTCAACAATCCTCCTGCCTTGGCCTCCTGAGTAGTTGCAACTACAGGTGTGAGCCACCATACTCAGCAACATGAAATAAATTCAGATTGACACCTTCCTTCTTTACACCAGGAACCTGAATTGTACTGATGAACCACACTTCAGCGGAAATGGGAGCCCCAGTGCTTTGATGCATCCAACCCCAACTGCACTGCGCACTTCTTTTTTTTTTTTTTTTTTTTGAGACGGAGTCTCACTCTGTCACCCAGGCTAGAGTGCCATGGTGTGATCTCCGCTCACTGCAGCCTCTGCCTCCCGGGTTCAAGCAATTCTCCTGCTACAACCTCTCGAGTAGCTGGGATTACAGACACATGTCACCATGCCCAGCTAATTTTTGTATTTTTAGTAGAGACGGGGTTTCACCATGTTTGTCAGGCTAGTCTCGAATTCCTGACCTCAGGTGATCTTCCCGCCTCGGCCTCCCAAAGTGCTGGGATTACAGGCGTGAGCCACTGTGCCCGGCCTGCACTGCCCACTTCTTAGCAATGTTCACACACACAATCCTCATCTCAACAGTGGCTGCTCCACACTGCTCAGTACTGTCTCCAGATGATCGCACCCTCATTTCATGAGGTGCCTTTGTGACTTACTTTGCAAAGAAAATAATAAACTCTCCTCTCTTGCTCCACCCACTCACCTGCCTGCATTATATCCCTTCTCACCTCCTTCTCCCATCGCTCTGATAAGGGCCCCTTCTGTCTCTAAGGTGAATTTCTCCTCCCACTGCCTCCTGCCCTGCCCCTGTGCTCTGGGTCCCATTTAATTTCTGCTGCTAAGAATTGGTTCCGTTAGTCACGCATCTTTTTCCATGTCATCCTTCTCTATCCCTCGTTGGTCCCTTCCCCTTAGCATACAAACACACTCAACAGTTTCACATCCTGAAACAGACAACAGTAAAATTCCCTTTCTCTTGCCTCTGTTTTTCCTTCTGGCTCTCTATTTCCCTCTGATTACTTAGCCAAGCACCTGGCAAGAATGTGCTCCAGGGATTCTGAATGTTCCCAACACAATGACAAGTGTTTGAGGTGACGGATCTGCTGATTACCCTATTTGATCATTGCACATATGTACATGTACCAGACTATCACACTGTACCCCATAAATATGTATAATTATCATGTGTCAATTAAAAATAATAGTAAAAGAAAAAAAGACCAGGCACAGTGGTGCACACCTGTAATCCTAGCACTTTGGGAGTCCGAGGAGGGTGGATCATGAGGTCAGGAGTTCTACACCATCCTGGCCGACATGGTGAAACCCTGTCTCTACTAAAAATACAAAACTTAGCTGGGCATGGTGGCAGGTGCCTGTAGTCACACCTACTCAGGAGGCTAAGGCAGGAGAATCGCTTGAACCTGGAAGGCAGAGGTTGCAATGAGCCAAGATCGTGCCACTGCACTCCAGCCTGGTGACAGAGCGAGACTCCATCTAAAAAAAAAAAGAAAACAAAAAAGGAGGGTTCCATTCTCTGTCTCCATTCCCTATGTCCACCTCTCTTCTGCTTACAACCCCTGCTGAAATCATTGGTTTCCATTTTCACCAAACCAGTAAAAGTATCCTGTACATCTCTGTGGTCAAATCCAAGGGCCCTCTGACTTCTTTTGGCACTTGGTACAGGTGAGCCCCTCCTTGCTGGAACTCCTTACTGTCTTGGTTTTCATAACACCACTTCCCTGGTCTTCATAGTATTTCTGGCCTCTTCTCAACCTCTTTTGTGAATTTTTGGTTTTGCCTCTGCTGTCTTTTAAATCTGTATCCCCAGGATTCTGACCTTGCTATCAAGGTTCTTTGTCTACTCTTTCTACTCATCTTGAGTGATTTTGCTCACAACCAGGTTTTCAGCTGTCACCCCCCTGCTCTTTGTGCCAAGTTCTCTTGCCCATTCTTTCTCTGGAGAGCTTCCTCCTAACCTCCAGACATGCTCCCCGACTTGGCTATACCCTCGGCAGATCCGTCATGCTCAGCACTTCGGGCCTGCATCTGTCTTCTTCCTCTCCACACCTCAGGACACGTCAGGATTTCTGTCCTGCGCTTCACATCTCAGTGGACTGCAACACTGCAGGCAACTGCCCAGAGAGAAAAGCATTATTGCAGGGGCCTCCTATCCCCAACTTGCCAACATCGCTGACACTTTCTCTGAAATATATTCACCCCTGCCCTCTAAGCAGCCTCTCTCCCTACCCCAGTCGTGCTGCCAAAACCTAGGTTCAGATGCAGAGAGGCCGTGCTTCCATTCCAGCCTCCTGCTTCCATCCTCTCCCCATCTGTGCTGGCCTTCAAAAAAATCTGAACAGATCTTTGGGTCCCAAGATAGGATCGTGCTTTCCTCAGCAGAACTTGTCCTGAGCTCCCCGTGGGCTGTAGGACAAAGCCTAGTGTCTTTCCCGTGAAGCCAAGGCCCTTTATTGAGGTTCCCACTGCGGTGTCCTCGATCCTGCGATCTATGCTCCTGCAGCACGGACTTGCTTGCCACACTCTCTACTGAGGGCACCGCTCTTCTGTTTGTCCTTCTAGCAGATGCTTCCTCTTCCAAAGACGCAGCTCCGATGTGCCTTCTGGGAGGCACCACAGAGATGCTTGGCACGCATCTCCCACTGCCCTTCCTTCACGACTTCACTGCAGGAATCGCCCTGCAGTGCCACCACTTTTTCTCAAGTCTGACAGTAAGCCCCTGCAGACCAGATGCCACATCTTCCTACAGGTACGTCCCAAGTTTGTAAAGCAGTGCCTAGGACCTTGCTAATGCCCAGTAGATGTTCGCTGGGATAATCTTGACGCCCCCCAAACTCCTTGTTAGTTGCTGCCTCTTTCTCTGTTGCAAACACAGCTTCCATGTCGGGATCGCTGAGGGGCTGCCCCACCTCACAGACGTGCTTTCTCTTCCTTCTCCTTTCTTCACCATGGAGGTGTCCCTTCTCCAGTCTCTCTGTGGGGAGAAAATGCTCTCTCGTGTCATATCTGAAATTTTTCTTCCTTCTATGTCCTCTTGACACCTGGCTTGTTCTGTGAAAATATCCTCTGAAGTCCCCAGCCCAGCCCAGCTCTGTGGTGGGGCAAAGGGGGAGCCTGGTACCAGGGTCGTGGGAGCTCTGTGCCCTGGTGTGCCCCCTTGCTGGGTTCATCTCAACTAATGAGTTTTTGTATCCCAGTGCCAACTCTTGGGCTATTTCCTTTTCTAGTCTTGCTTTCGAGTTTCTTCTTCTGACATTTAATTACCAGGAAGAAAAGTGGGAGGGACGTATTTTCTCAGAGAACTTCATGATTGTAAAATCATTGTGCCTGGTGTCAGTGGTGTGGCACCCGCAGGGACACGGCTGGATGCTTCTGTAGCTCATTCTTGCTTCCCCGTCACACGGGCCTTCTCTGCAGAGGTCAATGCCCTCCTACAGACCCCCTGCCCAACTCTCCAGCCTCTTGCTTTTTATCTCAATGAGGCTAGAGACAAATATTCCAATCTCCAAATTGGAACCCTCAACAAAGGAGGTTTTATTCTTTGTGAATTTGTTTGCATAATAAGCCTTAATAAGCCTTACAATTATGTTGCATTTAAGTGAGATCTATAATAATTTTATAGAAAAAGCATAAATGATACTAAATTGGAACTGTTTGAGAGAATATGGACTGTAAGTGTGCTGAGGCAAGTAAAACCACTGCAGAAAAAGGATTTTAAAGCGGGGAGAAATAAAAGACTCTATTTTAGCCATATTTGCCAGTAAGAGACATTCCAAAGCCTACTTCAATCAAAACTGCTTTTGTATTAGTCAAAAGTGTTGGCATGTAAAATCTATCGTTTAAAATAGTTTCCAAATACATTAGAAAGTGAGAAATGACAAAGGTCCATGAGAGGACTCCTGTGCTGTCACCAAGTATGCGTGTCTGGGAGGTCCAGGCAAGGGCGTTACAGGTGAATCGTGCGCTTCGGAAGGATACATCGACGTCCTGTCCCCGAGAACCAACCTTGAAAGCACAGTCGTTGCAGATGTGATTTGTTAGGACAAGGTCATGGTGGACAGGGTGGACCCCTCATCCAATATGACCAGAGTCCTCACAAGAAGATGGTGTGAGGACACGGAGGACACCATGTGACAGCAAAGGCAGAGGCTGAGTTTCGCCATCGCCAGCCAAGATCACCAAGGGCTGCAGCCACACAGGAGCTGAATGACGGGGACTGGTGAGAGCCTGGCCCTGCCACACCTCGAGTTTGGACCTGCAGCGTCCAGCACTGTCAGTGAACACATGTCTGTAGTCTGATCCAGTGTGTGGCAATATGCTACAGCAGTCCTAAGAAACTAACAGGCAGGAGATGAATGTCCAAGGCTGTGCGTTTCTTCCAAGGGTGAAACCTGGCTCCTGTGTGGCCTTGTTCATGGTACCATCTGGGTTAACACTCCGGTAGTTCGGCTTGCCATATGAAGGAAGCATTAGTAAAAACGAATGCGGGATGGCTCCGCGCTGAAATGGGACAAATTGTAAATTGTGGTGAATTCATACATAAAATTATTGGTTTTTTGCCAGCGACACTACCCTGTAATTAGGTGTCTTTCATTTGTGAAAGGGTGTGGCGAATGTTGGTTTAATGTAGGTCAGTTTAATAAAAGCCGATTTGCCAAGATTTAATTCTGCAGAAATAAAATTTGCCTGATGATAAATTCATCGAATTTACTGCATTTGTTGACTTACTAAATTTATCATTCATGTTGAATTGCTTTACTGGCAAACAGAGCTCTAGAAAGAGTAATTCGTTTCCAGTTTTGTCGGTGTTATCTGGCAGTATTTAAGTAACATTCAATTTCTTGAAGGCTGGCACCTGAGGGTAATATAGTCCTCTATGAATGAATATATGTAGAATCCAATAATGCACATTTTACCATCAGAAACCCCAGTTTCAGGATTTTATATGAAATTTTTTTTCTGTTAGAATATCAATTTTTGCTTGACAAGCTTTTCTGCGGATAGTGGTTATAAGATTCTTTTTCCAGCTTCTCAAATACTCCATCAACCTTCGCTGGTGATTTCTGGACATTAGTAGCCCAAATATTAGCACATGTTAGAGTCATTCCTGTCACTTCCTAGTTTGTTTCTTACTCTATCCATATTTTAACTTTTAAAGCACTATTTTATGATCTTTTATTCTTCACATTTTTGTCGTTATGGTATAGGCATATTACATTTGAGACGCTCGTCCTACAGTCTTTTGTAGAAATACCTTAGGTAATCGCCACCTTGAAAGGTTTTATCTCTTCACATTGAATCTTTCTCCAAACTGCCACCAAGCCTGTGTATCCCTAATGCTTTCTGTTAGAGTTCACAATGTGAGCACTTCTTTAAATCTAAGTGTTTATAAAAACGTTGAATAGGCCCAGTGTGGTGGCTCACACCTGTAACCCCAGCACTTTGGGAGGGTGAGGCAGGAAAGATCACTTGAGCTCAAGGGTTGGATACCAGCCTGGCTAACATGGGGAGACCTGTCTCTACCGAAAAATACAAAAATTAGCCAGGTGTGGTGATGTGTGCCTGTGGTGCCAGCTACTCAGGAGGCTCAGGTGGGAGAGTCACTTGAACCTGGGAGGCAGAGGTTGCTGTGAGCCAACATCGCGCCAGAGTGAGACCCTGTCTCAAAAAGAAAAACAAAACGCAAAACACTTAATAAACAAATACAGCAGTTGATACATTTAACAATGCCTTGTGCTGCTTTCGATGGTTTCAACAGCCTGAGCCTATTTTATAGTTTTAGTTATAATTTAGTAATCTAGTTCTAATTTAGAAGTGGTGGTTTTGCACCAGCCTCTGTGTAGCCTGCTCATTGAATATCAGTTTCCTGTGTGTCACATTTCAGATTCTGTGAGTTCTCTTTTGCATAAAACATAAGCAAAATATTCAGCCAATAGAATAGCTTAACAAATCTGTGGATCCGGGGAAATAGAAAGGCAATTGACTAAGTTGCAAATATGTCACTGGAAGAAAGAAATGCAACTTGTCACTTATGACGTCATTGTCACTGCCACATAGCCTGCCCTGACACTTCGTAATCTAACCCCTAATACTTCACTGTCAAATCTGAGGCGCAGGTAGTGATTTCATCTGAAATGTTAAAGTACATCTCAAGTCAGAACAAATTTCTTACAGGCCAAGGCATCTGAAGATGGTGTCTCTGGCTTAGTTGCTCTTTTGTTTGTTGAAGATAGGATATTGGGTGACATTTGATTCAGATAATCGGGTCAGAATTCAGCTCTGTGATGTCCTGTGCAGCTCCGGTCTCCTGTGACTTCCCAACGCGGGTGCTGGAGAGGAGGGCGTAGCCTCCATGCAGCCCTCAGTGAACAACAGACCCGAGGCATCCAGACAGGCCACCAATGCTCATTAAAGTGGTTTCCAAGCATTCCAGAATATGTGGGAGAAAATATACCCTTGGAAATGTTGAAATGTTTTATAAGCAAGCACATCCAGTTCCTGGGCAGCTCCAACTTGCTTGGCTCTCATTTGCCCGACGGCTCAGCTGCAATGCTGCCAAGGAAAACAGTCACTGAAAGTCACACAGGCAAGGCGTGGTGTCAGAAATCAGTCACCCCCTGCTTCTTGCCACAGGGACAAATTGATGATGTTGCAGGAGACACAGATATCCTTATCTCTGAGTGGAAGACTGATGTGGCTCCACTCCCTCCATATGAAGCAGTAACCGAGGACAATGCTCGGAGCCGACCTCTGGGTGGTTCCCAGAATGTGGGGTGACCCAGCTGCATACATGAGCCTGTCACACCACCCCGGGCTCCCTGTCACCAGCACTCATCTGGGCGGCACAACCTTCTCAGAGTGGACTGGGATGTTCTCATGATACCGCATGCATTCATTTTCTTTTGCTTCTGTAGCAAATTACACAGACTTGGTGGCTTCAAATGACACAAATTTATTCAGAAGTCCGAAATCAGTTTCATGGAGCAAAAGTAGAAGTGTTGGCAGGGCTGGCCTCCTCTGAAGGCCCCAGGGGAGAATCACTTTGCCCTTTCAGCTTCTAGCAGTCACCCGGATTCCTGGACTTGTGACCCCTTCCTCTGCCTTCACACTGTCCCTCCAGTCTCTGTTACCATCATCACAGTCCCTACTCCTGTTCTGCGGTCAGATCTTCCCCGCCTCCTCACAAGGACACTTGTGAGGACACTGGGCCCACCTGGGTAATCAGGAGCATCTCCGCATCTCAAAACCCTCAACTTAATCGCATCTGCAAAGTCTCTTTGGCCATATAAGGTGACATGTACAGATTCTGGGGATGGGGACATGGATATCTTTAGGGGCTGTACTCAGCCTTGCATGCTGGGCCAGGGTGTGCACTCACCATTGATGAAAGCTCGGTTTATCACTCGCCATTCCGAAAACACGTAAAGCCAGGGGAGGGCTGGGGGAGATCTTCCTTCACTGGGGCTTGCAGGGACCATGCAACCATCTTGGGTGGAAATAGGTCTTTCAGGGCTGTTGCTGCTACTCTTGCAAAACACACACACACATGCACACTCACACATGGACGCACACACACATGCACACACGCTCATACACACACGGACACACATGCACACTCACACTCACACACACGTGCCACACACTCAAATACAAATGCACTAACACACACTCACATGCACACTCACACTCACACACACGTGCCACACACTCAAATACAAATGCACTAACACACACTCACATGCACACTCCACACACACTCACACACTCAAATGCACTCATACATTCACATGCACATACACTCATGCACACACTCACACACACACTTTCACATACATTCATGCACTCACACACATTCACATGCACACATACACACATCAATGCACACTCACACTCACATGCACACACTCACATGCACTCACACACACTCACATGCACTCACACACACGCACACACTCACACACTCACATGGACACACACCCTCTCACACACACATGCACACACACATGCACACTTTCTTATCTCTAGTAAGTCTGTCTCACTGGTTACATTTCATGCCCGTTTATTTTCTCCAGTAAAAACCCCAGGCTCTGTCACTAGAGCTGGTCTGATTCGAAGGCCTTCACCAACCTCAGTGCCATGTAGAAGGGAGAGCACTGGGAATGACAGCAGGCACTGGATTGTAGCCCTGTTTCTGCCATTCATAGTTTAACCTTGGCTAAGCCACTTCATTTCTCCAGGCTCAGATTCAATGCCCCAGTATGAGTTGGTCTAGAGCTGGATTTCCCCAGAATTTGGGGTATAGCATAACAGCTGCTCTTTGGAAAGAAAGGGTATCTTGACCAAATACACTGGGAAACTGTTTCAGCGTGTATATACCTCTATCCCTCTTGGAGAGTCATAATGCACATAAACTTGACAAAGGCTCTGAGAAGTCCTACATAAATGCAGTTGGGTAACTCTTTAACCTAGTATTTTGTAAACGTTTAAAAATCACAGAACACCCTCACTTGTTTTTTTCTTTTAAATACTGAAGAGCAGACTTTGAGAAATGCTCATTATGGTGGTCTCTAAGGAAATCAGGATTCCTGCCCCATTACCTTGAGGGTGACTTTTGAAATTGAGATGTTTTGCCAACAAGCTGACCCCTGAGAAAGGCAGAAAATGTCCCATGTTGCCTTACCTGGCCCTTGGAGGCCTTGTTCATCTTCATCATTAATCTTAAGGGGTGCCAGGCTTGCCAGCTAGAATCCACGAGCCAGCCCTGATAGTGAGACGCCCACATTATAAAGGCCCTTCTCCCTGCCATCCTCCCTTTAAAACTCCTTTTCATTCCCCAAGGATTTCTTCATTGTCTTCTAGGAGCTTAGGCCTGGGGATAGGGACAACAGAAAGACCTTGAGAAACTTAATGTTTCTGTTGAGGAAATGACCATCTCCCCACAAGCCAGGGAAAGGAAAAGGAACGAGCAGGCACTGAGCCTTGGCCAGGAGAGGGCTGTGCTCCCTTCATTTTAGTTGAGCCTTGTGAACATCTTCTAAGGTAAAGGTTACTCTTCCCTTGAGAAGACAGAAGCCCAAGGCAGAGAGGAGTTAAGTCACTTGTCCAAGGCCACATGCTTAACTTGTGGCAGAATCAGGATTCAGCATTACTCAGGTGAGGTATAAGAAGGCATGGCACATACAGGTAGAGAGGGCCAGACCCAGGGGAAGAAGGAAGGTGCACACCAGGCTGGAGGAATCTGGGGTTGTGGGGAGAGCCATGGCTGGGAGGCAAGATAACATCCAAGTTCAAGTCCTGGGTCTGTGCTGTTAGCCTTTCTGGTTTTCTCAAGTGAGGAGACTGGAAACGACTCTCTTCTAGCTATGAAGTTAATGAATTCACTTCTAGTTAGGGGGTGAGACTTGAGCAGGTCTGGGAAAGAGACTAGAAGGCAGAGGCAAGCAGTGACAAAAACCAGAACGTGAAGAAAAGCTTGTGTGCACCCAGAAAAATGTTCATTCAGTGCTATCTGGCAGACACCATGCTTGGACCTGTGGGTATCACAGGGAACAAAACAGAGCCAAGCCCTGATCTTCATGAAGGTTACACACTTGAGGGGAGACACACGAAAAAATGAAAATATTAGAAGGTGATGAGTATCAAGGAAAAAAATAATGCAAAGGAAAAGGAACCAGGAGTGGGGTTCTATCCTAGATAGGATGGTCAGGGAAGGCCTCTAGTGAAGGCGGTATGTGAGCAGAAACTTGAAGATGACTGAGAAGTGGATGGGGTAGATTCTGGAGTATTCTGAGCAGAGGAGCAGCCTGTGTGTAGGTGCTGAGGTGCGTAGACGCTGTAGCTGCCATCTTCAGGGAGGGACAAGGAGGAGAGTGAAGAGATGAGGCTAGGAATGTTGACCTCTTTCAGGTGAGGGAGGAGGAGAGCGAAGAGATGAGGCTAGGAATGTTGACCTCTTTCAGGTGAGGGAGGAGGAGCGTGAAGAGATGAGGCTGGGAATGTTGACCTCTTTCAGCTGAGGGAGGAGGAGCCTGAAGAGATGAGGCTGGGAATGTTGACCTCTTTCAGCTGAGGGAGGAGGAGAGCGAAGAGATGAGGCTGGGAATGTTGACCTCTTTCAGCTGAGGGAGGAGGAGCGNNA
>NW_016814940.1:336516-340461 GCF_001698545.2 Rhinopithecus bieti
ACTCACATGCACACTCACACTCACACACACGTGCCACACACTCAAATACAAATGCACTAACACACACTCACATGCACACTCCACACACACTCACACACTCAAATGCACTCATACATTCACATGCACATACACTCATGCACACACTCACACACACACTTTCACATACATTCATGCACTCACACACATTCACATGCACACATACACACATCAATGCACACTCACACTCACATGCACACACTCACATGCACTCACACACACTCACATGCACTCACACACACGCACACACTCACACACTCACATGGACACACACCCTCTCACACACACATGCACACACACATGCACACTTTCTTATCTCTAGTAAGTCTGTCTCACTGGTTACATTTCATGCCCGTTTATTTTCTCCAGTAAAACCCCAGGCTCTGTCACTAGAGCTGGTCTGATTCGAAGGCCTTCACCAACCTCAGTGCCATGTAGAAGGGAGAGCACTGGGAATGACAGCAGGCACTGGATTGTAGCCCTGTTTCTGCCATTCATAGTTTAACCTTGGCTAAGCCACTTCATTTCTCCAGGCTCAGATTCAATGCCCCAGTATGAGTTGGTCTAGAGCTGGATTTCCCCAGAATTTGGGGTATAGCATAACAGCTGCTCTTTGGAAAGAAAGGGTATCTTGACCAAATACACTGGGAAACTGTTTCAGCGTGTATATACCTCTATCCCTCTTGGAGAGTCATAATGCACATAAACTTGACAAAGGCTCTGAGAAGTCCTACATAAATGCAGTTGGGTAACTCTTTAACCTAGTATTTTGTAAACGTTTAAAATCACAGAACACCCTCACTTGTTTTTTTCTTTTAAATACTGAAGAGCAGACTTTGAGAAATGCTCATTATGGTGGTCTCTAAGGAAATCAGGATTCCTGCCCCATTACCTTGAGGGTGACTTTTGAAATTGAGATGTTTTGCCAACAAGCTGACCCCTGAGAAAGGCAGAAAATGTCCCATGTTGCCTTACCTGGCCCTTGGAGGCCTTGTTCATCTTCATCATTAATCTTAAGGGGTGCCAGGCTTGCCAGCTAGAATCCACGAGCCAGCCCTGATAGTGAGACGCCCACATTATAAAGGCCCTTCTCCCTGCCATCCTCCCTTTAAAACTCCTTTTCATTCCCCAAGGATTTCTTCATTGTCTTCTAGGAGCTTAGGCCTGGGGATAGGGACAACAGAAAGACCTTGAGAAACTTAATGTTTCTGTTGAGGAAATGACCATCTCCCCACAAGCCAGGGAAAGGAAAAGGAACGAGCAGGCACTGAGCCTTGGCCAGGAGAGGGCTGTGCTCCCTTCATTTTAGTTGAGCCTTGTGAACATCTTCTAAGGTAAAGGTTACTCTTCCCTTGAGAAGACAGAAGCCCAAGGCAGAGAGGAGTTAAGTCACTTGTCCAAGGCCACATGCTTAACTTGTGGCAGAATCAGGATTCAGCATTACTCAGGTGAGGTATAAGAAGGCATGGCACATACAGGTAGAGAGGGCCAGACCCAGGGGAAGAAGGAAGGTGCACACCAGGCTGGAGGAATCTGGGGTTGTGGGGAGAGCCATGGCTGGGAGGCAAGATAACATCCAAGTTCAAGTCCTGGGTCTGTGCTGTTAGCCTTTCTGGTTTTCTCAAGTGAGGAGACTGGAAACGACTCTCTTCTAGCTATGAAGTTAATGAATTCACTTCTAGTTAGGGGTGAGACTTGAGCAGGTCTGGGAAAGAGACTAGAAGGCAGAGGCAAGCAGTGACAAAACCAGAACGTGAAGAAAAGCTTGTGTGCACCCAGAAAATGTTCATTCAGTGCTATCTGGCAGACACCATGCTTGGACCTGTGGGTATCACAGGGAACAAAACAGAGCCAAGCCCTGATCTTCATGAAGGTTACACACTTGAGGGGAGACACACGAAAAAATGAAAATATTAGAAGGTGATGAGTATCAAGGAAAAAAATAATGCAAAGGAAAAGGAACCAGGAGTGGGGTTCTATCCTAGATAGGATGGTCAGGGAAGGCCTCTAGTGAAGGCGGTATGTGAGCAGAAACTTGAAGATGACTGAGAAGTGGATGGGGTAGATTCTGGAGTATTCTGAGCAGAGGAGCAGCCTGTGTGTAGGTGCTGAGGTGCGTAGACGCTGTAGCTGCCATCTTCAGGGAGGGACAAGGAGGAGAGTGAAGAGATGAGGCTAGGAATGTTGACCTCTTTCAGGTGAGGGAGGAGGAGAGTGAAGAGATGAGGCTGGGAATGTTGAGCTCTTTCAGGTGAGGGAGGAGGAGCCTGAAGAGATGAGGCTGGGAATGTTGAGCTCTTTCAGCTGAGGGAGGAGGAGAGTGAAGAGATGAGGCTGGGAATGTTGAGCTCTTTCAGGTGAGGGAGGAGGAGCGTGAAGAGATGAGGCTGGGAATGTTGAGCTCTTTCAGGTGAGGGAGGAGGAGAGCAAAGAGATGAGGCTGGGAATGTTGACCTCTTTCAGTATGCAAAAACTTGGGGAGAAAAGTTCAGTGGTACAGACATTCTATTTGTTGGATAAAAATATTAGAAATTTTAAAATAAAATGTTTTGTGACTTAGTCCAAAATTCTAGAGGACACGGGCCTTTGTCCTTGGTTAGACTCTGTGTCCAAGAAACAAATAGCATCCCAAGAATCAACTCTCCCTCTCCCTGGGGACCTAGGTACCACATCTCTGTTCTGTTCTCTCAAGGATATCCAAGGCTCTGCTCATGACTGAAGCATGCACAGACAATGGTTGGTAACATTTGTCACATTTTTACGTTGCTTTACATGACTTTTGTCAACATGAAAGTGGCAGACTCTCTACCATCGCATTAGTTGGGTTGTAAAAGTCATGGGTTTCTTGTTCTTTAGAATGGCTTTTCCTAGCAGTGGACTCCTCTGACTTTACAACCAATGGTGTGCTCCTGATTCAATCACTTAAATCACTCTGAGTGTTGGTTTATTGGTCTGTCAGGTGGGTGGGTGTAGACTAGATGATTAGTAAAGTTCCTTTATTAAATAGATCTGAAAACCCCTGTTCTACCCTCTCTAGCAAACCACATTCCTTCATCCAGTGTCTGTCTTCTCAGAGGTCAAACTAGTAATTATCCATCCCTTTTGCCTGTGTGTACGACATGCATAATTCATAGGTAGCCTTGCAAAATGGAAACGGAATGTCCATTCCCCAGTCCCCACATGACTAGTGCTCATGCACCAGAAAGTTTACTAGGGACAAATTCTGTTTTTCTTCCACCTCCAGCCCCTCTCATTTCTACCAGCCCCCAAGGTGTCTATATAATAATCGATTGAAAGACTATTTATCACCTGTTTATACAATGTTAGATCTTGTAGTTCCATAGCCTCATGTGACAGCTAAGGAAACTGAGGCTCAGAGAGGTCGCTGACTTTCCCAAAGCCACAGAGACATGCCATGGGGTGGGAACGAAACTGCAGTTTCTGAACACGAACTGAGATTCCTTCCCCAACCTCTTGTTGCCTCTATTTTGCCAAGTGCTAACTGTGCCCTGCAAATTATAAGATGTCTAAAAATACGTTTTGAGGATGATGATAGAGAACTCTGAAAAGAAGTTTTTTTGTTTTGTTTTTAAATACGCCCTCATAAGGCCGGGCGCGGTGGCTCAAGCCTGTAATCCCTGCACTTTGGGAGGCCGAGACGGGTGGATCACAAGGTCAGGAGATCGAGACCATCCTGGCTAACGCGGTGAAACCCCCATCTCTACTAAAAAAATACAAAAAACTAGCCGGGCGAGGTGGCGGGCGCCTGTAGTCCCGGCTACTCGGGAGGCTGAGACAGGAGAATGGCGGGAACCCGGGAGGCGGAGCTTGAAGTGAGCTGAGATCCGGCCACTGCACTCCAGCCTGGGCGACAGAGCGAGACTCCGTCTCAAAAAAAAAAAAAAATAA
>NW_016814940.1:340792-361506 GCF_001698545.2 Rhinopithecus bieti
AAAAAAAAAAAAAAATAAAAATAAATAAATAAATAATAAAATAAATAAATAAATAAATACGCCCTTATAGATCCAATGCAGTTGAAACAGCAATCAAAGCCAATTTCCCTAGAAACACCAGATCGAAAACACGTGGTGAGGCTCTGCTCTGTAGTGCTTCATCGTAAACAATACATTTTACAATCCCTGAAAATGAAGAAAAGGAAAGATTCAAAAGAACATTCTGGGCCTGTCACGGTTGCTTTTCATTCCTTTCATCACTAGGTGTCCCCTTAGTTAGCAAACCCCATCTGGAGGGCTGCGTCCCTGCACATCCTTCCTGGAGTGCAGGTGCGGGGAAGAGTCGTCCGTAGTGGGAAGCTTCCTGCCCGGTGGGTCGGGGCTTCCTGAAGGGGCGGGGCTTCCTGAAGGGGCGGGGCTTGTGTGCTGGCAGAGCCACTCGGCTGACACAGAGGAAGAGCCATCCTTGAGCTAAGAGGACTGGCTGTAATTAGCGTGGAGAGATTAAATGTGAAAGGAACACTGTCAAAAACCAATTTCCACCACAGGAAATGAGCGTGGCCTAGAATAGATGCAGAGCTTGATTAAACTGCAGGACGGGCTCGGGAGGGAGGGTGAGCGGGCACACACATCTCCCGGGAGCCGCCCCAGACCTATGCTTGGGACCACTGCTGAATCAGATCCATGGAGGCGGTTCTTTGCAGATGCTGCGGAGAAACAGGATGCTAGGCGTCTTTTTGAGTAGGCTCCTACTGTAACGATCCAAAGCCATTTTCATTATTTAATGTCTAGTTTCTAGGGCCCCATGGGAGCCACAGCTCTGGGTACCCCCACTACTAGCCCACACTTAATCATCAGTCTGTTATCTGGATTCCTGCCCCTTAGGAACTCAGGGTCTAGTGGGAGGCACTCACACTCGTGGAGAAATAAAAAACTGTGCAACGGCTTTAAGAGCTGTGGCTGCTGGGGGAAAGCGATGTGGCTGTGTTGGGAAAACTTTCCTGGAGGGCCTCGAAGGATGAGTGAGCTTGCCAGGTGGATAAAGGGAGGCATGCTAGCATTGGGCACAGAGTGCAAAGGGTGCCACATGCATACCTCGGAGAGCGGCTGGAGGGCTGGCAGCCGGGAGGCTGGTGGGAGAAGAGCTGCACAGTTAGCCTGCAGGTCAGACACTGAGGGCTGCCGGGTTTGAATGGATCCTTTGATAGCCTTAAACAGATTGGTCTCAGGAAGGTGATCCTGGGGCAGAATGAAGGGCAGGAGAGGTGGAGGCTGGAGGCAAGGAGGCCTGTTGGTGGAGGGCTGCAGTAAGCTCAGGGAGTAGGTGGAAGCCTCAGAGACAGTCGGGCAGGACGCCCAAGTGGTATTTCTGACCCAGTGTCTATGGGTTTTGGGACCAGTTGGCTGGGGATGGAGGAGGACTGGGAGGAGGGATGACTCTCAGTTCGCCAGTTTGGGAGATTGTATGGGTGCTTCTGAGGAAGCTGAGAGTTCCGTGTTGAGGCTTGTGGGCTGGAGGCACATGTGGAAAATTTAGCAGGGATGTCCAGGTTGCTGGAAATGGAGGGGTGGAGCTCAGTCCAGCTTGGCGAGAGATTTGTGGATTTTTGGAGGCCGGGGAGTGGCTGAAGCTCTCAAGACAGGTGAAGGTGGTCAGATCATTCAGAGCTTTTAAAAGCTGTGTGAGCTATTTAAAGTCCGAGCTGCCCACCAGATCCTCACACCTCTTTGCAAGTGTAATGAGTGACAGTGACAAGGGTTGAGGTCCAGCTTCTTTTCCCCGCCATAAAGATCCTGCTTCCAGTGCTGACTGAACCATCCAGGCTCCCACAGAGGCCAAGTCCTGGCAGCAAAGAATGTGGAAACCCATACAGGTAGCGGACAGACAGCCCGGGAGGGCCAGAGGCGGATGCCAGGTGCGTGCAGATGTTACCTGGAGCACTGGCATCAAACCTGCAAAGGGGTCCAAGGTCAGGATTCCTGTTCTCGGGGAGGGCATAGGGAGCAGGACAGGAGCTCGGGAGCAGGGGAGGAGGACTGAGGCAGATACTCCCGCATGAGGAGCAAAACAGGACTCTGTTTCCTGGTACTGGGGTATGAGGCAGAAGGCCCAGTGTTCAGAGTAAGGTTAGGGAGAGTCAGAGTAGGCCCGCAGCTGGCTCACTCGATGCTGGCTGCCAAGCTACTTATTGGTCTTTCCATTTCTCCTGCAGTGGGAGGCTAGATTTAGAGTTTTAGACTTGCACTGTCCAATACGATAGCTACTAGCCCCATCTGGATATTTATTTATTTATTCATTCATTTTTTTAGAGACAGGGTCTCGCTCTGTTGCCCAGGCTGGAGTGCAGTGGTATGGTCATAACTCACTGCTGTCTCAACATTTCAGGCTGAAGTGATCCTCCTGCCTCGGCCTCCTGAGTAGCTGGGACTACAGCATGTACCACCACACCCAGCTAATTTTTAAATTATTTTTTAGAGATGGGGCTATTGTTATGTTCCCCAGGTTGGTCTCACATTCTTGGCCTCAAGCAATCCTCCTGCCTCAGCCTCTTAAAGTGCTGGGATTACAGGCTATGAACCTATTTCATGTGGCTATTTAAATTTTTTTATTTACTTATTTAGAGACAGCATCTCACTCTGTCACCCAGGCTGGAGTGCAGTGGCACGATCTTGGCTCGCTGCAACTTCTGCCTCCCAGGTTCAAGCGATTCTCCTGTCTCAACCTCCTGAGTAGCTGGGATTACAGGTGTGTGCCACCACGACTGGCTAATTTTTGTAATTTTACTAGAGATGGGGTTTCACCGTGTTGGCCAGGCTGGTCTCGAACTCCTGACCTTGAGTGATCTCCCCGCCTCAGCCTCCCAAAGTGCTGGAATTACAGGCATAAGCCACTGCACTTGGCCTTAAATTTAATTTTTAATTAACAAAACTTAAAAAAAATTAAATTCAGGTTCTCATTTGTACTAACTACATTTCCAGTACTCAGTAGCGACTTGTGGCTAGTGTATGGGACAGCGCAGGTGCAGAACAGTTCCCGCCATGGCAGGAAGTTCAATTGTATCGCGCTGGGCAGTGCTGAGCTCTGGCCTTCGGGGTGGAGTGATGGGAGTCAGTGGGGCAGGATATTCCTGACACTTCAGAGGTCAGGAAGCAGAGAGGTCCTATAGTCAGCTGTGTTTTGTGGTGGGATGTAAGAGGCAGCAACAGTACTGCCTTCCCTCACTTCTGCATAACACTCGTGGTTGCTCCCTTCCATGTGCCAGGATTCCTGAAAGCCTCATGGACACTCCTTTAAAGCACTGCCTCCAAAGAAGGCCTTGTAAAAATACACACGTATTTTAAAATGTTCATGCACTTGGATCCGATGATTCTACTTCTGGAATTGTATCCAAAGGATATACTCCTAGATATTCAAATAGAGATCCATAAAAGGGATATTCTACATTACATTATGATTTTTCTCGGGTCAGATTTAGGTGGGGTATACTTTACATACAATAAAATGGATCTTTATAAGGTAGACAGCTGGATGAGTTTTGCCAAACGTATATAGTCATATAACCACCCCCATAATAGAAAAGCTTCCCATCATTCCAAAAAGTTCATGCATGCTACCCTTTGTGGTCAGTCCCCTCCTGCAATCCCTAGCCCCTGGCAGCACTGATCCACTTTGCAGCTTGTAGTTTTGCCTTTTGTGAACGTCACACAAATGGAATTACAGATGTGGTCGTCTGCACCTGGCTTCTGCCATTTAACAAATGTTTTTTGATGCATCCATGGTATTGCATTCATGGGTGGTTTGTTCCTTTTTTGGTGAGTAGTAGTCCAGTGTGTTGTAATGGGTTTGTTGACCCATTTTCCTATCGGTGGGCATTTGGGATGTTTCTGGTGTCTGGCAATCAGGAATAAAGCAGCTAAAACATTCATGGGCAGGTCTGTGTGGACCACGGGGTGCAGACCTGCAAATGATTGTTGGTCTGCACATGAATGATTCTAGAAGTCGAACCCTTTATTTACAGAGTGACCTTCCAAGAAAAACCAGAGTGTCAAACATCTAACATCTGATACTCCAAAGAATGGAGCATCATTCTTTGCTCCAAAGAATGGAGCAACATCAGCCTGAAATGTTGAGACAGCAGTGAGTTATGACCATACCACTGCACTCCAGCCTGGGCAACAGAGCAAGACCCTGTCTCTAAAAAAAAGAATGAATAAATAAATAAATATCCAGATGGGGCTAGTAACCACTGAAATTGCATTCTGAAAGCCTACTTGTGCCATGGAAATATTTCGCTTGTTTAGTGTTAAAAAGCAGAACACAGAACAATATGCTTTCAGGAGGAAACAACGGTCATCTCTGGCTCATGGAGGATTTTTACTTTGTTCTTTCTTGACCATTTCTCGGTTGGGGTCTCTGAGCTTTCAGGAACCAGAAAACCACCCAGGTCTCGTACATGATGAGGTTGACTGTAAGGAGATGCGGGGCTACAAGGAAGACAGGAAGGAATCTCGTCTGCAGAGGAGGCTGGACGGGGCCGCGTGGACGGTGGCAACAGAAGCCCCTCAGAGATCTGCAGGAGCAGCAGGCCACAGGCCCCTGGGGGCTCCCCGACACCCTGCCTGCTCTGTGCTCTCTCTTCCGTCTGTCAGTCAGTCCACAAACTCTGAAGGACTGACTTCCATCTGCCAGGCACTGATTATCTCCCAGCATGTGGATGTGAACAAGGCACACTTGGCTCCTTCCCTCCTCATGAAGCTGGGAGTCTAGTGTTGTCTCTCTCTCTCTCTCTCTCTCTCTCTGTCTCTCTCTCTCTCTCTCTCTCCTTCTGCTCCCACCAGCTAAACCCTCCACTTCCCTTGTTTTTCTTCTGTGGCTTCTGCTTACGCGTGGCTTCTGCTTCGTTCCTTCTCTCTGCAGGTCGTAGGCGAATGCTCCCTGCAGCCCTCAGTCCCGCGAGGCACTCCTGCGTGTCTCACCACTCGGCTCCCGATGAGAGGGCCTGAGTGCAGTGCAGTCAGGGCAGGGCCTTGCAGGAGTCCACGCTGCAGGCCGCGCTGGCCTGGGTTGCTGCCTTTGAGACAGGCACTCTGTCCTGGGGCTGACAGGATGCTGGCACCCGAGCTGCTTCTGGATCCTTCCATCTAACTGTGTACCGTACCCATTAATCAACAGGAGTGAACACGTTTTCTGAATTATTTTAGGGACCAATCTGTTGTGTTCCAGGGCCTGCTGCATTCACAGCCATGCGGACGGGCTTCTCACCCACAGTTTGCCATGAAAGAAGAAACAGAGATAGAAGAAATGTGACCCAGGGAAAGTAACAATACCACACACAGAAAGTCCCTTTTACGGGTCTCCATTTGAATATCTATGAGTGTATCCTTTGGGTACATTTCTGGAAGTAGAATCATTGGATCCAACTGCATGAACATTTTTAAATCACGTGTGTACTTTTTACAAGGCCTTATTTGGAGGCAGTGCTTTAAAGGAGAGTCCATGAGGCTTTTGGGAATCCTGGCATGCAGAAGGTAGCAGCCACAAGTGCTTTGCAGAAGTGAGGGAGGGCAGTACTGTTGCTGCCTCTTACATCCCACCACAAAGCATGGGTGACTGTGGAACCACCCTGGTCAATCCAGCGGGCAAAGGCAGGGGCAGAGCTACCAGACACACAGCTCAGTAGACTGTGGGTAAGGAACCCCCTCAGGACAGCTGGGAATGGAGCAGGCCCCAGAACACAACAGACGTCCCAATATAATACAGAAAATGCATAAACACTCATTGATCAATGGGTGTGAATATGCAGTCAGATAGAAGAAATGAGACGCAACACTCGATAGATCTGTAGAGTGACCATACTTGACAATAATCTATTGCACAACTTGAAATAGCTAGAAGAGAATAATTCAAATTTTCCCAGCATAAAGGAAAGATAAATATTTAAGGTGACAGATACTCCAATTCCCTGACTTGACCTTTATACAATATAGCAATGTCTCAAAATATCACATATGCCCTGAAAATATGTACAGCTCTTAGGTAACACTAAAAAAGATTAAAAGAAGATTTAACAAATGTTTTAAACTGGAAGCTTTTTATAATGGGCACCTGCTACTTTTCAAATGGGAGACGGGGGCAGTAGAACATTACATTGCACAAGAAAAAACCCATTTCCTGAGAAAGATAAGAACATTCTGGCGAGTCCTGGCTGAAGATACAAGCATACATGACTCCATCCATGTTGGCTGTCTCCCAGGACCAGAGGGCGAGGCTACCAGAAGGGCCCACGGACCTCGCTCTGTGGAAGGTTAGAGACAGAAAGAGGCGGAGAACACCAGGACCTCGGGGAGGGCGGAGCTTGGGCGGTCTGTGGAAGGTTAGAGACAGAAAGAGGCCGAGAACACCAGGACCTCGGGGAGGGCGGAGCTTGGGGAGGGCTGAGAGCATGAATTCACTTCTTATGTTCTTTCTTGTTGTTTTTTGCATTATAAATATATTTTGCTATCCATGAATATAGCACTTGACATTTACTACATATTTATAATTCTTCTCATTTTTACTTCTTGAGGAAATTTTAATTGAAAAAAATGTTTAACAAATACAAATCATGTATATTTAGTGTACACAATGTGATCTTTTGATATATATACACACACACATTGTGAATATATACACAATCAAACTAATTAACATATCCATTACCTCCCATAGTTACCGTGTGTGTGTGCGCGCGTGTGTGTGTGTGTGCTGAGAACACTTCAGCTGGTGACTGTAGCTAATAATAATGCATTGTGTACTTTAAATTTGCCAAGAGAGCAGATCAAAAGCGTTCCTCTGTTGCCCAGGACAGCCCTGAAGGAGGTTTGAAAGCATGGCCATGCTGTTCCTAACAGAACCCACATCCATTAGATTTGAATTTTAAAACTTTTGTTTCTGTAGAGATTTACACCTCACACCTCCCCTAAACACAAATAATTCTTTCAGCTGAAAATTTGAACGATTTACCTAACTCTACTGTTTTCATTCTTATCATTGTATGAACATAATTTTCTCCAGTTGTAATCAACGAGTATGTGTCTTTGTTCTTTTTATTCATACACACTTTTCCACATATTGACAGAGTCCACATATGTATTATTTTATTATTTTATTTTATTTTATATTTTAATTTGTTTTGGAGACAGAGTCTCAATGTCACCCAGCCTGGAGTGCAGTGGTGCGACCTCAGCTTACTGCAACCTCCACCTCCCAAGCTCAGGTGATCCTCCTGCCTCAGCCTCCCTCCCAAGTAGCTGGGACCACAGGGATGTGCCACCACGCTCAGCTAATCTTTCGTATTTTTGGTAGAGATAAGGTTTCCTCATGTTGGCCAGGCTGGTCTCAAACTCCTGAGCTCAAGGGATCTTCCTGCCCCGGCCTCCCAAAATACTGGGATTCCAGGAGTGAGCCACCACGCCTGGCCTACATATTATTTCAACGACTTCATATTCTTTCACATGTGTGGCTGGGCATTTGAATTGTTTACAGATATTTTTGCTATTATGAAAAACATAACTTCAAACTATGCATCTGACAAAGGTTTAAATTAGCATCTATAAGGAACTTAAATTTACAAAAGAAAAAACAACCCCATTAAAAAGTGGGCAAAGGATATGAACAGACACTTCTCAAAAGAAGACATACATGCAGGCCACAAGCATATGAAAGAAAGCTCAACATCACTGACCATTAGAGAAATGCAAATCAAAACCACAATTAGATACCATCTCACACCAGTCAGGATGGCTATTATTAAAAAGTCAAAAAATAACAGATGCTTGCGACATTGCGGAGAAAAGAGAACACTTACATACTGTTGGTGGAAGTGTAGATTAGTTCAATCATTGTGGAAAGCAGTGTTGCGAGTCCTCGAAAAGCTAAAAGCAGAACTACCATTCCACCCAGCAGTCCCATTACTGGGTATATACCCAGAGCAATAGAAATCACTCTACCATAAAAACACATGCATGCAAATGTTCGTTGCAGCACTGTTCACAATAGCAGAGACATGGAATCAACCTAAATGCCCATCAATGACAGACTGGATAAAGAAAATGTGGTACATATACACCATGGAATATTATGCAGCCATAAGAAAGAATGAGATCGTATCTTTTGCGGGAGTGTGGAAGGAGCTGGAGGCTATCATCCTTAGCAAACTAACACAGGAACAGAATATGAAATACCACATGTTTTCACATATAAGTGGGCGCTAAATGATAAGAACTTGTGAACACACAGAAGGAAACAACAGACACTGGGGTCTACTTGAAGGGGGAGGGTGGGAAGAGGGAGAGGAGAAGAAAAGATCACTACTGGGTACTGGACTTAATACCCGGGTGATGAAATGATCCGTACAATAAACCCCATGACATGTGTTTACCTGTGTAACAAACCTTCACATGTACCCCAAATCTAAAATAAAATAAAAGAAAAAAGAAAAGCATAACTTGAAATAATTTAAAATTGGGCTTGTTCCCATTTTAATCAGTAATAACTATACTCTTTTAAAAACCACTTTAATATGTTTTGTTTCCTATTACAAAACTAAAATATGCTTATTGTAGACGTTTTAGAAAATATAAGCTACTTGGCATGTTTACTTACAATCTACTTGGGGCACAATTACAGATTCATTTTTTATTTTTTGGTGAACTGTTTGAGACTTGGCTTATTGCAGTTGGGGGTCTCCTTTCCCCTCAACTGCATGATGATCCCAGGGCTCCAGAGGGTGGGTTCTTATTCCAAATGCAAGACACAGAGGATGCTGGGGAGCCTGAGCAGCCCTCTGGGGCCCGGCTGACCTGCTGTCCTGCCCTCTTACTAGCTATAGTGTTGTTGTAGAAAATTGGTGTGGATCGGCCAGGCACGGTGGCTCACATCTGTAATCCCAGCACTTTGGGAGGTGGATTACGAGGTCAGGAGTTCGAGACCAGCCTGGCTAACACGGTGAAACCCTGTCTCTACTAAAAATGTAAAAAGTTAGCTAGGTATAGTGGCAGGCACCTGTAGTCCCAGCTACTTGGGAGGCTGAGGCAGGAGAATCATTTGAACCCGGGAGGAGGAGGTTGCAGTGAGCTGAGATCACTGCACTGCACTCCAGCCTGGGCAACAGAGGGAGACTCTGTCTCAAAAAAAAAAAAAAAAAAGAAAAGAAAAAAGAAAAAAAAAGAAAAGAAAATTGGTGTGGATCCTAGCGCAGAAGTTTCCCACACAAGTCATGGTGATGACCGCAATCAGGCTTCCAAAGCTACTAGTGTTTTGTTTTTGTTTTTAAGCCTACACTCATAACTTAGCCACTGCTTCCAAAAGAGGGTGCCAAGTCTAGCAGGGAGCCCTGGCTGAGCCACGCCCTGGGTGAGTGTCAGCCATGCCCTGTGGAACTACTGGATCTGTTTGCTGAGCTCACATCACCTGTCTTGACTTCTTCCCCAATGAACTGGAACCATCCCAATTTGTCTAGAATGTTTTAATAAGGTTGATCTTTAAAAGGGAGCCTCAGTGATTCCCTGTACAGATTTTCCTTTTCTCCCACCCCACACCCCAGAGCTTTATACACCCGAAAACTCACTACTTCTCAGTTATTCAACTACAGTTGGATAAGAGACCCAATTCTAACCCATGAGACATCGGACAAAGTTTTCTGTGATTTCTGGGGAAGTTTTTCTTTCTTGATAAAGAGACAGAAGATGCCATCATTCTTTCTTTTCCCCTTTTCCTCTTTAAAGGTAGACACGGTATCTGGAGCTACGGTAGCCATTACGTGATCACGAGGTGACAGGCATGAGCCAACAGGGAGAGATTTTCACAGAGCCACTGGACCAATATCAATAACCACCTACACCTGAACTATGTGTCAGGCTGAAGCCACTCTGAGTTGGGGTTTCTGTTAATTGCGGTGAACCCATTCTTAACTAATATTTTGATTATTAGAAACGAATTTGCAATAAAAAACTTGTGGTTAAATCTTTGTACACAGTTTTATAGAATACATTCACGTAAGAAAAAGTGGGGGATGTTCTGGGCCGAACTGTGCTCCCTCTGACACACAAACTTGTCTGTGGAAGTCCCAAGCCCTGACACTTCAGAATGTAGCCGTGTTTGGAGATAAATTCTTTAAAGAGTTTATTTAGCTAAGTTAAAATGAGGCCTTTAGGGTGGCCCTCATCTAATATGGCCAGTGTCCTTTTAAGAAGAGGAAATTTAGACACAAAGGTGCACCCACACACAGAGGAAAGACTATGTAAAGACACTGGGCCGGGCGCAGTAGCTCACGCCTGTAATCCTAGCACTTTGAGAGGCCAAGTTGGGTGGATCATTTGACGTCAGAAGTTCAAGACCAGCCTAGACAACATGGTGAAACCCTGCCTCTACTAAAAATACAAAAATTAGCCAGGCGCAGTGGCACATGCCTGTAATCCCAGCTACTCGGGAGGCTGAGGCAGGAGAATCGCTTGAACCTGGGAGGCGGAGGTTGCAGTGAGCAGAGATTACACTACTGCACTCCAGCCTGGGTGACAGAGGGCAACTCTGTTTCAAAAAACAAAAAAAAGAAGAAGGAGGTGGCCATCCACAAGCCAAGGAAAAGGGCCTTAGAGGAAATCAACATCACGGATGCCTTTTTTTTTCCTTTTTAAGAGACAGGTTCTGCCATCATACCTGACTGTAGCCTTGAACTCCTGGGCTCAAGTGATCCTCCCACCTCAGCCTCCACCCCTGGCTAATTTATTTATTTTTATTTTCAAGATGGGGGTCTCACTATGTTGCCCAAGCTGGTCTCAAACTCTTGGCCTCAAGTGATCCTCCTGCCTCAGCCTCCCAAAGTACTGGGATTACAGAGATGGGCCATCGTACCTGCCTGCGGAAACCTTGATCTCAGACTTCTTGCCTCCAGAACTGTGAGAAAATATCTGTTGTTGAAGCCACCCAACCTGTGGTACTGTGTGTGTGTGGCAGCCCTAGCAAACTAATACATGGGACCAAAAATATTTTTCTTATCTGTAAAATAAGAATAATCATATTATAAAGTACTTAGGTGGATTAAATGAAATAATGTATTAAAACATACAGATTGATATGTGATATACAGTAAATGTTTAGTATATGATGGCTATTACTACCAGGAAACCTGAAGACAAAATTTTCTGGACAGCTCTTTCCTGTCAACTCTTCCAAAAATTAACTGAGGGCCTTACAGGCCTCAAAAAGGACCACTGAGCTCAAGAGAGTGGTGATGTTACTGCAGCAGAGTGGGTGCTGTGTGGTAATCAGACCATTTTCCTCTCCTGTGGAGGTGCAGGAAGGATGCCTTTCCCAGCTTCTCCCTCACGCCTCTCGATGGTACCACGTGGGTCTCTCTTGCCGTGGAAGGTGAGCAGGAGTGACATGCCACTTCCAGTTTGTGGCTGTGTAGATCAGGTGCCTTCTCTGTCTTCTCTCTCTTTTCCACTCACATGACTAGAGGGAAGGAACTCCAAGATGGTGAATTACCAAGAAGGAAGGAGACCCTGAATGAATTTTGGAGGAGGGCCAGGCAGGACAGCCACCTGACCTACAAGAGCAAGACAGAATCCTAGGTTGAGTGAAGCCATTGAGATTTCAGGATTTATCCTTAGGGCAGTTGCCTTTGCTTACTCTCAATAATCCATTTAATGTTCTCCTCTATGAACTCCTGACAATACAACACTATTACCAGTGAGTGAGGCAGAGAGAAGGGTGTGTGCAAATTCATGGCTAACTTTCAATCAATCCACTATAAATTGATATGGTTTGGGGCAAATGGGAAGAAGAGGATATTCAATTGTTCTTATTTATATTGTCATGTATAGGATGCTGTATTTCCTTGATTGCGTCTTCTCTGGGGCAAAGAGCAGACTCATACTCAGAGGATAAGTCTGAGAGCAGATAGGAAATGAATTCCACAGTCATCTTTATATATTGGTCTCTTTTCAGGCCTAGCCCAGTGAGATTGGATCTGATTGTTTGTTGGTGTCATTTATGTCTGCAGTAGATGTCTAAGAATACAGCATAAAGATGCCCAGGTGCTCAGCCCTGCACTGAGCTGGAGAGAGGGCCGAAGGCTCACCTTTCATGCATTGCCATGGACCTCGCAGCCATGGAGCAGGGAGGGGTTGACAACGCCAGGAGCTCAGCCTGACACCTTCCACTCATGTCTCCTTGGACCCTTCCTATGCTAATTATGATCCTTCTTGGAAATAAAAAACCAAACATTTGATGGCAGATACAGACAATGAAATCCTATCCAGCCTTAAAAAGGAAGAGTATTCTGACACATGCTACAGTGTGGATGAGCCTTGAGGACATCATGCTGAGTGAAATCAGCCAGCTACAAAGGACAAACACTGTGGGATTCCATTCATATGAGGTTCCTAGAAGAGCTGAATTCATAAAGACCAAAAACAGAAAGGTGGTTGCCAGGGGCTGGAGGAAGGGAGGGAGGGAGGGAGGAATGGGGAGTGAATGGGGACAGAGTTTCCGTTGGGAAGATGAGAAAGCTCTGGAGATGGGTGGTGGTGATGGTAGCACAACAATGTGAACATACTTAATGCCACCAAACTGCTCACTTAATAATGGTTAAAATGGTAAAACTTGTGTTAAGTATTGTTTACCATAATAAAACTTAAAAAACAAAACAAAAACGGAAACCATTTGCACAGCCTCTCTTACATGGAGGAAGGTGACCTGGAGGGGTAGAGAAACATGGTTAGTGTCATGGGAACACAAAGGAATGTGACAATCCTGTCCTTGAGGGGCTTGCAGGTTGCAGGGGGAGAGATGGATTTGACAGCAATAACTGGGAAAATGCAGATGCAGAAGGAGGGAAAGAGGAAGGCAGAATCAGAACTCAGAGGAGGGAGCTGTCAGCGTCTGAGGGCTCAGGGCAGGAATTCTGGAAGAAGAGATGCTTGCCTGGGGCTCCCATGGTGTATTAGTCTGTTTTCAAACTGCTGATAAAGACATACCTGAAGCTGGGCAATTTACAAAAGAAAGAGGTTTATTGGACATACAGTTCCATGTGGCTGGGGAGGCCTCACAATCATGGTGGAAGGTGAAAGGCACGTCTCACATGGTGGCAGACAAGAGAAGAGAACTTGTGCAGGGAAACTCTCCTTTTAAAAATCATCATATCCTGTGAGACTTATTCACTATCATGAGAACAGCACAGGAAAGACCAGTCCCTGTGATTCAATGACCTCCCACTGGGTGCCTCCCACAACACATGCGAATCCACAATGAGATTTTGGTGGGGACACAGCCAAACCATATCACATGGTCTGGTGGGATCTTGCATTTTGAAGAGTGGGAGTGAGGCTGAGCTCAGCGAGGTGGGGACCAGAGCAAAACACTTGCTGTGGGCTGGTGCTGAGGCCCTGGAGGAGCAACCTAGGCAGAAGAGTGGGTTCCTAAGGAGAGCGGAGGGAGGTGGTCGTGGCTACAGACCATGGGAGTCCTGACGTTTTTTTTTAAAATGAACTTTCTAATTTTGGAATACATTTAGAATTACCAAAAAGTTGCAAAGATAATACAGAGAGGTCCCATATACCCCTCAGCCAGTTTCCCTTAGGGTTAAGATCTTACATTATTATGGTACATTTGTACAACTAATGAGCCAATATTGATAAATTCTTAACTGAAGTCCTCACGTTATTAAGATTTCATTAGTTTTCCCTACTGTCCTTTTGCAGGATTCCATCCAGAATACCCAACGTACACCCATCCAAAGTCGCAAAGCTATTCCAGTACACTCCACAATCAGTTTCCCTTATTATTATGAATATCACATATTAGGGTGGTACATTTGTTACAATTAATGAACCAGTATTGATACATTATCATTAATTAAAGTCCATGCTGGATTCAGATCTCATGAAATTTGTACCTAACACCCTTTTTCTGTTCCAGGACCCCGCACTGCATTTAGTTGTCACGTCTCCCTTGAATCTCCTTGATGTGACAGCTTCTCAGACTTCCCTTGATTTTGATGACCCAGACAATTTGAGGAGTCCTGATCAGGGATTTTGTAGCACAATCCTTAATTTGGGTTGATTTGATATTTTTCTCATGATATTTTCCCATTCAGCTCTCACAGGGGTTCTGAGTTTTTGAAGAAAGCATGGAGGTCCAGTACCCTGCTCCTCACACCATACATCAGTTTGCCTTCGAGCTTCTATGTTATCTTCATCACCTGGCCAGAGGACTGGTTCTCCACTGTAAAGTTATTTTTTCCATTTCCTGCACTCTAGTCTTTGGAGGTAGGCATTGGATGGTTTTGAGTAAAGAACATGACTTGATGAAAGGGTTATTTTGGGATGAAAAGTCCCTCCATGGCTGACGTGCTGGGCAGGAACATCTCGACCTGCAATAGCGCTCATGCTGGACTACGTGTTGCATGCCACAGACTTCACACATATGGCAGCATTTGATCCTCCTGTTGACTCCCAGTTGAAAGATGAGGAAATGGAGGCACTGGAAGGTTAAATCATCTGTTAAAGGTCATGCAACCAGCGAGTGATCACCCTGGGATCTGACCCTGAGGAGTGTGGCTCCAAATCCATGTTCTCACCATGTCCCCTGGTGACGGATTAGCACCATGAATTCAGACTGTGTGAAGCGTCGGGATTTACATTCGAAGTCAGATTTTCCAGTCCCACCTCCAAGATTTGGTGTCAGCAGGTGTGTGGCAAGATCCAGCCCTTTGTATCTTAGCCAGTTCCCAGGAGACTCATGAGGCCCAGTCTGTACCCAGCAGATTCAAGAACGAGGCTGGAGGTTGAGAGACCCTTTGGGACCTGCTAGTGACCATTTGGGTCATTACCCAGCGAGGCCTGGCCCAAGGGACAGTGTGAAAGGTGAGGATGACTGGAGAGGTGCTGCAGGAGGCTACATGGCCTGGTCATGACTGGCTGTGGGGCAGTGAGGGGCACGCGACACTCAGCCTGGCCATGGAGGGATCCCAGTACCCAAAACGGAGATGTGGGACCCTGAAGGACCATGGACGACAGACGATAAATGAGGCTTGGACCTTGATGCCGGGCAACTGTAGGAGGCATGGGAGGAAATACTCAGCAAGATGAGGGCAGCGCCTGCAGGGTCTCCAGGGACCTGGGGGCGCCAACAATGTCCCAAGTATATGAGCTTTCTATGTGACAGCCCCACCGTAAAGGGCAGCGCACTGGAAAATGCCCCCTATTTAGAGAAGGGGCAAGAAAAGGGGGGCTGCAGGAATGTGGGACTCAGTTTGCCTCTCCCGCAAAATAACAAACTCAATTGAGCCCCTGAGCCTTTACCTTATAGGCAGAACCCCACTGTCGGTGAAAGACAAGATGGGAGCATCAGCCTTGAATGGTGCTGACAGGGACAAGGGGAATTTCCAGAGTCCCATAAAGGATGTCCCTCCACGGGGGTGACACCTAGTGCCTTGAAGGGTCTTAAACCCAGGAGGCTCCACCCTGCCTTGAGTCACTGATGCAGAGAAGCAATGCAGGTAGTTAAGTAGAAAGCAGCCTTGACGCCTGCGATCTGAAGCCACTTCGGAGCCCTGGACTCTGGAATGGGATTTGCAGCAGCCCTGGAAGGGAAGGCCAGGTTCCCAGTTACGGAGTCAGCTCAGCCATGGGGTCCTCGTGACCCAGAGTTCCAAGTGGCTTTGCTCTAGGGATCATCTCCCTCAGCCTGCACATACCCTGCCCCTGCCAGGCCAAGCCAGTGCCAGGACTCGTTTCTCAGCTGCCTCCTCACCAACCTGGAATAACCTTTCCCCTGTTCCCAGGGCCTGCCCTGCCCAGGAGTGTGGCCACTCCTTGCTTAGGAGGGGGCACCTCCTCCAGCTCGTGGTTCTGAAAGAGGCCAGCTTGGGTGAGTCCAGGCAGCCTTTGCTTCTGGCAAATTTTGTCATTGACGAAGAGAAAGAAAACCCAACCCATACATTTCGTCTTCTTTTGCTGTAACTGATTTAGGCCAGTTGTAGAACTAAGAGTTTGACAGCCTAGTAGAGGGGATTGCAGAAAAAGCTTGAATAGATTGTCAGTTGATTTCCTCTAATATTCAGTTTCCACACTGTTAATATCAGCTCCTGTTTTTGGTGGGGAGAAGGGTCATTCTTTCCTTTTACTGTCGAGTATCTCAAAAATGCAGAAAATTATGGAGTAATATGGAGAACAGGACTCATGATAAACAACTGAGTTAAAATTGCTCACTCTGACATATTTAATTCAGATGTTTGAGAAAAGAAACATTACAGGTACCCTTTTGTGCCCCTGTGTTTCTTTCATTCTTCCCCAAAGCCAACTGGTATTTGGAATTCTATTACATCATTTCTGAAATAATTCCTAAGCTTTTAAAAAATACTATTATCTTATATTAATGTCCCACCACAACTGTTAACAAGGCCAATATAGCAAATGAATTCCCCCTTCCTCCCTTCCTTCCTTCCGTCCTTCCTTCCTTCCGTCCTTCCTTCCTTCTTTCCTTTCTTCCTTCTTTTCCTTCCTTCCCTTCCTTCCTTCCTTTCCTTCCTTCCTTTCCTTCCTTCCCTTCCTTCCTTCCTTTTTTCCTTCCTTCCTTCCTTTTTTCTTCCTTCCTTCCTTCCTCCTTCCTTCCTTTCTTTCCTTCCCTTCCTTTCTTCTTTTTCTCTTTCCTTCTTTTCTTTGTTTCTTTTTAGAGTGAGAATATTTAAAATCTACTCTCTTAGCAAATTTCAGGTACACAATACAGTATCATTACCTCTAGTCACCATACTGTACATTAGACTGCCAGAACTCATTCATCTTAGAACTAGTAGTATCAACACTGTGATTCAACTTTAGTGTAAACTTGAAGCCATCAGATTCGAAGGCAGAGAGCAGCAGAAAATTGGTTCTTGTGAACAAACAAGTAGGTTTTGAGGATGTGCCCTGAAGCAGAGATGAGCACCCTGGCACTCATCCTGGCACTCCATCCCGGCACTCCATCCTGGCCAGCATACACTGGCTGCACACCTGCAGTGTGCTAGACATACAAAGGCAACAAACACAGGCCTGATCTCGGATCTCTTAGTACTTTGTACCCAGAGGAGATGATGGCTGTTACTCAAACACATACATCAATGCACGTAATTATATTCCATTACAGATTGAGACGTGGCACAGCTCTATGAAAACAAAGCCCTAGCTTAGACTAGAGGCAAAAAAAGAGTTTAGATTTCTTACCCTTTGGGTGTGACCCAGGACACATGGCAAACACATAAAACTCAACAGCAGGGCATTTTTAGAATTCTTGAAGCTCCATATTGTAAAGATACTTAACTTTAAAATATCAACGTCAATTCAGATTCATGTCATTTCTCTAACCCCAGACAGCCTAGGACCTCACACAGGGAATGGAAACAAATCCTATTTAAGCAACTCACAAACACAGACTTTGAAATAACCCACTATTCTCCAAGCACAGATTCATTCTCCATTTAGGGTCCTGCAACAAGAAGTGACCCCTAACTATTTCTGAAAAGGAAGCAGGCGGCACGTGCCCTGTGGACCAAGAGTTTAGTGACTGACAGTGGGAGCGCTGACTGCTATCCAGGTAAAAGCTTACAGCCACTTCCTCTCCTTACGGTTTTCTGAAAGAATGTAGGTCGCTAGCTGCCATCACAGTTCACTGTTCACAGTGGCTGAAAGACAGCATGCCGTTTTTTGGTGGTTTTGTTGTTGTTGTTGTGTTGTTGTTGTTGTTGTTGTTGTTGTTGTTGTTGTTTTTTAACGGAGTCTCGCTCTGTGGCCCAGGCTGGAGTGAGTGGTGCAATCTCGGCTCACTGCAAGCTCCGCCTCCCGGGTTCCCGCCATTCTCCTGCCTCAGCCTCCCGAGTAGCTGGGACTGCAGCCACCAGTCACCTCGCCCGGCTAATTTTTGTATTTTTAGTAGAGACGGGTGTTCACCATGTTGGTCAGGCTGGTCTACAACTCGTGACCTTGTGATCTGCCCACCTCGGCCTCCCAAAGTGCTGGGACCACAGACGCGAGCCACCGCGCCCGGCCGCCATTTTTACTGTCATCCATTCATGGTGCGTAGCAGAGAGCGATCCATTCAATTCAACCTGCTAACACGTATTTTCATTGCCTGAGCATTAGACTTGGTATTTAATGTTAAATTAAAATCTGACTCTCAACTATTTCGCTACACTCCAGGTACTCCTCAGCTAAATCCATTGACACAAGTAGAAGGGAATTGAGACTTTAAGTTAATCTAGTAGTTACCAGAGTTTTAGATCTCACAGGCTGATAAAATTTTATAAAGAAGAGTTGGGGCCGGGTGAGGTGGCTCACGCCTGTAATCCCAGTACTTTGGGAGGCCAAGATGGGTGGATCACCCGAGATCAGGAGTTCAAGACCAGCCTGGCCAACATGGTTAAATCCTGTCTCTACAAAAATACAAAAATTAGCTGGGCATGATGGTGGGTTCCTGCAGTCCCAGCTACTCAGGAGGCTGAGGCAGGAGAATTGCTTGAACCCAGGAAGTGGACGTTGCAGTGAGCTGAGATCGTGCCACTGCACTCCAGCCTGGGTGACAGAGCGAAACTTCCTCTCTCAAAAAAAAAAAAAAAAAAAAAAAAAAAAGATTTGGAAGAACTGTATTGAGTTGCTAACTTTTTATTCACTCAGAGGGAGTAATTAGAACACATGTCACCCACTTTGCCACCGTGATAGAATTCACATACAAAGTGAATTACAACAAAACAGAACTTCTCAGCATTTTAATAGAAATAAATTAGCTTCAGGACAAAATTATTCCTTTTTTTGGTTATTGTGGTTTTCTCTTTTCTCCATCAACCTGTGAAAATGAAATCTTTTTCAGTCTAGCACCAGTTCTTGCACTAGAATTTGAGAACCCCTAACTTAAATCAGTGATTTAAATCCCTCCTGTCCTTATTTACAAAGGAGGAGGCTGGCCCTGAGAGAGCGCATGCGCTGTGCCATCAAAGTTTCCAGCTCACAGCTGAGGAATAGCCCTGATTCAGGCCGGGGCTTCTGAACCCACGTTCAATGCACCTGCCCTCTGCCTTATTGCCATGAGTCTCTGCAGGGCCCAGCAGGGGGCCCCGACTCTCTGATCATGTGATTGGCACCATACTGTCCAGGGAACACTGAAGGAGGATGGCTGAGGGACACAGAAGGAGAAGCAGGGGGCCTGTCCCTCTCTCTGCAGCCCACGTGCCCTGGGCTGGATTCTGAGATGGGCTCTTTCTCCTGCCAGCACGCCTTGACCTTCAGGTATCCTTTAGTTGGGCCCATTGATTCTTTCAGACCATTGGGAAATATTTTGTGCACTACTAATGCCTATAGTGTCCATTCCTCTGCCTCCCTCTCCTCCATAAAGAGGGGGCTCCAGGCATTGTGGACTTCACTGCCTGTGTTTTCAAAGAATTAAATATGACTTCGAAAGTATCCCAGGATGTTCAAGGTTTTGTTGCCAAGTCAGGGTTTAACCTAAAACAAAATAGAGTCACTTGGGAACAGAAAATCAAATACCACATGTTCTCACTTATAAATGGGAGTTAAGCTATGGGTACGCAAAGGCATACAGAGTGGGTACGATGGACACTGGGCACTTGCAACAGGGGAGGAGGGATGAAAAATCACCTGTCGGGTACAGTGTACACTATTCCAGGGACAGGTACAATGTACACTATTCCAGGGATGGGTGCACTAAAAGCCCAGACTTCACCACTACTCAATTCATCCATGTAACGAAAAACCACTGGTACCCTTAAAGCCCTTGAAATAATAAATTTTTAAAAATAAAAGAAAATGAGAGATTCTGTGGTACACAGTGCTAGTGGCATACCACATTTGGGAATTCTGGATTTAAGCAATAGAAAAAGACTCTGGTTTATTCAAGTGGAAAGGGGCTGTATTGGAAAGGGTATTGGGTGTCCTGGTGGAATCGCTGGAGAATGAGGCCACTAGGAGCAGCTATAGCTCAGAACCTCTGTGGCTGCTGCTGGGACCAGCAGCTATTTACAGTGCGGTCCCCAGAACTTCCAGAACCTCTGCAGTGGCCACCATCCTCAGCGCAGAGCCAGCCTCATCCCTGCTACCTCACATCAGCCACTTACAGTCTGCAGCATGGGCTAGGGCTGGGGAGCAGGCAGAGCCTGGGCCACCGCTCACCGTGGGGGTCCAGGCAGGTGGTCTCCAGCACTTTCATCCTGTGCTATACAAGGCAGGCTTTTCCTCCACAGGGCAGGGGGTTCCTGAAATGGACAAATTGAGATTCTGAGCAGCCAAAAAGAACAGCGGATTTAGGGTTTTCTTTCAAATTAACTTCTCTGAAAATTGAGGAGGTGGAAAGTCTCTTTCACAGTAGTCAACACAATCCTCAGACTTGGGTCCAGATTTGATCGTTGTTTGAATATCTTTTTCTTGCTTTAGAGAATCCTCTCCTAACAGAGGCTCGGTGCCTATGGACGCCCACCTTAGGGTCACCCACAGTGACTTGCTGGAGTCCCCTTTTCTTGGTGACTGTGTGAACCCCAGAGCTCCGCTGGGACTGCTGAGATCTAACAGGGGGTCTGGCGTGCCCAGCAGGGTCTGTTCAGGGCTTGTGAACCATCTCAGAGAATTCTCTTGGTGGGATTTCACTGCGGCACGTGAAGCTGTTCTTTTTCTTTTTTTTTTTTTTTTTT
>NW_016814940.1:362867-390178 GCF_001698545.2 Rhinopithecus bieti
CCTCCAGCTGTTCTTTTTCTTTTCTTGTATTTCAACTCCCTTGAGGCTCACTGTAGTCAAAGTCCTTAAAGTGGAGAATATTAAGCTGTTCAACAGCGTGGGCGTCTCAGGTTTCTGGGTGGGGCCTCCAGCCAGGAAGGCTTCAACCTGGGCCTTTCCTAAGGCAGGCAACTCCAGAGAGAGTTGACCTTGGCTCAGACTCCCCAAACTTTCCAGTCAACTGCTCCTGAAGGCTGAAGGCGAGAGAGCAAAGAACCCAAAAGGGCAGGGGTGTCTAGCCAGAAGGGAGACAACGTTTCTTTGAAGGCAAGTTTCATCTTGCAAATCCGTGCAGATTTTGAGAGTGCCACAATGTCTATGTGTAACCGTGGCCTGAAGAGCCTGGAGATTTTCTTTGTGGCAGGAGGACTGCCGTTTCAAAGTCACCAGCAGTTTCTGCACTGGAGGTCGAAGCTCTTAATGCCCTAGAAAGAAAGTCTTCTTTTGTTTTGAGAAAATGAACTAGGAGGGGTCTTTGGAGACCATGAATACGAGGCATACTCATTGTTCTCCTGGGGCCCCCTGCACACCCTCAGTGCCTTTGAGAGTGCCCGCTGAACGGCACCCTGCAGAGTTAGGAGAAACATGTTGTTCTTCTCCCCACATGTGGATTTGGCCTGAGCAGGAAAACGTGCTCTTGGGAAACGTTTGTGTGCCTTTTGGTCTAAGCTTGCTCACAGGAGGCCTGCAGCCCATGCTGGACTCTGCCCCCAGATCTGGCCTCTATCTCACCTCACACTGGAGGGAGATGGTGACAAGAACAGTCCAGATGCAGCATGGTGCAACTTGGACTGATTTGTTAAAATTGTGATAAAACGTGCATAAAAGTCCCCATTTTATTCATTTTTAAATGTACAGTCCTGTGGCCTGATGCACATTCACATTGCTGCACAGCCATCACCACGCCCTATCTCTGAAATGTTTTCATCCTCCTGAATGGAGCTTCCTCTGTACCTGCTAAACGCTAATATCCCCTCCCCCTCCCCCCAGGCCCTGACAGCCACCAATCTATGTCTCTATGAATCTGACAACCCCACGTACCTCCTAGAAGTGGAGTTGACAGTGCTTGTCCTCCTGGACAGATTCTTTTTTCTTTTTGTAGAGACTGGATCTTCCTACATTGCCCAGGCGGGTCTCCAATTACTGCGCTCCAATGATCCTCCCACTTTGGTCTCCCAAAGTGCTGGGATGACAGGTGCGAGCCACTGCACCTGGCCTGGACGGATTCTCAATGGCATCTGAGACAGAATGGACCGGACTTTGTGAAATGCATCATCAGTTACTCTATTGACTGACACCGGCCGGCAGAGACCAGAGACCAGATCCCGTGGGTAGGAGTGGCTGTTTCCCTCTGAACAAATAGATGTTTCCACTGTTAGTCATCCTGAAAAGAGTTTAATCCCAGAGTAGGAAAAGAAGGGACTGAGACTGGGGAAAGTAAGGCTTTTCTCTCTGCAGCTTACTTGGCCTTCATTCCAAGGCATGGAGCTACCTGGAGATTCTCCCTGGTGGGGTGTGGGTGGTGGCGCCTGTGCCCATGGAAGAAAGCCTGCTGCAGGCAGTACAGCAATTGTGAGGGCAGCCAAGCTCTTTTAGTGCAGGCATCCCTCACACTCCGCGTGGTCCTCCAGCTAGCCCCAAGGCTCAGCACCACGTGCTTACAAGAGCTCATCATCTCAGCTGAGCTGCGGGGATGGGAGAGGAGGGTGTCCTGGCCACCAGGCTGCAGGTGGGAGGTAGTGGTGGGCATCAGCTGGACCCCCCGGGCAGACTGTCATGCAGGTACAGAGGCCGGAGGCAACACAGATAAAAAAGTGAAGGCAAGTGAGAGTGAAGGACAGCGTGCTGTAGCGCTCACAGAAGTTCCAGCAAGCAGCCTGCTGTGAGTTCATGACATCATCATTTGCATCAGAAAAGAGAAGGATGATTTACTTTTTAGACACAGACGTCTGCCTACAGAGGCCAGAGACACTGAATTAAACACATCTGACTTAATATCGTAATCTTTCAAATCATTTTCCATGAACTAAAGTGACGCTCAAGGAAGACCCTCCCTGCAACCCGCCTCTGCTCACCCCCACCCCAGCACCCTGGCTGGAGACACAGAGCCCTGGGTTAGTTACAACATGCAGTGACCATTTGCTTTCGTGCTCAAAATACGGGAAAGACTTTAGAGTGTGCGGCCGTTCCCGTGTCTGTGTAGCTCACACCAGGGCAGGTGTCTCGGGGCCCTATTCAACATTGTGCCCAAACAACCCCAGGCAGTATTCAGGAGCCGCTGGGCAGGAGCTACCAGAGCTTAAGCAGTTAAAGAATATGAAAATCATATAGAGGAAAAGAAAACCTGGAAAACGGGGTTTTAGGATCTATGGAATCTGATGGGTTTGAAGGTAAGTGCCCACGGAGAGTTCACAGCTTCGAGATTCTTCGTGGTGCAGTTATGAGCTTGCCAATTGTGAGCTGCAAAATCATACCATAAATACTTAATAATAGGCGTATTCCTGTTACTCTTTATTATCCCGGTCATGTTCCCAGCTATTATCTCCTTTCTCCTCTTAAACCATCCCTGGGGAGAGGCTGACATAAATTATTATCCCTCCTTTATGGGTGAAGGCATTAAAGCACAGAGAGATTAAATGACGTGCCTGAGGCTCTAAAATTAGTATGCAGCACAGGCGAGGTGAGAGCCCTTGTTTCTGTTTCCCCCAGCGTTCCGCTGCTCCTATGGCTAGCTGTGGGTATCCAACCTCTCTAGGTCCAAACGTCTCTGCCACCCTCATAAACAGCCACGAAGTCTTAGGAAAGCTGCTGCTCTGCACCCGGGCCTGTTTCCACCTGACATTAACGCACCTTGAGAGCAATGTCTAGGAGCCATCTCTTCTCAGAAGCTTTCCTACCCAGCTCCAGCCGAGATGGTCGCCACCTCTGGCAACCTTCCGCCACACCTGGAATCAGCCTCACACCAACACCGCGGGGCACATAATTATACACTTTCTGGAACTATGTGCTCATGGCTTGCCAACTAAAGGGCGAGCTTTCTGAGGGTTGGCCTCTAGCTGCATCCCATGCGTCTTCTTTCGTGTCCTTCAAGGCCTCTGGAAGCAAGTTGGGCAGCACAGGGGCCTAATAAACTTGCTCAGTGATGTGTTGGATGCTGTAGGACGTGAGTGATGGGCAAGATGCATTCTCTCTGAAAGCTCTGCTGCTTGTTCCAGTCCCTCTCCATCCTCTGCTCCATTTCACTCCGCACACATAGCTGTCACTACCATTGTGCTACGTATCTGTCTGTCTGCATGTTTACAACTGTCTCTCCCACTGCAGTGTCAGCTCCAGGGGAGCAAGGCCTTTCTTGCTTCTCCAGATCCTCGCACACATAGTAGCTGCTTGTTCCATTGGGGCGTGTATCCCTCCGAATCTCATGTTGACGTGATCCCCAGTGTTGGAGGTGGGACCTAGTGGGAGGTGTTTGGCTCATGGGGGGCAGATCTCTCTTGAATGGCGTGGTGCCGTCCTGGCAAGAGTGAGTGAATTCTTGTGAGATCTGGTTGTTTAAAGAGTGTGGCACCTGCAGCTTCTCTCTCACTCTGCTTTCACCATGGGATGCACCTGCTCCCCCTTCCCCTTCTCCCTCAATTGCTTGTAAGCTTCCTGAGGCCCTCAGGTGGCACAGATGTCGGCGCCAGGCTTCCTGTATGGCCTGTAGGATCGTAAGCCAATTCAAACTTTTTTCTTTACAAATTGCCTAGCCGCAGGTGTTCCTTTGTAGCCGGGGTCTCCAACTTCCGGAACCAGGAGGTTAGGAACCAGGCCGCAGAGCAGGAGGTGAGCAGCAGGCAAGCGCGTGAGTGAAGCCTCCTCTGTAGTCACAGCCCCACCACTCACATACTGCCTGAGCTCTGCCTTCTGTCAGATCAGCAGCAGCGTTAGATTCTCTAAGAAGGGTGACCCCGTCTGTGAACGGCGCATGCGAGGGATCTAGGGTGTGCTCCTTAAGATAATCTAGTGCCTGACGATCTGTCACTGTCTCCATCACCCCCAGATGGGACTGTCTAGTTGCAGGAAAGCAAGCTCAGGGCTCCCACTGATTCTATACTACCACGAGTTGTATAATTATTTAATTATATATTACAATGTAATAATAATGGAAATAAAATGCACAATAAATGAATCATCCTGAAACCACCTCCCGCTTCCATGGCCTATGGCAAATTCACCTTCTGTGAAACTGGTCCTTGGTGCCAAAGAGGTTGGGGACTACGGCTTTTTTTTTTTTTTTTTTTTGAGACGGAGTTTTTGTTCTTGTTGCCCAGGCTGGAGTGCAATGGCACAATCTCAGCTCACTGCAACCTCCACTTCCCAGGTTCAAGCGATTCTCTTGCCTCAGTTCCTGAGCAGCTGGGATTACAGGCATGCACTACCATGCCCAGCTAAGCTTTTGTATTTAATAGAGACAGGGTTTTGCCATGTTGGTCGGGCTGGTCTTGAACTCCTGACCTCAGGTGATCCACCTGCCTCGGCCTCCCAAAGTGCTGGGGTGACACGCGTGAGCCCCCGTGCCTAGCCAGGGACTGCTGTTTTATGGTAACAACCAGACTAACACAGCGCTCAGACACTTCTTTTTTTTTTTTTTGAGATGGAGTCTCACTCTGTGGCCCGGGCTAGAGTGAAGTGGCATGATCTGGGCTCACTGCAAGCTCCGCCTCCCAGGTTCACGCTATTCTCCTGCCTCAGCCTCCCAAGTAGCTGGGACTACAGGCACCCGCCACCATGCCGGGCTAATTTTTGTATTTTAGTAGAGACGGGGTTTCACCATGTTAGCCAGGATGGTCTCGATCTCCTGACCTCGTGATCCGCCTGCCTTGGCCTCCCAAAGTGCTGGGATTACAGGCATGAGCCACCGCGCCCGGCCTCTAACACTTCTTGAATGAATGAATGAAGGTCCAGACCGGTACTCCACTTGGCACGCTCACCAGCCCACTTGCATACCAATCACCTAAGATGCTTGTTTAAAATGCAGATTCTTGGGCCTCATCTCACAACCACCAAATTAGAAGGTGGTTGTGGAGGTGGGACCCAGGGTGTAACTATCGTGATTTTGATATACATTAAAGCTGATACGTGGTGCCCATGTTATAGATGAGAAAAGTGAACTTCAGAAAGAGACTTGCTCAAGGTTGCCAGACAGGTTATGGCCAAGTCGTTATCAAAACCCAGATTTCAAACTCTCCATCTGGAGCTCTATTCCACCAGGCTGCCTCATCTGTGTGATGGTAACATTTTCGGAAGGATCGAGTCCATAGTTTGTGTCAGGTCATTTGATGTTCAAAACAACCCAGTGTAGTAGATATTATCATGACCTACAGCATAAAGACCAGAACTGACAGCAGTGGCTGGCACCGAGGCGTGACCGCCCAGCCTCCCATGGGGTAGGGCTGCTGCCCGGCTCTTGCAAATACAAAGTCCTTGCTTGCTCCAGACACAGCACTGCTTTCAGTGATGGCAGTTTTTTTTTTTTTTTTTTTTTTTTTTAAGATAAAGACAACTAAAAAATAGCTTGGGTAGGTGAGCTGTAGATGATGTTCAAATTCTGTATAAATACGCAAAGGAATGGATGTCTTCAGTTGGCTGCATCCGTACAAGAAAAAATATATATAATTAAAAAGATTTAGACTCTGGGATATTCTTCTCCAGTTATCTACCAGTTATTCCAGGGGAACCCCTCCCTTAAGTTGGAAAAAGAATCAGGATACAAAGGATAAGGCCTCTTCTTCCTGGCAGGAAGTGTGTGTTCTTCAAGCTCAGAGGGCAGGAGGGCTCAACGCGTGCCCAGGGCCAAGGCTGAGCTCCCCAGAATTCCTCAGGAGGTCTGGGACCAGTGAACCTGCCCTTCTCCCTGCCCTCCTCCCTCCACACTCAGAGGTCTGGGACCAGTGAACCTGCCCGACTGCCCTTCTCCATGCCCTCCTCCCTCCACACTCACATGTGCCCTGTCCACCTGTGCATTTCAGCATCTGCGGGAAGACTTCTGAGTACATTCAAAGAGGAAGTCAGAGGGCATGTTCCAAATCCATGCCCGGGGTTGGCCTTTCCCACTCAAGCCCCTTTCCCAGGCAGGAATTATTCCTCGCCTGCTGGTCCGAGGGTCACACGAAGAAGGACTCTTCCATGTGCTCACCGGTCTGCTGACACAAGCCGCCTCTGTGTATCTGGCAACAAGAGCTGGGAGAAAAGAACCCATGGGTGAGGGTGGCACTATTTTTGGGCACACAGATGTCTTCTTGGCTTCCCGAGCAGGGTACAGAGCACCCTGGGGACCAGTCCTGGCTTTGAGAGGAGCGGTGGTGTCCCTAAGCGCCTGCCTGCACTCTCAGGCTGTAGCCTCTGCTGCAGAAGAGGAGGAGGAGCTCACCAACCATGGATATTGTTATGGGCCGAATCGTGTCCCCCGAAATTCCTGTGTTGAAGCTCTAAACCCCAATACCCCAGATTGGGACTGCATTTGGAGACAGGCCTTTTAAGAGGTGATGGTTAAGATGAGGCCATTAGGGCGGGCCCTAATCCAGTGTGACTGGTGTTCTTCTAAGAGGAAACGTAGACGCACAGAGACACCAGAAATGTGCGCACACAGAGGAAAGGCCCTGTGAGGATGCAGGGGAGATGGCGATTCCCGGCAAGCCAAGAAGGGGCCTCCAGAGAAGCCAGCCCCACTGACACCCTGACCTGAGCCTGGGAGCCTCCAGGACTCTGAGAAGTCACTTTCTGTCATGTGAGCCACCCCGCCTGTGTTTTCTTGTTAAGGCCGCTCTAGCGAATGAATACAAATACAGGACCAAGAAGTCCTGATCGTTGTGAATCTGTTTTGTCTTTTCACACGTGTGGGATGTCTTAGGTCTTCTCTGGGCTGAGGTCTGCTGGTGGGTGGGTTCACACTGCAGGCATTCCTCCTGGGAGCTTTCCTGGGCCTTCTCTCTTGACTCCCAACCTCAACCATCCCTCCATGCTGACAACGCCCAACTCCCCGACTCTGACTTCTCCAGCCTATATTTCAGCTTCCTCCTCCCATTGTCAGGCACGAGTCTGAACAGGAATTTATTATCCGAACCCCCAAACCCGCTCCTCCTTCCAGTGAACGGCATCAGCATTCTGCTGTATCGTGGGGTGCCTTGAGAGTGGTGCGCGGAGCCACTGTCTTTCTGGAAGTTACTGAACTATTTTCGAACTGTGCATTGAAGATCTGTTTGTAGCACAGCGATTTCTACTGTGTGATACTGAAGTTGAGTCATTGTCTCCAGTTTAGGGGATTACATCCGAAACATAATCGTCAAGCTCCCCCACCTCAGGGGCAACTTGTCTGGAATCACAGTCCCTGTCTTGATTTCTGGTACCCCTTCCTTGTTTCAGTTCTTCATCTCCGTGTCACCAGACTGTTGAAGGCTTTCTAAGAGGCTGGGTGTCCCTGGTTTCAACTCTAGATATTCACACCCCTGCCAGAATAATCTTCTGGATTTACTTTGAAGGCTTTTGATTCTACGCAGGATAAAATCTAAATCCCTTTTGATGGCATTCAAGGCCCTCCAGCTCTGATCCCAACTGGCCCTCCCAAGGCTGTTTTCCATTCTTCCTCTTCTCACACTATATCCTCTCACTCAGCAGAAGCAGCCGGGCTTGAAGCCGGTTCAAATCCTGGCGTCGCCACTTACTTGCTGTGTGACCTGGTGAGGGTTTCTTAAGTGCTGGGTGTTAATATCAATAGCTAACTCTCACTCAGCACTTAGCTTATATCAGGCCCCACGACGAGGCTCTCAAGGATTATTTTACTGAATTCTCCTGCCAGCCTGATTCTGTAGGGAACCCTAGGTCTTACTGTTATCTCCCTTCTATGTAGAAGTCATTTAGGTGACTTGCCCAAGGCTTGAAGCCTCAGTTTTTGCATCTGTAAAATGAAGATAATCGTTGTTTCTCCCCATGTTAGTCAAGACCTTACCCAGTTGCAAGCAACAGAAACCAACTCTAAGGAGCTTAAGTAAAACAAAGGACGCGCTCCTTCCAGGGCCAAGGGACCAAGGGACGTCCTCGGTCCGCTCCAGCTCTGCCCTCGCCTGATCCAGCCTCCCACGGATGGACGTGCTTAGGATGCAGAAATCCAGCCTCACATGCTCCCTGATGCCTGTGATCTCAGAAGGCAGGATGCCCTCTCCCCCAGGGCTCAGACAACCCAGGTCAAGGGGCCAGCCCTGCATGCGGGAAGTGAGCCATGTTTAGAGGTTCCACTGGGCAGTTCCCCAAAGGGAAAGATTATGGGGCAGCTCAAAACTAACACATGTTTGCTAACTTGGTAAATTTATTCAACTCAGTAGTTTTGGAGCGCCTGCCCTGTGTGGGTGTGGGGAACCAGTATGGAGCCCACATGGAGGGAACTCTGTGAAGGCACCACATCTAGTGGCTTCTCCAGGGGACATGCCATACATTGAACAGGGGTGGGCTCAGACTTCTCCTGCCAACACCAGGAAACACGTCCAACCCTGGGCCTGTGGTTTACGATGCGGTGCCCACGTCACTCCTCCCCTCCTCCCCTGTGACACAGGACAGGTGTGTGTGTGTCTCAGCGCACACAGCAGAACTTGTGCTGTGCATCCCTAAGCAGTCTCAGATAAGGGCTGTGCTTACTAGAGGCACTGATGAAAGGATGGAGAGGGGCACTGGGCTTTTCTTGCCTCGAAACTGGCACAGAAGATTCAGGTTGTATCACAGTTCAAATGCAGAAACATGAAGCTGTTTTGCATCAATATGCTTTTCTTTGATTTTGCTTCATCCACTTTACAGAACATCAGAGTGTCTAGTGCAGAGGTCCCTGTGGGTCAACGTGTCCCCAGAACCTGCATCTGTACCACACTCCTCTCCCAGGGTCTACTGCATACATCCCCCAACCCATACGCACCAGGCGCCAACACGCATGGACACATGTTCCCCCACCCCATACACACCAGGCGCCAACATGCATGGCCACGCGTCCCCCACCCCATACCACCAGTGCCAACACGCAGAGCGATGAGTCCCCCACCCATACACACCAGGGCACCAACACGCGATGGGCACATGTTCCCCCACCCCGTACACACCAGGGCACCCCAACAGCATGCCCACGCTCCCCACCCCATACACACCAGGTGCACAACACGCATGAGCATGAGTCCCCCACCCCCATACACACCAGGCACCAACACGCATGGGCACATGTCCCCCCACCCTGTACACACCAGGCACCAACATGCATGGCCACGCGTCCCCCACCCCATACACACCAGGCGTCAACCCGCACAGGCACACTGTACCCCATTCAGTGGTGTCATTCAAGACCCTTTGGTGGCTGTTTATTTTTTAGATATAATTCACACGCCATAACGTGGGCCATTGAAAGGTACAGTTCAGTGGTTTTTAATCCTCACAACATTGCGCAACCATCACAGGACCCAATTCCAGCACATTCTCTCCATCCTGAAAGGAAACCAGTATCCACTGAGACAGCCACCCCCCATTCCCTCTCCTCCCCATCCCCTTCACTAATCTGCTTTCTGTCTCTATGCATTTGCCCCTTCTGGACATTTCACGCAAAGGGAATGGTTTGTTCAACACATAGCATTAGTGATGGGCTTTTTCACTCGGCATGGTGTTTCAAGGCCCATCCGTGTTTCATGTGAGTCAGTACCTCATGCCTTTTCATGTCCGAGTAACAGTTCACTGTCTGGCTAGACCACATCTTGCCTCACCATGGACATTTGGGCTGCATCTACGTTTTGGCTCTTGTGAATAATGCTGCTGCCACATTTGGGTACAGGTTCTTGTGTGGACATGTGCTCTGAGTTTCCTTGAGTGTATGTCTCGGAGGGGCGTGGCTGGGCCATATGGCGACTCGATGTTTGACTCCTGGAGGAAGCACATTTCACATTCCCACCAACAACGCCTGAGACTCCCATTTTCCCACATCCCCACCAACAGTTGTTAGCGCGCACGTTTGGTGGTAGCCATCCTAGCAGGCGCGCCCACAGCTCTGGCTTCCTCACACAGTGGTGAACAGCTCCTCGTGCACCGTGCCAGTCCCGCCTCTCCCCAGCAGTTCAGGCTGGCTTCAGCTTCGTCTCCTCCGGGAGGCTCTCCGTCGCCACTCCGGCCCTTTGGGTCTTGTTCGTGACTTTTTCCAAAAGAGCTTGAAAGGGCACACCACCTGTCTGTGTTGAGGCTTTGATTTTATTCTGCCTGAAGTTCCTGTTCTGGCTTTTTGGAAGAATTTCTCCTCCTGCTCTGTCACTTTTCTGACCAAATATTCCTTCTCCTTTGAGATCTAGCTTCTCCTCTGCCTCACAGCCTGGAATCTTCGCCCCAGGCTGGGTGCTCACTCTGTCCTGTGAACCTGCTCCACAATAGTTACCAGCATTTTATTTGTTTATTTTCTGAGACAGGATCTCACTCTGTCACCCAGGCTGGAGCACAGTGGTGCAATCAGGGCTCACTGTAGCCTTGACCTTCCAGGTTCAGGCAGTCCTCCCACTCAGCCTCCTGAGCAGCTGGGACTACAGTCGTGTGCCACCACACCTGGCTAATTTTTGTATTTTTTCTAGAGACGACATTTTGCCAAGTTGCCCAGGCTGGTCTCAAACTCCTGGGTTCAAGCAATTCACTCATCTTGGCTTCCCAAAGTGCCAGGATTACAGGCATGAGCCACTGCGCCCGGCCTTCAACTAGCATTTTATACTGCCATTGTTTTGTTTTCTAGTCTGTCTTTTCTACAAGAATATAAGTTCTTCAAGGGGAGGGTTAATGTCTTGATTGTATTTGTATCCTAGAATACAGCACAGAAATTGGCACTTGGCAGGCACTGAATAAATGTTTTTTGAAGGAAGGACAGAAGGAAAAGTATTCTCTGAGTGGCTTGTTCATTGTGTTTTCCCAGCTAGTCTGTAAGCCTCTCATGGACAAGGATAGTGTCTTTTAACCTTGTGAATATTTTCAGTTCCCCCAACCATCCTGTGATGCTGCCATATCCATAGCTTCTTCCTCTACCAAGTTTCCGAGGGAAGGGGCCCAGATCTGCTCCATAAGCTGTCATGGCCAATGTCACATGTGTGGCAGGAGACAAAGCTGCCCCTCCAACCATAGCTTCTTGGACCAGGGGTTGGTGACTGAGCCAAAGGCACCCATGTGATGAGGTGGACCCAGAGAGCCTGGCTGCCTCCAGATGACTTGAGCTGTTCCATATTTCACGTGGAAAGGTGGTACATGAACCCAATGACATGTTCACTTTTGAGCTACACAAATGACAGGTGAACAAAGATCAAGCAAACCACTTGAGCTGAAATTTTGGTTCCAAGAGATACCGAACTTATAAAATATATTAGCAGCCAATATCTTCTGTGTACTTACTCTGTGCTGCTTTTACTAAGCACTTTACAGTGGTGATGATAGAGTCTCATATTCTTAACAGTGACAGAGCTAATGTTCAGAGAGGTTAACAATCTGCCCCCCTACCTCAGCACAGGGACAAGGTCCCGACCATTGTGCCACCCAGGGGCTCTATGGAGCTTGGTAGCTGCCCCATGCTTGGAAACCCTGTCACTCACAGCACCACAGTCTCCCAGTTCCACAGTCCTGAAGATCTCAGCAATCAGCCTTCAACCCTTGCAGGGGATTGTGACCTATAACCTGCCCAATCCAACGCTCTTCCCAGGAACAGCCTTGCCCATGGGTGGACCAGGCAGCTGCCCATCTGGTCTTCTCTGGGGGCCCCCAGAAGGGTCCTCAGGCAAAACAACCCCCACCCCACAAGCCTGCCAGGAATGCCTGCTTTGCCAGCAGGATTTTGCTTCCTTGAGTCAAGGATGAAGGAGCAAGAGTCACAGCACCTTGAGGTGGTCTTAATCTGCTTTACAGCCTCACACTCCCTCTCGTGTCTACCCTTGCCTCCGCGGAGAGATTTCCCCTCAATTCTCTTTCTTCTTCATTCTATGATGCATTCCTCACTCCTGGACTTTGAATAGAGAAAACAGACAGTTGCTGCTATGTAGCATAATATTATTTGGGAATCATGATTTAATCCAAAATCTCACCAAATATGTGAAAACTGCCTCCAGAAAATAGGAACGATCCTTCTGCGTCTGCTCTTACATCACAGAAGATGGAAAGGGCACCCATTTAGTGGTCTCTATTAACCACAAATAACCCTGGGAGAGTAACACATTAAAATGCTGTCATTCAAATATAAACATGTGCATGGGGCCCTTTTCAGAAGACCTTTAGCCAAGAGCATGGGTTCAGAATGAGTTAGGGATAAGAGACACAGTGGGAAAGCTAATGTATGGGGAAAGCCTAAATTTATGCACAATTCTGCATCATTTTGACAGAGTAATTAACTCTGAGTCTGACCCTGTGGGGACCGTGGAAAGCCACGGAGGAAGAACAGAAGCTTGGCAGAGGGTGGGATGGGGCAGTTGGAAGGCTAGGGACGATGTGGAGATGGAGTCAACCTACTCAGTGCCAAAACCGTGGCCAGGTGCAAGGCGGGACACTCTACAGAGTGCCAACAGAATCTGCTCTCCTCTTTCTACCCATCATCCCATCATCATTTCTGCTAGAGCAAGAATAGATGGGTAGGAGGAGAGGAAGGAAATCCTCAAGGCCAGCAACTCCCACAGGAGCAAAACAAGCTTTAACTTACAAATTACCTACACGTGGCCTGAGGGGTGTTTCCAGGTAGATGCCATTCATTGCAGAGCTGTTGACAGCCAGCCATGTTCAAATCGGGCACATCTCTCTGCTGTGTACACTCTGAGCAGTATTGGGGGAAATCCTATTGCAGCCTGTGCCTGAAGTTAAAAATTGATGCCAGTGGAATGGAATTGAACAGAAGCAAGGGCTTCGCTCAAGCAGCGACTCAAACAGCCTGCTGTTTGCTTTCTTTCCTTTCTCCTTTCCTTCCTTCCCCCTTCCTTTTCCTTCTTTTCTTACTTTCTCTCTTTTTTACTTTTCATTTTGAAATAACTTTAAACTCATCAAAAAGTTGTACAAAGAACTTCTGTATGCCCTTTATTCACTATATTTAACATTGTGCTACATCTGTCTTACCATTTTCTCTCTCTTTACAGCTATTTTTTTCTGAACCATGTGAGAGTAGTAGACACTACATACATCATCCCTTAATTCTTCTGTGTATTTTCTAAGGAAAAAGGACATTTTCAAATGTAACCACAGTACCATTATCACATTCAGGACATTTAACATTGACATTGACACAATATATTTATCTAATCTAGAGCCCGTTGTCTCCTTCATAAACTATCCAAATAGTGTAATTTCTAATGATTTTTTTCTTCTGGAACAAGATCCAATGCAGGGTCATATTACATTCAGCTGTTTTCTCTTTATAGTTTCCTTTAATTTGAAACACTTCCTTGATCTAAATATATCCTGGTAATATAAGGTACATGACATTAACATAACTGAAGGATACAGGATAGTTATTTCATAGAATAGTCTTCAATTTAGGTTTGTCTGAGTTTCATTATGACTAAATTCAGATTTTTCATTTTGACTTGAATACTGCAGAGCATCACATGCAGACGCTCATTATGCCCATTTGTTTCTCACTGCTGTGATATCGCCCTTTCTTTTATCCTTAAATTAACTGCTTTGGAATACCTGTATGCGTGTAATAGAAGAAAATTAGAAGCTTCTTCCCATTTCAAAAATGTTACTTTTCTTGATCAAAATAATCTCTTCCTTCTGTATTCTGTATCCATAGGAGAATATTTGATTGTCTATAATCATGGAAAAAAATGACTTATCTCTACTAAAATTTATAATTATAGATGGAGTTTTCAATATCCTTCTTACTTCAGTTGATAGGAGTAAGGAGACAAGGAGACAATCTGTAAAGCTACACAAAATTTGGGCAACACTGTGCTGTTGTTTTAGTCCGTTTTCACACTGCTATAAAGATACTATCTGATACTAGGTAATTCACAAACAAAAGAGGTTTAATTGACTCATAGTTCCACATGGCTGGGGGGGGCCTCAGAAAACTTACAATCATAACAAAAGGCAAAGGGGAGGCAAGGCACGTCCTCACAAGGCAACAGGAGAGAGAGAGAGAGGAACAGTAAGAGGGAAACCACTCCCATGATCCAGCCACCTCCCACCAGGTCTCTCCCTTGACACGTGGGGATTACAATTTGAGATGAAGTTTGGGTGGGGACACAGAGCCAAACCATATCAATTATCAACCAACTTGACTTAAGTGACATTTATGAAACCTTCCACCCAACAATAGCAGAATACACTTTCTTGAGAGCACACACAATATTTACCAAAACAAACCATATTCTGGGCTGTAAAACATATTTCACACCTCAATAAACTTAAAAGGATTAAAATCAGACAAAGTATGTTCTCTGGTCCCATAGTATTAAATAATAAATCAATTACCAAAAAAAGTCTTTAAAAATCCTCAAATATTTGGAAGCTAAATAGTACACAACTAAATAACTCTTGGATCAAAGAAAAAATCAAAAGATAAATCAGAAAGTAGTTTGAAATGAAAGAAAATGAAAACATAACATATCAAAATTTGTGGAATGTGCCATTAAAGCAGTATCTAGAGAGAAACTTAGAGCAATAAACACTCATATTAGTAAGGAAGAACTGTTTTCAATCAATGACCTCAGCTCTAATCAGGAAATTAGAAAAAGGAGAGCAAATTAAACTCCACATAAGTGGAAGAAAGTCCATTAAAGCTAGTACCATTAAAGATCAGAGCAGAAATCAATGAAGTAAAAAAAAGAGAAAAATCAATGAAACCAAAATTGATTCTTTGAGATCAATACAATTTATAAATCTCTAGACAGATTGATCAAGAAGAAAAAGAGAGAAGATACAAATGACCAATATCAGGATTGAGAGAGATGCCATCACTATAGATTCTGCAGAGATTAAAACAATGGCTCTCCACTGGGGGCTATCCCCCCCACAGACGGTATTTGGCAATGTCCGGAAACTGGGAAGCTGAGGAGAGGGCATCACTATGACATCCATCCAGTGGGCAGAGACCAGAAATGTCATTAAACACCTTACAATGTGTAGGACATGCTGCCTCGGTAAAGAATTATCCAGTCCAAAATGTTAGTCATTCCCTGTTGAGAAACCCTGCTGTAAAAGGATTTGAGAGAAGCCAGGCATGGTGGCTCACACCTATAATCCCAGCACTTTGAGAGGCTGAGGCAGGCGGATCACTTGAGGTCAGGAGTTAGAGACCAGCCTGGCCAACATGGTGAAACCCCGTTAAACAACAACAACAACAACAAACAAGCAAACAACAACAAAAAGATTTAAGAGAGAATATTACATATAACTTTATGCTACTAAATTCAACAACTTAGTTGAAATGGATAAATTCCTTGAAAGACACAAATTATTAATCTTCTACAAAAAGAAATGGATAGCCCAATATTTATGAAAGAAATTGAACTTGTAGTTTAAAAGCTTCCCACAAAGAAAACGCCAAGCACAGATACCTTCATTGAAGAATTCTATGAAACATTTAAGGAAGAAATAATACCAATTCTAGATAAACTTTTTCACAAAATCGAGGCTGGCATTGCCCTGATACCGAAATCAGACAAAGACAATATAAGAAAAAGAAAACTACAGATCAGTCAAATTCAACTACAGATGTGGGTGTATATATGATAACACATTATGTATGCATATGTGTGTACATATAAGATAATATATTATGACCAAGTAGGGTTTATTCTAGGAGTTCAAGTTTAGTTTAATGTTTGAAAAATAATGAATATCATTCATTAAGTTAGTAGAAAAGAAAACCATATGATCATCTCAATAGATGTGAGGAAAGGATTTGACAAAATCCATCATCTTTTCCTGATAAAACTCTCAGCACACTAAAAGTAGTTGGAAACTTTCTCAACCTGATAAAGGACATCTATGAAAATCTTATAGCTAATGTCATACTTAATAATCATAAAAGACTGAATGCTTTTCTTCTAAACTCATGAACAAGTCAAGTATATCTGCTCTTACCACTTCTACTCATCATTGTACTACAGGTTTTTAGTTCAATAGGCAAGAAAAAATAAAATAAAAGGCATGCAGATCGAAAAGAAAGGTGTCTTTATTCATAGACATGATCATCCATGTAGAAAATCTGATGGAGTCTACACAGAACCTAGTGGAACTAACAAATGAGCTTTGCAGGACATATGATCAATATACCAAAATTAGTTGTATTTCTATATATTAGCATTAAACAATTGGAAATTTAAATAAAAGTACCATTTGCAATAGCATTAAAAATATGAAATATTTAGGAATAAATCTGACAAAAGTTGTGAAAGACCTGTACGCTGAAAACTAAGAATCATTGCTGAGAGAAATTACAGTTGCCCCTCCTCCAACTCAAAGGCTATTAGACATTTATTCTCTGTAGAGAAAAACAGGTCTCTTGACTAGGGGACAGTAGGCATAGGTGGAGGTGGCTGCTATCCCAGAAATAGGGAGACTAGTTAAGTAGATTCTCATTGGATTCTGAGACCTGCAGTCCTCTCCATCTTCCTCAGCTCTCAGAATGCTGTCAACCCCGCCAGGCAATTATCCTCCAGGCAGGAGACTAAAAAAGTCCTGTGGGGATCTGACCAGCCCAAGGAGATCTTAAAGATACTGGTTATGAGTTTCCCGGTGAAACAGTTCAGCCAGCTCTCCCCAGGGTGAAGTTCACTGTTAACAACCCACATATTCAGCTTCCTCTCGCTCTACTAAGAAAACAAAAATTAGCTGGGCGTGGTGGCAGGCGCCTGTAATCCCAGCTACTCAGGAGGCTGAGGCAGGAGAATCAGTGGAACCTGGGAAGCAGAGGTTGCAATGAGCCAAAATCACACCACTGCACTCCAGCCTGGGCGACAGAACGAGATTCTGTTAAAAACACAACAAAACAACAAAACAAACCTTCTAGATGAAAATATAGGATACAACTTTTGTGAGCTTGGTTTAAGTAAGGATTTCCTAGATTTTATACCAAAAATACAATCCATAAAAGACAAGTTGATAAATTGGACTTCATCAAAATTAAAAACGTCTGCTCCGTTAGGAGAATGAAAAGATAAGCTGTCTCAGGTTTGCCCCAGCACTTGTCTTGGCTCTGCATGGTGCTGTCTTCAGTGCCATTCTGTGCTGGGCATCGTGTCAGCATGCAGATCGTTGGCAGGTCACCCCCATCTTTGGTTAAGAGGGAGGTTGGTTATTGTTGTAAGTACAAATCTTTGTTATAGGAGACTCCTGACAGTTGAGTATTTAAGGTTTGTGTTTCTCACTGCTAAAGAACAACATTCATTTTATGAATGAATTCATTTTATGAATGCAGTGACTCAGCTGACAAACTTGAATTGGGGGCATTATGGGATCAATGTAGGGGAGTGAGTCACGTCATCCCAGCCAGGTTAAACCGCCGCCCAGCTCCCACATCTCAACATGGTCAGTCTGGACTCCTCCTTTACGTTTCACAGGGAAAATTGTTCATGTTGGTGTTTGCAACTTGGGGAATACTGAAAGTTCTTGGGTTCTGTGTCAAGGAAACTTGACTCCTACTGTGTGTGTCATTTCTGTGGGAGGCTCCCCCTTTCAATATGTATGCAACACGTCCAAAGCCTGGCCTCGTGTTCTAACGTGAAAGCTCTCTCCGGTGCTTCTGTTCTTTTCTCTGTGCTAGGCTGCTCTAGAAAGAGCGTTCATTCACATTCCTTTTCCCTGGAAGAGCAAGAGCTCCTGGAACCTTCCTGTGTGTGCCCTTCGAGCATCTCCTGGACTGCAGCTACTGGGGGCAGGCTGTGTTCCTGAGTCATTTTCTGCCAACTAACAGGGCTGACCCCGCAGAGTGGTCCACACAAAAGGCTTCGCTGTCTTGCTCTTGTGAACTCTGCCACTCCTGCTTCAGCCAGATGTTAATGAGAATTTCCCTCTGTACAGGCCTCTGCCGGCCTTGAAAGCATATAGGTGCCCTGGTCCCATATATGGGGGAAGCAGCAGTAACTCGAACTACAGTTTCTCTTCCCTCCGCCAGCAATGGTTGAGTCTGGTTTCCTTCTGAATCCATCTAAGGGAAAACACGCTTTATCCACAGATGCAAGAACTTTCTTCCAAATATCAACATTCTAGTCTTAGGCAAAGAATTCACGTTCTTTCTATGATAACTTTGACTCTGCTTCTTGCAAAATAAAACTCCTGGCATCATGGTGCTGATGGAGCAGTCGCCTCCTTCCTGGGCTGTTTCACTGCAAACGGTTCCTGCACTGGGTGAGAATGCGTCTGTGATGTGGTTTGGATATTTGTCCCCCAAAATCTCATGTTGAAATGTGGCCCCCCAATGTTGAAGGTAGGGCCTAGTGAGAGGTGTTGGGTGATGGGGGCGGATCCCTCATGAATGGCCAGGTGCCCTCTCCATGTTAATGAGTTCTCGCTCTTATTAATTCAGGCAAGATGTGGTTGTTCAAAAGAGTATGGCATCCCTTCCCCACCCTTGCTCCCTCTCTCGCCATATGACATGTCAGCTCCCCTGCTCCTTCCATCACGTTTGGAAGCTTCCTGAGGCCCTCACCAGAAGCGGATGCTGGGACCTGCTTCTTGTACAGCCTGCAGAACCATAAGCCAAATAAACCTCTTAACCTTGGTTCTCCTTTATAGCAATGCAAATAGACTAACACTCTCTGCTGAGCAGTCCAGTTTGGGTGGGTGCTGGAGGAGGCCACAGCTCATTCCAGCTATCCTGTAAGACCTGATGCTCTTTATGTCTGAGAAATCCTTGGCTGCTGAATGTAACAGGCCCCAGAGCAAAGGGAACTAAGAAGGTGGCAGGTAAGGGCTCTGGTCTAAGTTTAAGAGGAGATATCTTCAGAGTTTTGCACTCTGTGTGCCCAGTCCATATCTGGAAAAGCAGATGTGTTTAGAAGGAGCCACCAGTGAGTGGAGGAGAGGGATCACTTACTATTGGGGAGGATTATAAGGAAGAACCTCCACATCTGGGAACTCTGTAGCACATATGATAAGAGTCATAAACTACATACCAAGACGCTTCATGCTTTATTTTTATTACTATCTTGGATTTGCTCCTCAGGTGCAAAAAAAGTTTCATTGATTCAAGGTCAGAAAGTTTTTTTTTAAGTTTTTAAAGTTTTTAATAGGATTCAGCTTACATTCCAAAGTAAACACATTTCTTTCCTACATCAGGATTCTGTATTATTTTGTTATTTCTGTGTTAGTTTTTTTTCTTAAGCAGCTCACATTAGTTGCACAGCTGTAGACAAAGCCTGCAACCTCTCTGCATCTCGGTTATCTTCTCTGTACAGTGGAGGCAGTGGGAGCGGGTGTGATGGGAAGGACACAGATGTGAGGCTCTCATCCAATTCTGTCATTAATTTTGCTGTGTGGTTTTGGGTTATGGATACTTTTAGAGCAAAATAAATTGTCTTTGGGTCCCTCCTGGGAATACACCTCCAGCACATCATGACCCTGCTCTGGTCATTCATTTCTTCTTTGTAATATCAGGGGTCAGAAATAGTGTTGAAGATTTTCTCAGCTGTTTCATCACCTCACGCACAACTTTCTCTTACTTCCTTTAAGCAAGCATTGCTCACATAAACACACATGCACAGGCAAGCACACAGAGACACGTTCACACCCTCAAGCAAGGGAAGGCCAGCAGGTACCTAGAGAAGCAGGGTCCCATGTCCCACATGGTGAGCTCTCAGACCCTACCTGCTGGTGTCCTGATAGTCTTAGGTGCATTAGAGGAATAGCTCTGACCTTGACTGGTAGCACCTTCTGTGAAGGCCAGGAGGGCTTCATATAGATGCCAGGTCACATGTAATATCAAAAGTACATGGTGACTTCCAGATAAGGATACCAGGTTGAACATACCTCTCTCCTGATATCTCAGGGAACTACGGTAAAGGAGATTTCTGGCATAGGGTAATGGGAGAGGAGAAAACGACAATACATTTTGGAATCCAGAAAGCATATCCATGACTGCTAACTGACTTAGCAGACACGAAGAAACTGAATCTGAAATCAGCAGTGAGGAAAGCTAATTTGTACCAGGGTCTCTAAACAGCTGTGAATCGGTAGCACGGAGGGCCCAGGCCTAAATGAATTGTTGAACATTTTTAGGAAGCAGTTTGGACCAGGCACCATGGCTCATGTCTGTAATCCCAATGCTTTGGGAGGCTGAGGCAGGAGGATCACTTGAGGTTAGGAGTTTGAGACCAGCCTGGGCAACATAGCAAGACCACTATCTCTACAAAAACATTTGTTTTTAAATTAGCTGGCCATAGGGGCACATGCCTGTAGTCATAGCTCCTCGGGAAGCTGAAGCAGGAGGATGGCTTGAGCCCTGGAGGTCGTGGCTGCAGTGAGCTGTGATTGAGCCCCTACTCCAGCCTGGGAGACAGAGAGAGACCCTGTCTCAAAAACAAGAGGCAGTTTCACCTCCACATCACCTCATCCAATTTGTGCAGTCAGACAGTTGCCCCTCCTCCAACTCACAGACTATTAGACATTTATTCTCTGTAGAGAAAAACAGGTCTCCTGACTAGGGGACAGTAGGCATAGGTGGAGGTGGCTGCTATCCCAGAAACAGGGAGACTAGGTAAGTAGATTCTCACTGGATTCTGAGACCTGCAGTCCTCTCCACCTTCCTCAGCTCTCAGAATGCTGTCAACCCCGCCAGGCAATTATCCTCCAGGCAGGAGACTAAAAAAAGTCCTGTGGGGATCTGACCAGCCCAAGGAGATCTTAAAGATACTGGTTATGAGTTTCCCGGTGAAACAGTTCAGCCAGCTCCCCCCAGGGTGAAGTTCACTGTTAACAACCCACATATTCAGCTTCCTCTCGCTCTTATGAGCACGTGATTGTGGATTTGAGCCATGTGAGGAAAATTCTAAGTGAAAGATCCAGACCAAGACAAACCAGTGTAAAAAACAATGTGGACAGAACAGAGCAGCTCTGTTAAAAACCTACCAGCACTAGCCTAAGAGACATACGAAGAGATATTTCACCCTTGGAACAGCAACAGAATGACATAAAAATGGAACTTTTGAAGAAAGAGGAGCTTTAAACATTTAGAACCATTCTAGAAAATGTTTGAAGCTTAACAAATTGACAGATAAAATTGAAGAACTCTCCCAAAAAGCAGAGCAATAAAACAAAAAAGAACAAATTTAAAAATTAGAAGACTAGTCCAGGAGGTCCAATATCTAAATAATAGGAGATTCAGAAAAAGAGAACAGAAAAGAAATGGAAAGGAAGAAATCATTTGTTAATATTTTGGTAAGTGATTTGAACAATTTCCCAGACAAGAATGATGGAAGCTTTCAGACTGATGCATGCTAGATAAAAACAGGCACAAATCAAGGCATGTCACTGTGAAACTTTAGAATTGCTGGGATAAAGAAAAGATCTGAGAAGATTAAAGGATGCAAAGGATCAAATCAGAATGTCATCAGGCTTCTCAACAGTAATGGCAGAGGCTAGGAAACACTACAGCAAGGCCTTCAAACATTTGAAGAAAGATAACTACTATCTTAGAATTCTGTACGTAGTCAAAATAGCAATTGAGGACTGGGCGCGGTAGCTCACACCTGTAATCCTAGCACTTTGGGGGGCCGAGGTGGGCAGATCACCTGAGATCAGGAGTTCGAGACCAGCCTGACCAACATGGTGAAACCCTGTCTCTACTAAAAATACAAAAAAATTAGCCAGGCGTGGTGGCAGGCACCTGTAGTCCCAGCTACTTGGGAGCCTGAGGCACAAGAATCATTTGAACCCGGGGGGCAGAGGTTGTAGTGAGCAGAGGTTGTGCGACTGCATTCCCGCCTGGGTGACAGAGTGAGACTCCATCTCAAAAGAAAAAAAAAAATAAATTGAGTATGAGGATTGAATAAAGACATCTTAGAAAGGCAATGTTCCAGATATTGTATTTCCCATGCACCTTTATTCCTTTATAGTAGGAAGCTGCTAAAAGATATGCTTCACCAAGACAAAGGAGTAAATCAGGAAAGAAGACGTACAGGAAACCGGAGATCCAACACAAGAGAAGTGAAGGGATCCCAGGAAGACTGAGAAGTCCCAGGATGACAGTTGTGCCCCAGTTGTTGAGAACAGTCTAGACTAGCAGTCCCCAACCCCCGGGGCCATGGACTGGTACTGGTCTGTGGCCTGTTAGGAAGCAGGCCACACAGCAGGAGGTAGATGGCAAGTGAGTGAGCATTACCGCCCGAGCTCAGCCTCCTGTCGGATCGGTGGTGGCATTAGATTCTCACAGGGGCATGAACCCTACTGTGAACTGCACACGCAAGTGATCTAGGTTGCATGCTCCTATGAGAATCTAATGCCTGATGATCTGGGGTGGAATGGTTTCATTCCAAAACCATCCCCATTGTCTGTGGAAAAATTGTCTTCCATGAAACTGGTCCCTGGTGCCAAAAAGGTTGGGGACCGCTGGTCTAGACTGAAGTATGTTGGAGAATCTGGGAGAGATTTTGTGAAGATTGGACTGATAAGATATGTGATGCTCTGACTGTCTTAAGAGGATGCTTGTATAACTAAGTGAGTTTGTGTTTGAATTAATGATAAGCATCAATAACAGTAATAATAAAATTTTAATCCAGAGAAGCAAAGAGTGGCTAGGATAGGAAAAGTCATTATAGTTTGATGCATGGCTTAGTTTAGAGTAGTATTTTCATGGTTGTAATAACATAAATGCTCAACAAAGAGCTAACAAAAATTATGATATAACCAGATTAGAAAGATAAGCAGATGAGAAGGGTATATGTGTTTTTCCTGAGAATAAGGGAAGGAAGGACAGTCAAATTCTTCATTTGCAAAGGGATAAGTCAATCGATAAATGCCTAAAGATGAAAAATCAAGGAAAGCAATATAAGCATTTTATTTAGAGATGTAGAGGTTAATGCCAATAGCATTAGCTAAGATAACTGAAAGTGGCGTGTCTGGAGAAGAGGCAGGGGGCAACTACTATTTGTATTAATGAACATTGTACAATTGTTTGGCTCTATAAAGTTCATGCTTGTATCACTTTAATAAAAGTTAAAGTAAAAATATAAATAAACAGCAAAAAGCTCACATAGCATGCCTCTCTGAACTAATAAATGAAAGTAAGTGATGAATATTTTACAGCATCTGATTTCAATCAGCATCATTTGAAGCACTTTGGGCTCAGAGTCAGAAAGCTCGGCATCTACCCCATAAGAAAAACTCCGCCCTGGTGCTGAGAGACACAGAGAGGAAGTGGAAAGCAGCACCCCGCGGAGAGGGAGAGGGCATGGCTGGATATGAACATCTGTCTGCATTCATCATTAGATGCCAGATGTAACCTGGAATTTTACCATTAAATGTTTATATGAAATGGTGCTGAGGAGGAAATTTTGCCTTATAAAGTAGCTTATCTTGAGAACAAAGAGTACTATAAAAAGATGAATAAACGATTTAATCGAGATCCAGACATGAGCTGATTTTTCTTAAAAGCAGTATCTTTACAACTTCGGAGTTTAAACTCTCTGATGTGGAACCACGCCAAAAATAACATAAAGAAAATATTGACCATGAGAGTGGTGACCTGGCAAGCTCAACACTGTCCACCTGTTAGTCACTTGTCCCTGTTGATTTCAGCTTATGATTACATACTTTCTAGCCTAATCCTACTGTTGGTATACTCAGGTGCAAAAGCATTCAATAGAAGTTAAAGAGTGAATAAATAAACCTACTAAATGAGATTCACAGGCTTGGGGTGGGGTGGAGAACAAACACATTACATTCCAAAAGTCCTGTGGTTCAAAGAATCAACTACTAAACAAAACATGTACACCTGAGCCACTGTGGGAGCCAGTGCAAAATACTTCCAAGGAATGAGTTCAAGGAACGCAATTAATTCCCAAGCTCTTTTCCCCCAAAACCCTATTTTGGTTTCAAGCTAGAGTTCCCATACTCTGTTCAGACTTTAATTCCATGCCGTAATCTGTCCATCTTTGGTAACTACCTAGCTGTAATTTGAACTGGCTGGTCAACAAACCGAACACCATCAAAGATTCTCATTTGTCTTGCTAAAGTCAAAAATACTGAAGATATTTAAATGTAAATATAACCTTTTACTGATCACACAATCTCAGGGAATTTTTTCCCCCTTTGGATAGTGTCACAATTGGGGTTCAAATTGTGAAGACCAAATGTGTAACTCATGCAAAAGCAATCACAATAGTTTGTTGCAATAGAAGTGAGCTGTTCTGTGCATTGCTGACAAGCCACTTTTTAAAGTTTACTTTTAAATGCATGTATAGTAAAATTCGCTCTTTTTGGTGCACGGTTTCTCAAGTTTTAACACATGCGTAGATTCAAGTAATTACCACCACAGAGAGGATACAGGACAGCTCTATCATCCTATACTCCCTCGCGCTGCCCCACCTGGGATCCCTGGGGACTACTGATCTCTTCCCTGTCCCTAGTCTGGCCTTTTCCAGAATGTCATATAAATGAAGTAATTTGGGAAGCAGCCTCTTGTGCCTAGCTTCTTTCACTTAGCATAATATATTTGAGATTCATCCATATCATTGTGTCATGTTGATACATCTCTGATGAGTGGAGGAATACCAGGTTCTTCATCTGGAGTCAAATTGGAAAAAAAGACACGGATACATGTGGTGCGATTTTAAGGAGCAGGAGAGTTTAATAGGCAAGAAAGATGGGAGAAGGCAGAAGGAAGAAGCTCCTCCCTACAGAGATGGAGGGGGCTCCAAAGCTGAAAGAGGAGACCCCATGTGCCACAGATAGCAGCCAGGTATATGAAGAGACTGGAGGAGACGGTGTTTGATTTGCATAGGGCTGGGGGGATTGGTTTGACCAGGTATGTCATTCATGTAGCCCTCGAAAAAATTGACCCTCCCATTCTAGTCTTTTAATATGCAAATGAAGGGCCCCATGATGTTCTACACACGTGGGGATCTGTGGGGGCGGCCATGTTCCCAGGAACCTGTGGGGCAAGGGCAAGAAGACAATGATGGGAATGGCCATGTTGGGTGGACCCAGTTTCTAATGGCTGGCATTTGCTTATTAAAGGTTGCCAGCTCGGCTAGAGCAGGAGCTTTTCTACTAGACAGGAAACGTTTTTGGAGCTGCCTTAAAAGAAATGAAAACTTCCCAAGGACCCCTTCTCCTATCTGCCTAAAATAATTACTTAACAACTCCTACAGCAATATGTTTATGCATGTGTGTATATGCATGCATGTGTGTATATACATGCATGTTTGTGTGTGTTTATATGTATATGTAATATATACATTATGTATAACATTATTATCATATATATAAGCTTTTAATTTTGAAGTAATTATAGAGTCAGAGGAACTGCAAAGATACCAAGTGGTCTCTCGTACCTTCCAGCCAGTTTCCGCCAATGGTTACATCTTACATAATTACAGCATGCCATCAGGAGCAGGACACTGACACTGATATTGTAGGAGCGGAGGGAAAACTGCCCCTTCGCCCTCTGAATGTTTGCTGAAAATCAACTGACAGAAGGGAGATTAATAGGAGAAAAGGGATTATGGTGGTTTACACCTGTAATCCCAGCCCTTTGGGAAGCCGAGGTGGGTGGATCGCTTGAGCCCAGGAGTTTGAGACCAGCCTGGCCAACTATGGCGAAATCCCGTCTCCACTAAAAATACAAAAATTAGCCAGGCGAGGTGGCGCGTGTCTGTCATCCCAGCTACTGGAGAGGCTAAGGCAGAAGAATCGCTTGAGCCCGGGAGGCGGAGGTTGCAGTGAGCCAAGATCGGGCCACTGCACTCCAGCCTGGGCAACAGAGTGGGACTCCGTCTCAAAAAAAAAAAAGGAGAAAAGGTATGCACATTTATTTGATCTGAGTTTTATGTGACGTAAGAGCCCAAAGATACAGGGGAAATCATCCATTTTTATGCTCAGGTTCAACTAAGTATGGGCAGCCGTGTAGAGATACTATCGGACAAAAAGGGTAAGATCTAATGCTGAGAGACTGAGTGGGGAAACCCAGCTAGGCCTGTGTGTCCAGATTCTTCTTGGCCTCTCTGGGCAACATTCCTTCTTTCTGGGTAGGGGGCAGAGCCCTCTCTGGAATGGGTTTCTCATGACCTAAAGTCAAACAAGGTGGGTCTGATAATTTCCTTATGTCCAGTTTTTACACAGAAAGACCACTTGGGTAGGAGGGATTCTACTTTCCATGACTAGCTTCAGGGGAGAATGAGGGGCCAGAGACAGGAAGACAGGAGAAGGTCAGAGAGAGCTGCTTCTGAGGTCTCCCTTTCGGGTGCCGTTTTCTGAGTCCCAGCAATATCATGTTTGCCATTTTATCACATGTGCGGGTTCCCGTAACCCCACCTCAACCAGTATCAGGACCTCTTCCACCACCACCAAGATCTACCCCGTGCAGCACCTCTGTAGTCTCTCTACTCCTTCCTTCCCCACCACTTACAGTCCCTGGGAATCACTCATTTGTTCTCCAATTCAAAAATGTTACCTAAGTGGAATCCCACAGTATGTGACCTTTGAGATTTGTTGATTTCACTTAGCATAATACCCTTGAGAAGTTGCTGTATGTATTCCTAGTTCATCCCTCTTTATTACTGGGTGTATCTCACTGTATGTATTTTCCAGTTCGATTTCACATTCACCTGTTAATGGACAGTTGGATTGCTTCCAATGTTTGGTAATTATGAATAAAGCTGTTATAAATATTTGCATACAGATTTTTATGGGAACATACGTTTTCATTTCTCTTGGGTAATACCTAGGAGAGGAATGACTGAGTCACATGATAAGTGAATGTTTATCTTTAAAAGAAACTGCTAAGCTGTTTTCCAAACTGGTTGCACTATTTGCATTCCCCAGCAATGTGTGAGGGTTTTACTTAGCTCCTTCCCATCCATACCAGCACTTGGTAATGTCAGGGGTTTTGTTTTTGTTTTTAGATGTTCTACTAGGTGTAAAGAGGTATCTCCTTGTTTTAATTTGTGTTTATCAGGATACATTTGAAATAAGAAAACAGAAAACTCGGCCGGGCACGGTGGCTCAAGCCTGTAATCCCAGCACTTTGGGAGGCCAAGATGGGCGGATCACTAGGTCAGGAGATCGAGACCATCCTGGCTAACACAGTGAAACCCCGTCTCTACTAAAAA
>NW_016814940.1:390354-393983 GCF_001698545.2 Rhinopithecus bieti
AAAAAAAAAAAAAAAGAAAAGAAAAGAAAACAGAAAACTCAATTTGAAGAGCTATTACCTTGATTTCCTTACTTCATATTTGTATTATTACTTAGCAGAGAATCTAATAAAGATTTGGAGGAGTTGCCACTCCCCCCACCTGCCCCCAACCCGGCCTCAGAAACCTGAAAATGGAAGTTATTAAGACAGTTGTCTGCTGTTTTGAACCATGAATAATCACTGCTGTCAACTAGTTTGTAGGCTGAGTGGGAAAAAAAAAAGGCTGATCTAGTTCATTATAATTTACTTTAAATAAAAAAGCATTTTTTTCTTCTTACTTCACACAAAATGTGTATTCTAGAAGCATTGTGTAAATATAATTTATATTCCTTGAATTTCATTCCAAGAGCACTGGAAATGCTTGATGTTTTGAGGAATTTGCAGAGGAATTCATCTGTTAAAAATGGAAACTGCCAGGCGTGGTGGCATGCACCTGTGGTCCCAGCCACTCAGGAAGCTGAGGTGGGAAGATTGCTGGAGCCTGGGAGATCCAGGCTGCAGCGAGCTGTGATCTCACCACTGCACTCCAGCCTGAGCAGCATAGCAAGACCCTGTCTCTAAAAAACACAAAACAGAGAATTAGCAGGAGTTCTTCTGAATCTGGGTTCAGGGGGCTGTCGGCCTTTCCCTGCCCTCATTCCCATCTGAGAACTGCTCCACATGGTACCACTTCCAGGCTGGTCCCTGAGGAGGCTGGTAGAGCTCACAGCATCACAAGGAGAAACCTCAGTTAGGATGGAGCTAAGAGGAACCAGAACCCCGAGAGAGTCTGAAGTCAGGCAGCCACACATCCTGCAGGCAGGACAGATCAGGGCCTGCATCAAGACCTCAAAACTATGGCTGCATGCCTTGGTTCACACCTGTAATCACAGCACTTTGGGAGGCCGAGGTGGGTGGATCACGAGGTCAGGAGTTCAAGACCAGCCTGACCAATATGGTGAAACGCCATCTCTACTAAAAATACAAAAATTAGCTGAGTGTGGTGGCACACACCGGTAGTCCCAGCTACTCGGGAGGCTGAGGCAGAAGAATCACTTGAACCCGGGAGGCGGAGGTTGCGGTGAGCCAAGATGGTGCCACTGCACTCCAGCCTGGGTGACAGAGCCAGACTGTGTCACCAAAAAAAAAAAAAAAAAAAAAAGTCAAAACTAAGGGGCCTTGGGGCTGGGCTGGATACCAGACACAAACAGAAAGTTCTGTGGGGTGAGATTGAACAGAGACAATTTGCCCTCACTCCTCATCTCCTCACCCGGATAAGTGATTTAGGGTGGGGACTATCTCTCCAGATGGCTCAGACAAGCATTCTCCCATAATTGGACAGAGAGGAGTGTCTTTTGAAATTAAAATGGGCAGGGTAGGCAAAAGTCACCTTTCTTATGGGAGACTAAACAATTTGGTTTTTGGAAGGTGAGGGTAAGTTTATTCTTAGGTAAATTCCAGAGGCTACCAGCAGCTGGTTGTGAGCAGGGAGATGGTGTGGAGAAAAAGCCTCCACAGGCTAGCCCTCTCCCCTCTTTTCTTACAGAACCTGGGCTCCTCCCAGCCTTCTCAAAGCCAGCAGAAGCCAGACAGCCAAAGCGCAGCCAATAGGCGGTGAAAGCCCCAGCTGCAGTCAGCGGACTCCAGGGGAAGGCATGAGAAACAGGGCATTAGAGAATTCTTTGACATTAGACAAGGGGCTGGATTTCCCCAGGGAAGGCTCTGTGGCTGCGCTGGATGGGCTGTAGCTGTGCAGCACAGGGCAGGGTGGCACTGCGGGTAGAGATTTCTTTAGGTGAAGCCGGAGTTTCTTACAATTGCTGATATTGAACACTATGGTGGTTTTCTCTGGGGGCAAGTGGCCTTTCCAGGGGGAGGGAGACCCCGTCTCCCAAGGCAGCAGAGGCTACAACAGTCCCATCCCATCCTTGTCAAAGAAGATGAAGGGGTGCACTGGAGTGATCACGTGGGGACCCTCGTTTTCCTGCCCTAATTCTAGTTGACTTCATGTATCGGTATTTTTGTCTGAGGTAAAAAGCAGCCAGCAATTCAACAGCTTATTTAAGCATAGTTGTCTGTGTGAATAGATAACTATGGGAACAGTCCCTCATGGGTCTCTTCCACTTTCTTGCCCCACAGTGCTTGGTGTCTCACTCTGTGAAGGTGCTTAACTCTATTATTGAACACATATGGAGTCCCAGCTTATACCAAAATAACTTTCCTGCAAGTGACTGTGAATTCCTTATTGAGGGAGCCTGAAAAGTAGCTGGATCGGGGCCTCCAGATGTACTCCTTAACTTTCAGGTAATGCACTCAGGAAACAGGCATCCTCTGAATTGTCTTCCCATTTATCTTTTTTGTCCAAGCTCAGAAAAAGAGACACTCCACCCAGCAAAGGTCTCCTCCAAGGCATCTTAGAAATGTTCTGCTAAAGGAGGTGAAAGATCTCTACAAGGAAAACTGCAAAACACTGGCGAAAGAAATTGTAGATGACACACAAATGGAAAAACATCCCATGCTCATGGATCAGAAGAATTAATATTGTTAAAATGACCATATGGCCCAGAGCAGTCTACAGCTTCAGTGCGATCCCCATCAAAATGCCAATGTCATTTTTCACAGACTTAGGAGAAACAATCCTAAAATCCATATGGAACCAAAAGAGCCTGAGTGGCCAAAGCAATCCTAAGAAAAAGGAACAAAGCTGGAGGCCTCACGTTACCTGACCTCAAATTATGCTACAAAGTCTATAGTAATCAAAACACCATGGTACTGGCCAGGTGCAGTGGCTCACGCCTATAATCCCAGCACTTGGGGAGGCTGAGGCAGGTGGATCATCTGAGGTCAGGAGTTCAAGACCAGCCTGGCCACAATGGTGAAACCCCATCTCTACTAAAAATACAAAAATTAGCTGGGTGTGGTGGCGGGCACCTGTAATCCCAGCTACTCAAATGGTTGAGGCAGGAGAGTCACTTGAACCTGGGAGGCAGAGGTTTCAGTGAACCAAAATTGCACCACTGTATTCCAGCCTGGGTGACAGAGAGAGACTCCATCTCAACCAAACAAACAAACACCAGCATGGTACTGTTATAAAAATAGATAGATACTCAGTTCCATAAATGGATGGAACAGAATAGGGAACCAGAAGTAAAGCCACATATCTACAGCCAATTGATCTTTGACAAAGCCAACAAAGGCATACACTGAGGAAAGGATACCCTTTTCGATCAATGGTGCTGGGAAAATTGAATTGCCATATGCAGAAGAATGAAACTGGACCCTTGTCCCTAATCATATACGAAAATCAACTCAAGACGGATTAGGCCGGGCACAGTGGCTCACGCCTGTAATCCCAGCACTTTGGGGGGCCGAGGTAGGTAGATCACAAGGTCAGGAGTTTGAGACCAGCCTGGCCAACATGGTGAAACCCCATCTCTACTAAAAATACAAAAAAGTAGCCAGGCGTGGTGGCGGGCACCTGTAGTCCCAGCTACTTGGGAGGCTGAGGCAGGAGAATTGCTTGAACCTGGGAGGCAGAGGTTGCAGTGAGCCGAGATCGCACTACTGCACTCCAGCCTGGGCGACAGAGCAAGACTCCACCTAAAAAAAAA
>NW_016814940.1:394024-413893 GCF_001698545.2 Rhinopithecus bieti
CATGGTGAAACCCCATCTCTACTAAAATACAAAAAAGTAGCCAGGCGTGGTGGCGGGCACCTGTAGTCCCAGCTACTTGGGAGGCTGAGGCAGGAGAATTGCTTGAACCTGGGAGGCAGAGGTTGCAGTGAGCCGAGATCGCACTACTGCACTCCAGCCTGGGCGACAGAGCAAGACTCCACCTAAAAAAAAAAAAAAAAAAAAAAAAAAAAAAAAAAAAGATGTATGAAAGACTTAAATGTAAGACCTGAAACTATTAAACTACTAGGAGAAAACCTAGGGAAAACTCGTTTGGACATTGATCTAGGCAAAGAATTCATAACTAAGACCTCGAAAACACAAGCAACAACAACAACAAAATAGACAAATGGGACTTAACTAAAAGCCTTCTGTACTGCAAATAATAGTAATAATAAGCCGGTAAACAACAGGCTGAACAGACAGCCTGCAGAATGGGACAAAATGCCTGCAAACTGTATATCCAACAAAGAACTACTGTCTGGAATTTACAAGGAACTAAAAAACAAATAATCCCATTAAAAAGTGAAAAGGGCATAAGTAAACATTTTTCAAAAGAAGACATGCAAAAATGGCCAACAAGCACATGAAAACCTGCCCAAGTTCACTAATCATCAGAGAGGGCAAATTAAAACCATAATGAAATACCATCTTACACCGGTCAGAAGGGGTGTTAAAAAATCAAAAAATAACAGACGTTGGTGAGGATGAGGAGAAAGGGAATGCTTATACGTTTGCTGGGAATATAAATTAGTGCAACTTTTATGAAAAACAGTACAGAGATATATCAAAGAACTAAAAATAGATCTACCATTCCATCCGCAATCTCACTACTGGGTATCAACTCAAAGACAGATAAATTATTATGTAAAAAAAACACTTGCATTTGTACATTGATGATTTACAGCGCTATTCACAGTAGCAAAGATATGGAACCTACCTTGGTGTCCATCATCGCAAGATTGGATAAAGAAAATGTAGTCTGTATATATACAATGGAATCCTATTCAGTCATAAAAAAGAATAAAATTGGCTAGGCGTGGTGGCTCACACCTCCTGTAATCCCAGCACTTTGGGAGGCTGAGATGGGTGGATCACCTGAGGCCAGGAGTTCGAAACTGCCCTGGCCAACACGCAGAGACCCTCTTTCTACAAAAACACAAAAATCAGCCGGGCATGATGGCGCACGCCTGTCATCCCAGCTACTCGGGAGACTGAGGCAGGAGCATAGCTTGAACCTGGGAGGCAGAGGTTGCAGTGAGCCGAGATTGTGCCATTGCACTCTACCCTGAGTGACAGAGTGAGACTCCATCTCAAATAAATACATAAAAATAAATAAAATTCCATCCTTTTGTAGCAACATGGATGGAACTGAAGGCCATTATCTAAAGTGAAACAACTCAGAAAGTCAAAAACTGTATATTCTCACCTATAAGTGGGTGCTCAATAATGTGTACATGTGGACAGAGAGTGTGGAATGATAGACACTGAAGACTTGGGTAGGGGCACAAGTGGGGAGCTTGATGAGAAATTACTTAATGGGTGCAGTGTACTTTATTCCCATGATGGATACGCTAAAAACCAAGACTTCACCACTATACAACATATACATGCAACAAAATTGCACTGTAATTCCAGTACTTTGGGAGGCCTAAGTGGGAGGATTGCTTGAGCCTGGGAGTTCAAGACCAGCCTGGGCAACGTAAGTCTAGATGTTGCATGGCTCACAGGCAGTTCCTTTACATAGAGTCCTTCCAGGTCAAAGGAGTCCCCAGGGAGGCCAGCCCCAATGTGAGTCATCCTGAGAGCCACACCAACTTCCTAGGGAAGCCCTCCAACCAGGGCCTGCTTGACCACTATGGGCTTATTCAGGACGAGGTCCCGCAGCCACCTGCCTAGTAATCACAGATTCTAGCATCTTGGAAAAGTGCCTGCTGAGCCCCCAGCTCATGCACCGTAAAGTGAAGCCAGTGTTCCAAGAAGCCTAGTCTTCAAGACAGATGAAAGCTGATGCTATTTTAAGGAACTGAGATGTGTTTTTCTGTCAACAGAATGCGATACAAATGACCCTTCTGTGGCAAGATCACTAAGAATAAGCAGTTAGGGAGAAATTTTCAGCTCTTGAAAGACTAATGGATGTAGAAGTGAAAAAATAGACTAACGCCTCCCATCTGCCCACTGGTGATGTGTGTGGGCAGACACGGTTACTTCTTGCCACCTCCACAGAGTGCCACTGAGGTGTAGAATAGCAGCATTTCGAGATTAGCTGTTTGTCGGGCGTGGTGCTGTATGCCTGTAATCGTAGCCCTTTGGGAGGCTGAGGCAGGAGGATCGCTTGAGCACAGGAGTTCAAGAGATTAACTTCTCCCCCAGAGTGAGGTTGCTGTGTCTTTGCATGCTACTGAGGGTCTGGCTTCCCCACCCGGATCTAGGTGTATTTCAGTCTTTGGGTTCAGTGGCTGGATTTTTGTGTGAGCAGCAAGGGGTCACTGAATTCTCTCTTCAGCATGCCCCTCTACATCAAGAGTCAACAAATTCTGTAAAGCACCAGTTAGTAGGCCGAGTGCAGTGGCTCACACCAGTCATCCCAGCACTGTCGGAGGCCAAGGTAGGTGGATCGCCTGAGCCCAGGAGTTTGAGACCAGCCTGGGCAACATGGTGGAACCCTGTCTCTACAAAAAAATAAAATAAAATAAATTAACCAGGCATGGTGGCACACACCACCATGTCCCAGCTACTTACTCAGGAGGTTGAGGCGGTAGGATCACTTGAGCCTAGGAGGTCAAGGCTGCAGTGAGCCAAGATGACACTACTGCATTCCAGCTTGGGTGATAGAGTGAGACCCTGTTTCAAATTTAAAAAGAGAAAAAACAGTGGGGGAGGAAGGGGTAGCTCTCTGTATTTTGGCCTGCAGGGTATAGTTTGCTCACCTCTGCTCCAGAGTCAAAGAGATGAAAAAATTTACCCCTTTTCACTATTTTTGGGTGATGCCTGGTCATTTTCATTCAACAAGTACTTACTGAGCAGTCTACTATTATGCCAGGCTCCATTATGTGAGTTTAGGATACAACAGAGAACAAGATATACAAAGATCTCTGCCTCACGGAACTTAGCAAGGCAAGACATGTTCAAGGAACTGTAAGGAAACCAGTGTAACTAGAGGGAAGGATATGAGGGTCAGGGAAGAATTGTCAAAACTATGTCCTTTAGTAGATGAGAAAGACAGAATTTGGCACACAAAAGGAGGTTTTAACTTTAGATAGCTTTAGATAGTTGCTTAGAGGAGGGCCATATCTGGACTTGCCCTCTTGCTATAAACAATTAGAAAATTAGGAAAGAATGTAATGCCTGAGAGAAGAGAAATAAATGAGTGAACCCCGCAGTCATCCAGAGGTTCTGCCTGGAGGCAGAAGACAAGGAGGAAGAACTCAGGCAGAGCAAGGCAGACTTACTGAGTAGCGACAGAGCAGAGTTAGAAGAGGCCGAGGCACCTGGAATTTGCAGGGTGGAGTGCAGCAAGGGGTACTGTGAAGATAGAGTCTTCGTAAATCTCTTGGGTTGGGGTCCTCATGAATCTAGCTGAATAGTAAACTGTGGATGCCCAGAGTCGGCCTCCACAATGCTGGATGAGGAACTATCACGAGCTATGATCTGAACAGTTCTCAGGACTCACATGCGGGTGGGAGAGGTTTGAGTTATGATCAGTTAGGGTGGAAAGACTTCATTGCGCTCTCATAGCGTTTAACAGAGACCTCAGAAGGGTCACGCCTTAGTAGTAGAGGTTAACTATTAATCCTCAGTTATTCATCAAAGTAAAAGCTACTCTAGACTTGCCCAAACAAATCTTACATGCACGATGCAAAAGGATAAAGATAAAGACTTTACTTATCAAAATAAACACTCTTCAAAGAAAAACAATAAAATCTAGGCTTTCAACAAAACCAACATTTAATCAAAAACTACTAGACATGTGAGGAAGCAGGAAAACATAGCCAATACCAGAAGTATCCGTCAATGTAATCGTACCCAGAAATGACAGAAGTGATGGAGTCTGCCAACCAAGACAGTAAAGGAACTCTTGTAACAGCTCAAACATCAAAGAAAAACATGAATATGATAAGGAGAAAGACAGAAGATATAAAAAAGAACTAAACATAACTTCTAGAATTAAAAAATATGATATTGTGAATAAAAAATTTACCAGATGGGCTTAATAGCAGATTAAAATGTGTATTTAAAACAGATCAGTTAACATGAAGACATAGCAATAGAAACTATCCAAACAGGAGCACAGAGAGAGAAATACATGCTTGGGGGAGAAAACTAACTTAGCCTTGGTGACCTTATGACAATATAAAGAAGTCTAATGTGTTTATAATTACAGTCTGAGAGAGGAAGGGAGGTAAAAAATATCTGAAGAAATGGTGGGAGAAATGTTTCCATATTCAATATAAACTCTAAACCCACATATTTAAAGAACTCCACTAATCTGAAGCAGGATAAATTTTTTAAAATCAGGCTAATGCACATCATAATCAAATGTTGAAAACATAAGGAGAAAAGGTATTAAAATAGCCAAATTAAAAGATGTCAGATTTCTCATCAAAAACAATGCAAGTCAGAAGACAATGGAATGGAATCCCTAAGATGCTGAAAGAAAAAAACCTGTCACCTCTGAATTCTATATTCCAAGAAAATATCATTAAAAAGGAAGCAAAATACTTTCAGACATGCAGAAGCTGAGAGAATTTGTTGACAGAAGAGTTGTAATGCAAGAAATATTAAAAGATTCTTTTTTAGGGTAAAAAAAATGATGCCAGATGATAACTTGGATCCGTAGAAAAGAGAAAAGAGTGCCAGAAATGGTAAACATATAGGTGATCACAAAAAACTTTTTCCTGGCTTTCAAAATTTTATTAAAATATATTTGCTTAAAACAAAATAATAACAATGTGTTGTTAGTTTTATAAAATATATAGAAATAAAATGCATAACAGTAACAATCCAAAGAAGAAGAAGGAGAAAGTGAAAGTGTATTATTGTAAGTTTCTTACCTTTTACAGGAAGTGACATAATATTATGATAAACCCTAGAACAACCACTGAAAAACCGCGAAGAGATATAAGTAATAACCAATGGATAATATATTAAAAATATATTAATCCAGAAGAAGGAAAAAAGAAACACAAATAGTGGATAGAACAGATATTAAGATGGTAGACCTAAACTCAACCATACTGACAGTGACATTAGATGTAAAGGGCCTTAGCTCTCCAATCAAATGACAAAGACCAAAAAGCAATATCCAGATATATGCTGTTTATAAGAAATGGACTTGAAAAATAAAGATATTTGAGGTGATAGATGTGCTGATGGGCCTGATTTGATCGTTTCATAATGTACACACATATCAAAATATCACATTGTACCCCATAAATATGTACAACTATCATCTGTCAACTAAAAATTAAACTATAAAAATAAATTCATACATATAAAGATATAGAGAGGTTAAAAGTAAAAGGATGAAAAAGGACATACCAAGCAAATGCTAATCATATAAAATCTGAAGTGACCACATTAATTGATACAAAGTAGACTTCAGGATAAGGAATCTTTCCAGGGATAAAGAGAAATATCTCATAATGATAAACAAGTCAACTCTTCAAAAACACAATAAATAGCCCTAATTGTATAGACATCTAATAACAGAGTTTCAAAATAGATGAGGCAAAAATGGGTGGAACTGAAAGGATGAATAAGCAAGTCCTCAATTACAGCCAGAGACTTAACACTCCTCTTGATAACCTTAGATCAAGTAGACAGAAAATCAGTATGTCCATAGGAGACTCAAACAACTCTATCAACCACCTTGTCTTGTGTGTGTGTGTTTTTGTTGTTGTTGTTGTTGTTGTTGTTGTTGTTGTTTTTTAGATGGAGTCTCGCTCTGTCGCCCAGGCTGGAGTTCAGTGGCCCGACCTAGGCTCACTCTAGTCTCTCCCTCCCGGGTTGAAGCAATTCTCCTGCTTCAGCCTCTCGAGTAGCTGGGACTACAGGTGCATGCCACCACACCTAGCTAATTTTTTATATTTTTAGTAGAGACGGGGTTTCACCATATTGGCTAGGCTGGTCTCGAACTCCTGACCTTGTGATCTGCCCACCTTGGCCTCCCAAAGTGCTGGGATTACAGGCGTGAGCCACTGTGCCCAGCCCCAACCACCTTGTCTTAATTGACATTTATAGAGCACCCCACCTCACAACAGCAGAAAATATACTTTTTTTGAATGTACATTGAATATTCACTAAGTAGAGCATATACTGGGCCATAAATCAAGTCTCAATAGATTTAAAATAACCAAAATTATACAACATATATTCTCTGCCAAATATCTGAATTTAAATTAGAAATGAACAATTAGGAGATATATGGGAAATCTCTCAATATTTAGAAATCAAACAACTCACTCCTAAATAACCCAAGGGCCAAAGAAGGAATCACTAGGAAAATTTTCAAAACACTTTGAACTGAATGATCATAAAAGCATCACATATTAAAACCTGTAAGAAGCAGCTAAAGTAATGCATAGAAGAAACATATATTGCTTTAGTGCTAAAGTAGAAAAGAAGAATGATCTAAAAATTATTTAATCTTCCACCTTAAGAAGCTGGACAAAGAAGAACAAATAAATCCAAGTTACAGATTAGAGCACTAATCAAAATAGAAAATTGAAAAACAATGGGGAAAACCCCCCAGTGAAACTAGAAACTGGTTCTAGATAAGCGCATCCAGATAACAGAGTTTGTGGGTTCAGATACTGGGGTGGCTGGAGTGGGTGCCTCTGTGGAAGCTCTTTTCTGACTGCCTCAATAGTCTCAGTGAAATTGGAAGCAAGGGCAGCCACAAGGTAAAGAAAGGAGAGAAGGTGCTGGAGCTTTGAGGGGGAAGGGGAAGTTGCAAAACAGGCCTCTGAAGAGTGTGGAATGGTGATCGTAAAAGGTCTCTTGTATGATGACCTGGTAGCAACTAGGCTCCCGCGACAGCCACTTCACCTTCACACCAGTATTTAACTATATTTAATAACACCTTGTAAAATACAGGTAGGGTAGGTATGATTGCCCCATTTGTATGGATGAAGAAACTGAAATACCAAAAGGCTGCCTGGCTGGCCCCAGGTCATGAAATCTCTTACTGGTAAATGAAGGTCTAGAATCCAGGCTCTGGACTCAGCCCTTGGCCAGCCCCTTGCAAGCATCTCTGCAGAATGAGCAGTCAGAGAATCGGCAGAATCATCATTTGCATTTGGGCAGTTGGTAATTCATCCTCCTATATTTGATAGTTGCTGTTTTAAAGTTTGTTTTTAAATAGGCTTTTAAAATAAAATTCCAATCTCCACTTCAAATTTTTAAGACTTCCTCCTGGAGTAAACTATCAGTTCTGTAGGCTTGAGAAATGGTGAGGTCAGTTGGCTAGAAACGTGATATGCAGAGACAGGTAATGCTGGGCTGTATTACTGCGAAACTCACTCTGACCTTGATAATTACACTTGCTGTTGACAAATGTCAAACAGCGCATCTCACCTGTCTCTTGGGAGATTTTTTTTTTTTTAACTTAAGGTCCTCGAATAAAAACGATATTAAAACACCATCTTTAACTTTCACCTTAACTTCAGACGTAATTACTTCCAAAAATTTTAGTAAGCAGTTTAAAATTTGTTTTATTATATTTCCCTAAAGTCTAATTCGTATAAAAGGGAAAAAAACACTGGATCAGGTGTCACAGATCTGAGGGTTTCTAATCTCAGGCCTTCGTCTGCTGAATGCGAGACCTCAGCAGGACCTTGTCCCCTGGTGTTTGGGTTTCTTGTCTAAAGGAGGCTGGAGTCCAAGGGCTCGAAGGCCTCTTTCATCCCTCCCATCCCACCGTTCTTAACAGCAGCCACACATTCGAAACACAAACTCTACCCAATTTACTTGTAGGAGCAATATTTTATCAGTCGCTGAAATCTAATTCATGATGATTCATAAGAATGGATAGATACTTAAAAGTAAGAAAAGGAAATTACATTCTTTGGAAGTAAGCGACAAAGTAGGAAATGAATATTACTCTTGATTAATTCAACATATATTTATTATGTGTCTCCTATGTGCTGGGTATGGCTCTGGGCACTAAAGATATAGCAGCAAATAACACAAATAGAAATTCTTTCCCTGAGGGCCTTTTAGTGGGAGCAGGTCGATGATAAGGGAATAAGTAAAATGTGGATGGTAAGTGCTAAAAAGAAAAACAAAAGGAAAGGAAATAGGGAATAATTTTGGTGTAAGGCCTAAAATTCAGGCTCAATATTAAGTGCTGCCTTGACATCTGGTGGAACTAGGAGGACCTTGAATGACTGTTAGAAATGCTTGTCCCCCGGTGCCATAAAGAAATAGCACATTTAATTTCCTCAGCAAGGCCATTTTTACTTTCCGCAGAAAGGGTACACTCGCCAGCAGTTTGCCACGAGAGTACACCGAACAAAGGAGACAGGGTCATTTATGACCTGATGTGTCCACCCTACTGCTGTGTCCAGTTTCCACTGGCTGGAACGGGACCTCACATTCTGTATTTGTCCTGATTGGCTAGCAACTTAGAACTTTTAAAAGAGGCAAAGGCAGAGGAGAACAAAGGAAGGAGGAAGCAACTTGTGGAATGCTGAGAAAGGTAAAAACACCTTCAAATAAGGAAGAGGAACAGGCTATGACCTAATGCTCACTTGGACCAGTATAAATAAGCATGCCAGGGCAAATATTTAGGCTAAATTGTGGGAGCTAAGAACATGAAGTATATTGATTTATTATACCTAGCAGATATTTAAGAATGTTAGCACAGGTCTTTGAATAAATTTTGCTTCTAAGAGAAGTTACTGTTTATTCCTAATTAGATGGGGAGGAAAGTCTTTGAAGAAGAACCTCTACTTTACCTTTTACAATGACCTAACTTCAAGGTCCCCTTCCCACTCTGCTTCCCTGGGTAAGGCCTCCTACCCAAATAACCCTCCTTATCAAGGGGTCAGGTGCAGCTCCTGCTCATCCCTGAAGGGGGTTTCAGTTCCTCACCAGTCCATGGAATTATTCAAACAAGCCAATCACACCTTCCTTTGGGAACAGGGGTCACTCACCCCCTTGATACTACAAAGCCTGCCTCCGCCAGCCCCTCAATCTTCACTCTGTCACAGAGTGCAGTCCAGTGTGGTGTGTGGAATCCTTTTCCTCCAGGCTGTGACTACATGTGACTAATGAATTGCTGCTGATCTCACCTTTCCGATGTCATGCATCAAGTGCTTGGCCATCCGGTAACCCCAGGGGGGGAATCCCTCCCTCACCAATAGCGTGAGTAAGAGGCTGTGGACATGGCCATGAAGTGAAGTTCCAATTTGGGATGATGAACACGTGGCCAGTTAGCTGGTCTCAGCAAACTCATGCAGAAATGGTCCTGGACATATGTTAAAGGTAGAACTGACAGAATTTGAAAGCAAATTGGGTATCTTGTAGGATGGAAATGGATAGAGACGATACAATGTTGTGAGTGTACTTAGTGCCACAACTTGTACACTTAGAAATGGTTAAAATGGTCAATTCTATATTACATATATTTTTCCACAATAAGAATACTACTAAAAAGACAATGATGAAGGGAAAGAGTAACATTTTCAATAGGATGGTAAGGAAAGACCTTCCAGAGGAGTTGACATTTGGACGAAGATCAGAAGAGGGAGCAAGTCATCTGCGTATCTGTGGGGCAAGTAAGAGCAGGTGCAAACCTGAAGCCAAGCGCGTAACTGGATGTTCAAGGAATAAGCAGGACCCATGAGGAGCAAGCAAGAGGAGAGGATGAAATGAGCTCAAAGATGTGCCCGGGAATGGAATGGGGTCACCACAACACCTAGCAGGCCTTTATAAGAACCTTGGCTTCGCTTGGCTGAGGCATAAGCACAGATGTAGCATAACCTGACTCAAATGCTACAGGATCACTCTGACTCCTCTGTTGGGTATAGACTATAGAGGCAAGGGTAGAAGTAAGACCAGTTAGGTGTTGTTGCAAAATCCAGCTGAGAGTGGAAGCTGGCTGGGACTAGGGTGGTAGCACAGATGATGATGAGAAATGGTTCTGGATGCATTTTAAAGATAGAACTGACAAGATTTGAAGGCAAGGTGGATATCGTGTATGAGAGACAGCAGGAAGAGGATGAGTTGCCCTTAATACAAATGGGGACAACAACGGGGAACAATTAGCAGAGGAGGAGAACAGGATCTCTGCTGCATTCTAACAGCTAGAAGTGAATCACTAAGTCCAGTCCGCAATTGTGGGGTCGGTGGAATTAAGCTCTTCCTCTTAAAGGAAGGGTCATTAAACCACCACAACATAGGAGGTAAGATAATACAAGGCACACCAGCATGTTTTTATAATAAATTTGAAGAAAGAGCCAGGCATGGTGGCTCACGCCTGAAATCCCAGCACTTGGGAGGCCAAAGTGAGAGGATCACTTGAGCCTGGGAGGTCGAAGCTGCAGTGAGCTGTGATCCTGCCACTACACTTTAGCCTTGGCAACAGAGCAAGACCCTGTCTCAAAAAAACCCAAAAACCAAAAAACAGCTTGAATGCTAGATACCTTGAATGAGTTTGCTGAGACCACCTGACTGACCACAGGTGGAGCAAACCTTTGTCTGCATGGGACACCTCTGGGTTCATCACTGTGGACACAGTTTTTCCTCCAACAGGGAATATGGCAAGACACACATAAAAGGAGAGCCTGTAAAAACTGACCTGAAAACGTGTTTCCTGGAAAACACACTTCATGGTGAGAAGCCACTTTAAAACCACACACATTTAGAGCTCACTAGCACATTAAATAACAGAATAATCTCTCTGGCTTTGCAAGAGAAAAAGTAAAGTACTGTGAGAGGAAGCCTACTTACTGTTCATTAATCAAGTTCAACATGGATTGGAAGTTGGATTTCAAGTTTTTTCTTTTCCTTTTTTTTTTTTTTTTTTTTTTTTTTTGAGACGGAGTCTCACTCTGTTGCCCAGGTGGGAGTGCAGTGGCATGATGATCATGGCTCACTGCAGCCTCAACCTTTCCGGGCTCAGGTGATCCTCTCAACTCAGCCTCCTGGGTACCTGGGACTACAGGTATGCTTCACCACACCCAGCTAATTTTTGTTTTGTTTTGTTTTTAAAGACAGTGTTTTGCCACATTGCCCAGGCTGGTCTGGAACTCCAGGGTTCAAGTGATCCACTCTCTTCAGCCTTCCAAAGTGTTGGGATTATAGACGTAAGCCACTGCACTTGGCCTCAAGTTTTTTTTTTTTTTTGTCTCCATTTCCTTTCTGTTTAGCTTCTAACTGGTGTCTTCTCAGGCTTTTAAAAACATAAGTAAGTGTGATTGATATACACAGCGTTCCAAAGCAGATAAGTAGGAGAAAAATCATGATTTTTAATTCAAGTAAGATGGAGCCAAATTATATTATCTCCCTGGTTAGAGAGTTAGATGACATCTCTTACCATAATATCAATCATCACTATCAGCACTTTTTATTGAATCCTAATGTTCCAGACTATACTATTTGTCTTAATCCATTTGGGTTATTATAACAAAATACTGTAAACTAAGTGGCTTATTAAAAATAGAAACATATTTCTGCCAGTTCTGGAGGCTGGGAAGTCCAAGATCAAGATGCTGGCAGATTCAGTGTCTGGTGAGGACCTCCTTCCTGGTTCACAGATGGCAGCTTCCAGCTGTGTCCTCACACGGCAAAAGGGACAAGGAGTCTCTTTAAGGCCTCTTTTATAAGGGAACTAATCCCATTTATGAGACTCTGCTGCCATGACCAAGTTACCTCCCAGAGTCTTCACCTCCAGATGTGGTAACATGGAGGGTTATGATTTCAACATATGAGTTGGAGTTGGGGGGGACATAAATATTCAGTCCATAGCACTATCCTACTCTTTTCTATTCTCATCTATTCTATGTGCCTTTCATACTTTCATTCTTCATCACAGTACTTGAGATGGATCATTTTATCCCTTTACAGATGGGGAATCTGAAGCTTAGAGAAGTGAAGTGACTTGCCCAAGGTCACACAACTAATAGTAGCAAATTATCATGAAGAAGGCACTGGAATAGGAATTCAGAGACCCTGGCTCAGTCCTGGTTCTGCCAGTAATGAGCAGTGTCATTTGAGCTAATTTAACTAAAACCTAAGATTCATCCCAGCTCTAAAATTCTAAGAATTTTGTGTATTTGCCCCTGGTGCCAACCGTCTTGTAAGACTAACCTAGACGTGTGGATGCCTGAGGCAGATTAATAACTTGATGCCCCTTCAAATTCATATTCTCTAAGTAGTTGTTCAGCTCTGCCACTGAACCCTGGACACTGACCAGGAGAAGGGGAAGGGGAGGGAGAGCCAGGCCGGGCCAGTGTTCAGCCTCTTTCTTTGTTCCACTCATACCCAAACTTGCATAACAGAAGCCACTTTCGAGTTTACAGAACCCGTCTTCAATGAAAGACACTTTATTAATAATAATTGGGAGGCTGAGGTGAGAGGATCATTTGAGGCCAGGAGTTCGAGACCAGCCTAGCCAACATGGCAAAACCCTATCTCTACTAAAAGTACAAAAGTTAGGCGCTGTGGTGGTGCACATCTGTGATCCCAGATACTTGGGAGACTGAGGCACGAGAATTGCTTGAACCTGGGAAGTGGAGGTTGCAGTGAGCAGAGATTGTGCCATTACACTCCAGCCTGCATGGCAGAGTCTCACTCTTAGAGACTTATAAAAAATAGAAACATACTCTGCATGGCTGTCTCACTCTTAGAGACTTATAAAAAATAGAAACATAGAACTTATAAAAAAACAAACAAAAAAGATAATACGATTAATTAATAAGATTGCTGATAATAAGTTAATAAGTTAAAAGAATTTTGTAATGCCAGAGATATTATCAGTGACTGCATTACTGACTGAACATTCTCATTTGAGAGCCCTGAGTGGAAAGAGGAAAGATAAAATTGAATGTTTCTCCCTACAACCATTTGATCTTCAACAAAGCTGATGAAAATGAGCAATGGGGAAAGGACTTTGTGTTCTGTTTCTAGTGGTGCTGGGAAAACTGGCTAGCCATATGCAGAAGACTGAAACTGGACCCCTTCCTTATACCATATACAAAAATCAACTCAAAATGGATTAGAGACTTAAATGTAAAACCCAAAACTATCAAAATCCTGAAAGACAACCCAGGAAATACCATTCTGGACATAGGAACGGGCAAAGACTTCATGAGAAAAACACCAAAAGCAATTGCAATGAAAGCAAAAACTTACAAATGGGATCTAATTAAACTTAAGCACGTCTGCACGGCAAAATAAACTCAGCAAAGTAAACAGACAACCTACAGAATGGGAGGAAATATTTGCAAATATTTTCTCATGTCATGTCATGCATTTGACAAAGGTTGAATATCCAACATCTATAAGGAACTTAAACAAATCTACAAGCCAAAACAAACAACCCCATTAAAAAGTGGGCAAAGGACATGAAGAGATATTTTTCGAAAGAAGACATACATGCAGCCAGCCAACAAGCATATGAAAGAAAGCTCAACATCACTGATCATTAGAGAAACGCAAAACAAAACCACAATGAGACAACATCTCACACAAATCAGAATGGCTGTTATTAAAATTTTGAAAACTAACAGATGCTGGCAAGGTTGTGGAGAAAAAGGAATGCTTATACACTGTTGGTGGGAGTATAAATTGTTCATCCATTGTGGAAAGCAGTGTGGCGATTCCTCAAAAAATTGCTAAAAACAGAACTACCATTTGACACAGCAATCCCATTACTGGGTATATACCCAGAAGAATATAAATCATTCTACCATAAAGACACATGCACATGGATGTTCATCACAGCACTTTTCACAATAGCAAAGACATGGAATCAACCTAAATGCCCATCAATGACAGACTGGATAAAGAAAATGTGGTACATATACACCATGGGATACTATGCAGCCCTGTTGTAGGAGTTATTAGAAATTATTTTAGGCACATAGAGAGGAAAAGGCATCCCTGGAAAGTTTTAATTTTTAAATTTCTTGTCATTTCTTGTTTAGCTGGAAAGCCCCAGCTCTTGGAGTCAGTTGGCAACTTTTTTTTTTTTTTTTTTTTTTTGGGATGGAGTCTCACTCTGTCGCCCAGGCTGGAGTGCAGTGGCCGGATCTCAGCTCACTGCAAGCTCCGCCTCCCAGGTTTATGCCATTCTCTTGCCTCAGCCTCCCGAGTAGCTGGGACTACAGGCACCCGCCACCACGCCCAGCTAGTTTTTTGTATTTTTTTAGTAGAGACGGGGTTTCACCGTGTTAGCCAGGATGGTCTCGATCTCCTGACCTCGTGATCTGCCCGTCTTGGCCTCCCAAATTGCTGGGATTACAGGCTTGAGCCACCACGCCCGGCCAGTTGGCAACCTTTGATATGCAAATGCAGGTCATTAGAAACTGGGTCCACCCAAACATGGTGATTCCCGTGGCCTTCTTGCCCTTGCCCCCACGTGTGCCTGGCAACATGGCTGCTCCCACATATCCCCATGTTGTAGAACATCAGGGCACCCTGTATTTGCATATTAAAAGGCTAGGGTGGGAGGGCCAGCTTTTCTGCTGGCTACATGAATGACATGCCTGGTCAAACCAATCCCCTGTGCCCTTTGCAAATCAGACACCACCTCCTCCAGCCTCTACATATATACCTGGTTGGTTTCTGCCCCCCAGGGGTTCCCTCTCTTGGCTTTGGAGCCCCCCTCCCTCTGTCTCTGTACAAGGGCGCTTCTTCCTTCTTTCTTTCCCCTTCTATCTTGCCTATTAAACTCTCCAATCCTTAAAACCACTCCACGTGTGTCCATGTCATTTTATCTAAACTGGCATGAGGACCAAGAACCCTGGTGTTCCTCTATTCATCGGAGCCATATCACAGCCATAAAAAAGAACAAGATTGTGTCTTTTGTGAGAACGTGGATGGAGCTGGAGGTCATTATCCTCAGCAAACTAACTCAGGAACAGAAAACCAAATACCACATGTTCTCACTTATATGTGGGAGCTAAATGATGAGAAATCGTGGACACAAAAAGGAGAAAAACAGATACTGGGGCTCACTTGAGGGTAGAGGTTGGGAAGAGGGAGACGATCAGAAAAAATAACTATTGGGTACTAAGCCTAGTGAGAGGTGAAGCTGGCTGGACTTCTGGGTTGGGTGGGGACTTGGAGAACTTTTCTGTCTAACTAAAGGATTGTAAACGCACCAATCAGCACTCTGTGTCTAGCTAAAGGTTTGTAAACACATCAGTCAGAACTCTGTAAAAATGTACCAATCAGCACTCTGTGTCTAGGTAAAGGTTTGTAAACGCACCAGTCAGCACTCTGTAAAAACAGACCATTCAGCACTCTGTAAATGGACCAATCAGCGCTCTGTAAAAGGGACCAATCAGCAGGATGTGGGTGGGGCCAAATAAGGGAATAAAAGCTGGCCACCAGAGCCAGCAGCCGCAACCTGCTCAGGTCCCCTTGCATGCTGTGGAAGCTTTGTTCTTTTGCTCTTCACAATAAATCTTGCTGCTGCTCACTCTTTGGGTCTGCACTACCTTTATGAGCTGTAACACTCACTGCAGAGGTCTGCAACTTCACTCCTGAAGTCAGCAAGACCATGAACCCACCAGAAGGAGGAAACTCCAGATACATCTGAACATCTGAAGGAACAAACTCCAGACACACCATCTTTAAGAACTTAATACTCACCACGAGGGTCCACAGCTTCCTTCTTGAAGTCAGCGAGACCAAGAACCCACAGGAAGGAACCAATTCCAGACACATTTTGGCGACCATGAAGGGACTATCACTATTGCCAAGTGGTGAGTACCATCGGACCCCTTTAGCTTTTCTGTCCTATTTTCCTTAGAATTCGGGAGCTAAATACTGGGCACCTGTCAGCCAGCTAAAAGTGACTAGTGCGGCCTCTGGACTAAAGACATAGGTGTCAGGCTTTCTGAGAAAGGGCTCTCTAACAACCCCTACTCTTTGGAGTTGGGAGCATTGGTTTGCCTGGAACCAGCTTCCACTTTTCCTGTAGTTCTGGGCTGAGCTGAGGGTCAACAGAGAGGAAAGCCATTCAGCTCTGGGGTCCTGACAACAAGTTGGTTGACCCTGCGGCCATAAGCAGAACTCTCAAAGTCATGTTGCCCAAGTGAGACTTGCCCATCTATCCTATCTATCCTGACCTTTGCCTCCTGGGTCCTAATGCTTGTCGGACAAACTTCCTCTTGCCTTTCTTCTCCGAGGCTAGTCCCACTTCTAAAAACCACTCCCTGTCTCTGGTGCTTTTCTAGTTTCTCCTATAAGAATGATTTCTAGTATAAACTCCAGGACTCTCTTACCTTCTTTAGGCACCCGGGCTCACCAATCAGAAAGACATACTTTTTGCCCAGAGCACCATCAGCAGGGGGGGACTATCTTATCTGGAATTTTAGGATCCCTCCTCAGACAAGCAGGCCTAACAAAAGCTATTCCTGAAGCTATGACCTGGGGAGCCTCAGAAATTGTATCCTTCCTATTCATATAAGTGAGGACAAAAGGCATCACTCTTCTAACCCTGGAGATCCCTTCCCTCCTTCAGGTTATGGCCCTCTACTTCATTTGGGGGGCATAACATCTTTATTGGACAGTGGTAAAGTCCCAATACCAGTAGGACAATGTTTAGGACTCTAACAGGTTTTCAAGAAGGCATTGGTAAGGGCCACTAAATCCGATTTTTCTTGGTCCTCTTTGTGGTCTAGGAGGATAGGCAAGGGGGCACGTTTTCAAAGATGTGTCAGTAAGGGCTACTAAATCCAACTTTCCTCGGTCCTCTTTGTGGTCTACGAGGAAAACTAGTGTTTCTGCTGCTGCGTCGGGTCAGCACAACTATTCCTATCAGCAGGATCCAGGGACCGTTGTGGGTTGTTGGGCAAGAAGTGTTTCTGCTGCTGCATCAGTGAGTGCAAATATTCCGATCATCAGGGTCCAGGGACTGTTGTGGGTTCTTGGGCGGGGGAGAAACAAACAAATCAAAACTGTGGGTGGTTTTATCTTTCAGATGGAAACACTCAGGCATCAACAGGCTCACCCTTGAAATGCATCCTAAGCCGTTGGGACCCATTTGACCTGCAAACCCTGAAAAAGAGGTGGCTCATTTTTTTCTGCACTATGGCCTGGCCCCAATATTTTCTCTCTGATGGGGAAAAATGGCCACCTGAGGGAAGTATAAATTACAATACTGTCCTGCAGCTTGACCTTTTCTGTAAGAGGGAAGGCAAATGGAGTGAAATACCTTATGTCCAAGATTTCTTTTCATTGAAGGAGAATACACAACTATGCAAAGCTTGCAATTTACATCCCACAGGAGGACCTCTCAGCTTATCCATATCCTAGCCTCCCTATAGCTCTCCTTCCTATTAATGATAAGCCTCCTCTAATCTCCCCTACCCAGAAGGAAATAAGCAAAGAAATCTCAAAAGGATCACAAAAACCCCCAGGCTATCGGTTATGTCCCCTTCAAGCTGTAGGGGGAGGGGAATTTGGCCCAACCCGGGTACATATCCCTTTCTCCCTCTCTGATTTAAAGCAGATCAAGGCAGACCTGGGGAAGTTTTCAGATGATCCTGATAGGTACACAGATGTCCTACAGGGTCTAGAGCAAACCTTCGATCTCACTTGGAGAAATGTCCTGCTATTGTTAGATCAAACCCTGGCCTTTAATGGAAAGAATGCGGCTTTAGCTGCAGCCTGAGAGTTTGGAGATACTTGGTATCTTAGTCAAGTAAATGATGGAATGACAGCTGAAGAAAGGGACAAATTCCCTACCGGTCAGCAAGCCATCCCCAGTATGGATCCCCACTGGGACCTCGACTCAGATCATGGGGACTGGAGTCACAAATATCTGTTGACCTGTGTTCTAGAAAGACTAAGGAGAATTAGGAAAAGCCCATGAATTATTCAATGATGTCCACCATAACTCAGGGAAAGGAAGAAAATCCTTCTGCTTTCCTCGAGTGGCTACAGGAGGCCTTAAGAAAATATACTCCCCTATCACCCAACTCACTTGAGGATCAACTGATCCTAAAAGATAAGTTTATTACCCAATCAGCCTCAGATATCAGGAGAAAGCTCCAAACTCAAGCCCTGGGCCCTGAACAAGATCTGGAGGCATTATTAAACCTGGCAACCTCAGTGTTCTATAATAGGGACCAAGAGGAACAGGCCCAAAAGGAAAAGTGAGATCAGAGAAAGGCCACAGCCTTAGTCATGGCCCTCAGACAGACAAACCTTGGTGGTTCAGAGAGGACAGAAAATGGAGCAGGCCAATCACCTGGTGGGGCTTGTTATCAGTGTGGCTTACAAGGACACTTTAAAAAAGATTGTCCAGTGAGAAACAAGCCACCCCCTTGTCCATGTCCACTATGCCAAGGCAATTACTGGAAGGTGCACTGCCCCTACGGAAGGACCTACAGAATACCTATGGAAGGACCCTTGGTATGGAAAACCCCCCTCCAAGAAATTAAGCCCCAGTATTCCCCAACTGAAACAGAATGGGGACTTTCAAGGGGGCATACTTTTCTCCCCTTGGGGTGGTTAATGACAGAAGAAGGAAAGGTACTTATACCTGAAGCCAGCCAGTGGAAAATACTTAAAACTCTCCACCAAACTTTTCATATGGGTAAGGAAAACACTCATCAAATGGCCAAATCCCTATTTACAGGGCCAAATCTCCTCTGGACCATCTCACAGGTAGTCAAAGCCTGTGAGGTGCACCAAAGGAATAATCCCTTGGTCCATCATAAGGCCTCTTTGGGGGAACAAAGAATAGGTCACTATCCTGGAGAGGACTGGCAGTTAGACTTCACCCATATGCCTAAGTCAAAGGGATTTCAATACTTACTGGTCTGTGTTGATACCTTTACAAACTGGATAGAGGCTTTCCCCTGCAAGACAGAGAAGTCTCAGGAAGTGATTAAAGTCGTAAGTCATGAAATAATTCCTAGATTTGGGCTTCCCCAAAGCTTACAGAGTGACAATTGTCTGGCTTTAAAAGCCACGATAACTCAGGAAATTTCCAGGGTGCTAGGGATATAATATCACCTTCATTGTGCCTGGAGGCCACAATCCTCAGGGAAGATCGAGAAGGCAAATGAAACACTCAAGAGACACTTAAGGAAACTAACACAAGAAAGTCATATCCCATGGCCTACTCTTTTGCCCATGGCCTTGTTGAGAATCCAAAATTCTCCTCACAAAATGGGGCTCAGTCCATATGAAATGCTGTATGGATGACCTTTTCTCACAAATGACCTCCTACTTGATCAGGAAACGGCCAACTTGGTCAAAGATATAACTTCTTTGGCAAAATATCAACAAAACCTTAAAAACCTACCTGAAAGATGTCACAGAGAAAAGGAAACAGTTGTTTCAACCAGGAGATCTAGTGTCGATCAAATCTCTCCCCTCTATCTCCCCATCTATGGACTCTGTGGGAAGGACCATACTCGGTAATCCTCTCCACCCCCACACAGTTAAGGTGGCAGGAGTGGAATCTTGGATTCACCACACCTAAGTTAAGTTTTGGACACTCCTTGAGGAACCTGCAGCTCAAAGAACCTGAGGGACCATCAGCTCAGGAATCCCAAGACCATCCAGACCAGCCCTGATACACCTGCGAACCATTGGAGGACTTGCATCTCCTATTTCAGAAGGAAACATCCCAGACTAAAAGGCTCCTACCACTGATCCTGA
>NW_016814940.1:415741-469785 GCF_001698545.2 Rhinopithecus bieti
GTGCTGGAGAGGATGTGGAGAAATAGGAACACTTTTACACTGTTGGTGGGACTGTAAACTAGTTGAACCATTGCGGAAAACAGTGTGGTGATTCCTCAAGGATCTAGAACTAGAAATACCATTTGACCCAGCCATCCCATTACTGGGTATATACCCAAAGGATTATAAATCATACTGCTATAAAGACACTTGCACACCTATGTTCATTGCGGCACTATTCACAATAGCAAAGACTTTGAATCAACTCAAATGTCCATCAGTGACAGACTGGATTAAGAAAATGTGGCACATATACACCATGGAATACTATGCAGCCATAAAAAAGGATGAGTTCGTGTCCTTTGTAGGGACATGGATGCAGCTGGAAACCATTATTCTCAGCAAACTATCGCAAGAACAGAAAACCAAATACCGCATGTTCTCAGTCATAGGTGGGAACTGAACAATGAGATCACTTGGACACAAGAAGGGGAACATAACACAGTGGGTCCTATTGTGGGGAGGGGGTAGGGGGAGGGATAGCATTAGGAGATATACCTAATGTAAATGATGAGTTAATGGGTGGAGCACACCAACATGGCACATGTATACATATGTAACAAACCTGCACGTTGTGCACATGTACCCTAGAACTTAAAGTATAATTAAAAAAAAAAAAAGACAATAGTTTACACTGTTGAGTGCTTTACAATTTACAAAGGACATTTCAGGCATATTTTCTCTTGTAATCTTCACAAAATCCTCTGGCAGGTGGGAGAGACTAAATTAACATCTCAATCTCTGTGTCTAAATGCCAGGAGAGCTCTATGATAAGGACATTCATTGCCCAGGGCAGACTTCATGGGCAAGGGACCAGTGGGGGCCCACTGGGGAGGGGAGCTTGGCACCTCTACTCACTGGGTCCTGCCTTCCACCTCCCTGGGCTGGTCCTTGGCTGCACTCCCCTGTTCTCTGGGTATGGGGAGAGTGCTAGGGTCTTCACTTACCTGCCCGATGATGAATCTATCTGTGCCTAAGGGAGACTGTCACCAAAATACCCAGACAGGTGAAGACTGACCACCGAAGGAGAAAGCTGTTTTCCCACTTTTTGAAAAAGGGGCCCTGCATTTTTATATTGCACTGGGCTGGACAAAATATGTAGTCGGCTCTGACCTTAACAAATGCCATTTCATTTAACCACTTCACAATTAAAGCTGGTTTATAGGCATCGGAGGATGTAAAACTCTTGCCAAAGTACACACACCTGATCACTGCTGGAACTAAAACTTGAACTCAAGTCTAAGTTCAAATGAACTTTTCAGCTCACCTTACCTGCCAGGAAAAATATACATTAAGAACATTGCATAATAAGTGAATTTAATTTTAAACATTTTTTTGAATTTAATCTTTCATTTTATATTCAAGGAAAAAGATGATCCTTCTAACTTAAGAAAGTGTTTGTATTTCTCAAGTGGATTCAAGTAGGCTGGTTTTATTCATATTATTATGCAGTTTTTTAAAATTAAAAAATGGTTTGCTTAATATCTTCTAGCCCATGTCAAAGATTCACCTAACTCAAACTGACTTACCAGATTGTCCAGTTTACTAGGCACATATACTATGTCTCTGCTTGTGCTTTCTGTCCAATTCTCAAGGCAGCTTTGTGTACTTATTGCAGGATGACATCTGAGCCAGATCCCAGGTTGCTCTACATAATACGTAAATCTCAGATACTGCTAATTCTGGCCAGGCATGCATGGTAGCTCATCCCTATAATCCCAGCAGTTTGGGAGGCCAAGCCAAGAGGATTGCTTAAGTCCAGGAATTTGAGATCAGGCTGGGCAATATTATGAGACCACTACAAAAAAAATTGAACAATGAGCTGGGTGTAATGACATATGGAGGCTGAGGTGGGAGGATCTCTTGAGCCTGGGAAGCAGAGGTTGCAGTGAGCTGAGATCGTGCCACTGCACTCCAGCCTGGGTGACCTAGTGAGAACTTGCCTCAAAAAAAAAAAAAAAAATCCTTATGAATTAGCCTGTGTATTTAAGATTTTTAGAGAGAAACATGCTGATTCTGATATTCAGAGGTTGTTAGATGTTGGGGAAAAGCTGAGTGCTGGGAGGGAAACAGAGGGAGGGCTTGCATAATGTCCTCCAGAATGTGTCTAGACTTGCTGGCTCCTTGCTTCTAGCCTTCCTAGCCTCCTAAATTGATTGTATTCCCATTATCTCAAGTAGCAGAACATGTTCCTTATAAACGCTAAACCATCACAGCTGTAGATCATGCACCTGCCCTTTTGACCTCCACGTTCTCACCACCTGTTTCTTTGTTGGATTACCAGTAAATACCATGGGCTCCCAGAGCTCGGGGACTTCGCAGACTCCATACACTAGTGATGGCCCCCTGGTCCCACCTTTCTCTCTCAAACTGTCTTTTTCTCAATCCTTTCTCAACTCTGCCGAACTTTGTCACCCACACGACCTGGTGTTGGGTCTGATCACCCCACATTCCTGGTGCCCAATGTGGGGCAACAAAGACCCTGGTGAAGGAACACCAGAGTGTGTGAAAGCAGAGGATGCATCGTCAAAGGACACCTGAGGCCATCTAAAAGAAGCTCGGTGGGAAAGCTGAGCATTCAAAAGAACCAGGGTAACAAAGGGACAAAGTGAAAGCAGACATTCTGCTTATTTAAATTTCTTAAGGCATTAATTACAAAGAGGGGGAGTGAAAGTTAGTACTCAGAATTTGTTATCACTCACTCTTTAGTGCAGTAAGACAGTTTTGCCCATGGTTCTCAGAAGAAGGGACTATGGAGTTGGACGAATGGGAGAGAATTGGCAGAGATTTTTAAAAAGTGTATAAAGATGGAGCAAAAATTCCAGTCTCAGTTTGGTCAATGTGGGCACTAATAAAAGCAGTTCTTGAGCCATTTCAAACAGATGATGAGGCAGATTCAGATGAGGAAGAGGAGGATGAGTGTAAAAAACGAACTTCAGATTCTGAATGTGAGGAACAGGAAACGGAGGAAATTAAAGAAAAGAAAGGGCATCTGAAAAGGTATGTTTTACTAACCCGTAGGTTCCACCTACTGAATTAAGTGAGTGGCCACCTCCTCTCTCTCCCCCTAATGAGCAAGAAAATGAATTAGCTACAAAACTTACCTTTCCTGTAGTTGCAACATTAAAACCTGGAGCAATTGGTAGTACTAAGACCCAGTGGAATGTGAGGCTTGTTTGTTTAGAGAGCACCTCAATAAACCAAGGCATATGTGGCACAGCCAGTGCCCTTACAAACGGCAATGATTGTTTCCTGTTGCAGTGGGCAGTGCTGCCATGAGCCTTTGAAGGGCGGTTCCCATTTCCCTGCTTCCTGGGGAGCCGCCAGAGAGGGTCCCCACAGGAGTTGGGGGACCCTTGCCCTCAGGAACAGTCAGTCTATTACTCGAAAGATCTAGAGGTGTCACTCTGCATACGGGAATGATTGGTTCTGATTATACCGCAGAAATTCAATTAGTTATTAGTTCCTCAACTCTGTGGTCTGCTTCCCTAGGAGAAAGAATTGCTCAGTTGTTGACATAAAGCTGGGAAGCAGCACAGTGAAAAGAACAGGAGGCTTTGGTAGTACTAATCCAACAGGAAAGGCTGCATATTGGGTTAATCAAGGGTCTGATAAAAGACCTATTTGTACCGTAGACCTGCTGTTGGATGCTTACAGACTGACACACAGGCCTGGGTGGCAGTAGTCCCCAGAAAAAATAAATCATGAGCTGCTTTGCGTAGGGCAAGGAAAGTCATCTTGAAGCTTTAGTTTCCTGGTTAACCTGCCTCTGCTGGAGAAAAACAGATTTAATGAGCACACAGGCATGATATGGGCTGAATGCGTTCATTGCGGTGTTTGTGGCCTTTGTGATGGGAATGTTCAACCTCTACTCCTACTACACTGGTGCAAAACAAAATGAAGACTTCATGACAGAGTTTTAAGGCACTGTTCTGGGCTATATTTGGACTTTCTGAAGTGAAATCAGTGGTCATAAACTACAACCACAAATTCATTGAAAACATTGGTTATGTTCTTTATGGAGTCTATAATGTTACAATGGTCATTGTTTTGCTAAATATGTTAATTGCCATGATCAACAATTCATTCCAAGAAATTGAGGATGATGCTGATGTGGAGTGGAAATTTGCAAGGGCCAAACTCTGGTTTTCCTGCTTTGGAGAAGGGAGAGCACTTCCTGTTTCCTTCAATCTGGTGCTGGATCCGGGGTCCCTGTTTTGTCTCTTGCTGAAATTTAAAGGGTGGATTTCTGAGCTCTACCCAGGGTCACAAAAGAGGTTCAGGAAAGATGTAGAGGTAAGTAAGTAAGTAGAGCTAAATAAGTAAGTAGATCTAAGTAAGTAAGTAGAGCTAAGTAAGTAGAACTAAGTAGAGATAAGGGAGATAAATATAGAGATAAATAGAGGTAGAGATGAATAGATAGAGATAGAGAGATAGAGATAAATAGAGATAGCGAGATAAATATAGAGAGATAGAGATAGAGAGATAGAGATAAGTAGAAAGATAGAGATAAATAGAGATAAGCAGATAAGTAGAGAGATAGAGACAAGTAGAGAGATAGAGGTAAGTAGAGAGATAGATGAAGACTAGCAATATAAGGTCAGTGACCTAAAGAGGTACTGATCAGTGCCCTAAAGAGGTACAAAAGTAGAGACTAGCAAAGACTAGCAGAGATTTGCAGGGACATACAAGAACATTCTGAATTATGGAAATTAGCTATGGCTCAAAGCCCAATCAAAATCTGAGAGGGCAAATACAAAAGAAATAGAGGGGAAGGAGGTAAGGACAAAAATGCTCTTTCTTTTCTCTCCAACAGGACCTTTTGGTCCTTTAAACTTAATCAAATGGCGGATGCATTGGTGTCTGCATTCTTTGCTGATGCACAAGCATTCCATTCTTTAACTCATCTTAATACCTCAGGCCTTAGAGAAAGATATGGTCACATACAAACAGCTGGGAAAAAGGAATGATAATGATATGGCGAAGAGGATTTGCTTGAGTCTCTCCAGGTAACAATCAGGTGCCTGTGTGGGTGCCCACCAGAGGCACATATCATGAGCCACAGTATCTAGTGGACCCACCTGTACAATGCGAATGGAAGGTTTGAAAAGCCTCGATTTGCTTTCCCTGTGCCTTCTGTTAGAAGGGGCCTGTTTCTTATTATCAGTGGCCTCCCAGCTACAGCCACAAAAGTTTTGCTTCTGTTTCAGTACATTTACTAATGTGGAGGGTATGCTTGTGTTTTTGCAGGAGATGAATAAGCCGTGTGGATGCCCTCAAGATGTGTACGACCATAGAATGGGAGACTGGAGGGACCCATGGATCCCAACCATGGACTGGGTTCCCTGACTACGAGCCATGAGCCAGTTGAATCTGAATGTGAAGAAGGAATGAGGACAGACAGGAGTCATGAAGCTTAAAGGACCAATGCTTTCTGACTCAGCTCCTCTCTACCCTGAATACAAGAGAACCTAATAGCTAGGCAGGAATATCATCACCTCTATTTAGCATGGAGAAGTTACAGAAGACAGACCTTCATCCTTCTGCAACCCCTAGGATTAAGGGTCCTCTTGTAAAAGGGAAAAGGGAGATATGTGGTAGGTATTCAAACCAGAGTGACTACAGTTTGAATAAGGGCTAAGAAAAATGAAGTTGGGTCACCAACTGGCAATTAAGAGCTGCACAGCCTACAGTCGCCTTGCTCAATTGAAAGAGGTCACCTTTTATGCTAGTAATAATGATAGCTAGTAATAATGACAGTAATAATGATACCTTCTCATTTACAAAAAAAGAGAAGGGGGGCATGTTGGGGAAAAGCTGAGTGTTGGGAAAAAAACTGAGGCAGGGCTTGCATGACAGACATAATGTCCTCTGGAATATGTCTAGACTTGCTGGCTCCTTCTAGCCCTTCTAGGCTCTTATTCCCATTATCTCAAGTAGCAGAACATGTTCCTTATAAATGCTAAACCATCACAGCTATGGATCATGCGCCTGCCCTTTCAGCCTCCACATTCTCACCACCTGTTTCTTTGTTGGATTACCAATAAATAGCATGGGCTCCCAGTGCTCAGGGCCTTCATAGACTCCATACACTAGCAATGGCCCCCTGGTCCCACCTTTCTCTCTCAAATCTCAATCCTTTGACTCCACTGGACTTTGTCACCCACACGACCTGGTGTTGGGTCTGATCACCCCCAACAGGTAGGCCTGTGAGAATCACAACTATCCTGTTCTTTGGAAGATTTAAATTGTAAAAGCAACTTTTGGGGGTTTTGTCTTTTTTTTTCCTTAGAAAATTTTGCTAATACTTTCCTTAAGATGAACAGTCCTATAGATTTAAATAAAACTTGTAGAATGCACCAAAGATTACAAAGGACTTTAAAAGCAACTGTGTGACGTCAGTGTCATGATTACCATTTCACTGATGTGTGCTCACATCAATTTTTGTTGTGCATTCAGATGAACACACATTTCATTGATGTGTCTTCACATCAATTTTCTTTCTTTTTTTTTTCTTTGGGATAGAGTTTCATTCTTGTTGCCCAGGCTGGAGTGCAATGACATGGTCTCGGCACACTGCAACCTCTGCCTCCCAGGTTCAAGAGTTTCTTCTGCCTCAGCCCCCCAAGTAGCTGGGATTATAGGCATGCGCCACCACACCCACCTAATTTTTGTATTTTTAGTAGAGACGGGGTTTCACCATGTTGGCCAGGCTGGTCTCAACCTTCTAACTGCAGGTGATCCATTCGTCTTGGCTTCCCAAAGTGCTGGGATTACAGGCATGACCTACCACGCCTGGCCTTCCACATCAATTTTTATTGTGTGTTCAGATGAACACACATGTCATTGTGTGTTTGGATGAGACTGTTGTGGTGTAAGGCCAGGCCAGGACTCTATTCTTACCCTAGTGCTCTTATCACAGCAATACACCTTTTTCTAGAGGTACCATGACAGGCCAAAGGCTCATGCTAACATGCTGGCCAGATGGCCATCTTAGAAAAGGGCATGCCTTGGCACTGCCAGTTGTTCGTTTTCTGGGACTCCTTTTTCATTTAGGGATAATACCCAGAACACTGGTTGGACCATTCTATCACCTTTAAGAGACAGAAGAGATAAGTGTCCTAGTTGGTGTGGTTGAAGAGATAGTCAAACAGTTCTCCTGGAGAGGTGGATCTTTGGACCAATCAGGCACAAGATGTGAGGTAGTAAAAGCACAGGGATGACAAGTCCTTTTAGGGTGGGGCAGGAAGTGCAGGTTTACCATCCCTGTACACTCTGCCCATTGGCCTGTTTTCTGGGGTATCACTTTGTTTGGGAAGTAGAAATTAGCCTCTTCAACCTGAGCACTGCTAAAATTCTACTGTGGGCTAATGTAAAAAGTTGGATCACACAGCAAAGACACAAATTGTCTGTGTTTCCACGGGAAAGGTTAGGAACATTTCACAGAGGACTGCTGGTGGTCTAAGTAACACAACGGCTCTCTAGGACAGAGCGCCAAATAGACAGGAAGCAGGGACACCAGGGCCAATGTCAGCAGAACAGGCATTCTTACCTAAAACACAAGAGGCCCGAGGCCATGGTTGGGAAGTCTCTGCAACCCTTAGCTTGAGAACAAATCACAGATCTGGTGTGATTTGCCTGAGTAAAAGAACACGCAGTCCATGTTTCCTGTTACTCAGCTCCATTTGGATAAATCTAGAAGAAAACACACAGAATCACATCCTTCTTGTCCAGTTAACTTGCTGCCTCCCTGAAGAATATGATTTACATAATCATGGGAGATGCTGTTTTTAACAAACACACCAGAACTTACCTATCCACAAGGTGGCTGCCTTTCACAGAAGTGGGCTGGGTTAGGGTGAAGGCACAGCTATTGCTCAAGATATAGATGTTGCTTAAGGTAGTACTTTGGAAAATCTAGCATTTGATCACTAGACATACAAGACAATCTGATTAGTTTCTGGAATCACCCTTCCTGTTTGTTTGTTTTTAAGTAAAACTTGAGCCCTATATTGATGTACCTCTCCCTAGTGCCCAGCACATACTGGTATTCCACTAAGTGATTCATGAATGTCCAGAGATCCATCTCCCTCCGTCACTGGAGTTCCCCCAAGTCAGCTCTACCTTCAAAGGTGAAGACTCACCACCACCGGCAAGTCCAGAGGATATTCTGCAGAGTCTAGTTGGCTTTCCAAAAAGGCATCCCAACAGGGCCACTTCAAGAGGACAATATTCACTAGGTGTTATGGTTTTAAATTACAGCCACAAATTCATTAATGCTTTCCTCATGAGAGGTGGGACTTATGTTCCCTCCCTTCAAAAATGGGTGGACATGTGTATCTTTGACTAATAGAGTGAAAATGATGTCATGTGACTGCCCACGCTAGGTCATGAAAAATCATGCTATTTCTGCCTTGTTGACTTGCATCCTCATTTTTAGAGCCATGAGCTGCCAAGTAAGAAGTATGAATACCCTGATTTCACCATGCTATGTGGAAGCTCAATATTATGTGGAAAGGTCAATTGTGGGTGCATTATCAACAGTCCAAGCTAGGCCAGGCTTTGAGGCATCCAGACACAAGCATGAGACATATGAGTAAAGACACCTCCAAGTAGTTACAGTACCAGCTGTTCAAGTTGCTTCTATTTGAGTTTCCCTAGCTAGGATTCAGGTCACTGTGGAAAAGAGATAAGGAATCCTCACTGTTTCTTATCTAAATTCCTGATTTAAAGCGTTGGTGAGCATAACAAAATAGTTGGCGTTCTATGCTATTTTTAGGGTACTTTGCTATAAAACAATATGTAACTGGACCACTTGGTTTGACAAATATTGGATATCTAGTAAAAGTAAGTTATGTTATTTTAACGTCATATGATACCTATCTGCCAGAAACTGTGCTGAACATGGATTGTCAAAAATGGTGCATTCATTTTACCAAGATTCAACCAAATGGTGAGCCCAAATTTTAGATCCCACGGCCTTGGTACCTTCTTTTAGGGCTGCCACTGGCGAGAGGTTTGGTGTTTTGGGGCCTTCGTTCCCTCCTCTATAACATGAGAAGCTGCACTATGTAGCCTCTAAGGAGGTCACGATTCTAAGGTTTCAAGCAGGAACTGGGCGCCAAAAGTATTATTCCCACACCAGTGTTCGTCACAGCATTATTCACAATAGCCAAAAGAGAAGCAACACAAATGTCCATCCACAGATGAACAGATAAGCAAAATGCGGTCTACCCATGCCATGGAACATCATTCAGCCTTAAAAAGCAATGAAGTACAAATACCTGCATACCTGCTCCAACTTGGATGAATCTTGAAAACATTATCCTAAATTAAAGAAGCCAGATTCAAAAGGACAAATATTTTATGTTTCCACTCATATGATGCATGTAGAATAGGTAAATTCACAGAGCTAGAAATGGTTACCAGGGACTGGGGCAAAGTGGGCCCTGGAAGTTATTGTTTAATGGGTACAGAGTTTCTGTTTGAGATGATGCAAAAGTTCTGGAGATGGATGGTGATGTTGGTGCAACATTGTGAATGGACATAACACCACTGAAATATACACTTGAGACCGAGGTGGGCGGATCACGAGATCAGGAGATCGAGACCATCCTGGCGAACACAGTGAAACCCCGTCTCTACTAAAAATACAAAGAAATTAGCCGGGCGTGGTGGTGGGCGCCTGTAGTCCCAGCTACTCGGGAGGCTGAGGCAGGAGAATGGCGTGAACCTGGGAGGCGGAGCTTGCAGTGAGCCGAGATGCCGCCGTTTCACGCCAGCCTGGGCGAGACAGCGAGACATCCATCTCAAAAAAAAAAAAAAAAAAAAAAAAATATATATATAATAATATATACACACACACACACACCACACACACACACACACACACTTGAAATGGGTTAAAATGGTAAATTTTAAAATTTATATTTTGGTACAGTAAAATATTTTCAGTCTTCCAGTAGGCTTTAACTCTGGAGTCCGTGCCTCCCATCGCCGTGTGGAATAAGGATGAAGATGGGTGCCCTTGCCCACTTTCATGCAATCACCTGGGCATCTGGAAATGTCTCTCAGCCTTCTCAGTGGCCCCAGGACACAACCCAGATTACTCATCTCATCAATAGGAATTTCTGGATACACTCAAAGGATAGCTGTAAAGAGCTTCCATGAGTATGTGGTACAACACCCTGGCTCTGCATATGAGGAAAGAGGGCATATAACCCAAAGAAAAGTCTTCTGTGGAGAAAAAAGCAATCCAGCTAGATATAAGCTTAACTTAAACCAAGTCTGGCGTTTTCTCTTCTAGGATAGTGGTCCACTTTTCTCTAGAAATGCCATTTTCAACTCATTTGGCATTTTTGTGTTCATCTCTGAGCCAAGGAATTTATAGAACCCAGAATGAGGGTCTAGGTTCTATTAAACCTCTAATTTGATTCTCCTTCTCAACATATTAATCTAGGCAGTCATTACCAATTCATTAGAGTCGGCATAAAAGATGAAATCTATTTGCTATTCCCATTACAATTTCTTTCTTTCTTTTTTTGGAAGCAGAGTTTTGCTCTTGTTGCCTAGGCTGGAGTACAATGATGTGATCTTGGCTCATTGCAACCCCCACCTCCCGGGTTCAAACAATTCTCCTGCCTCAGCCTCCCAAGTTGCTGTCATTACAGGCATGCACCACCACACCTGGCTAATTTTGTATTTTTAGTAGAGATGGGGGTTTCTCCATGTTGGTCAGGCTGGTCTCGAACTCCCAACCTCAAGTGATCTGCCCACCTCGGCCTCCCAAAGAGCTGGGATTACAGGCGTGAGCCACCATGCCTGGCCTACAATGTATTTTATTGTAATATGGTGGAGGGGTCACTGAACTTGAAGCCCAATGGCCTAAATTTAAATCTAGACTCTGCCATGACCTAGGGCAAGTCATTAAATTTTTCTGTTCTTCATCTTTAAATAAAGCAATTGGAGGAGATAAATCCTAAAATGCCTCCCAGCTTGTATGATTCCATTATTCTCTGATTATGCATTATTTTTGTTTGTGCTTTGAAAGTAAGGAAATGACCTTAATACTTGAAAGTTATCATGCATCAATCAATTCTACTATTGTTCCATGCATGTGTGAAATGGTGTGTGGACTGGTGTGTAGATTGTCTCACTGTAGTGGAAGCTAGGTTGCATTGCCCAGTTTTTCATTTCTGAATGATGGTCTTATTCCCCCAGCTGCTGGGCATGCTGCCTGCAAATAGCCCTCAATTCTCAGTCCTCCTCAGGAGTTGCTCTGGGCTGAAGGAAGCCACTATGCGTGAGACTTACTGCCTTCCCAGAGGCAGCTTGTATCCAAAGACTGATCCACATGGGAATTTTAAGATAGGGTCCTCTCACCCCAACTCAGGATAACTCTGAAAAGTTCTACTAGCTCAGAGCTTCTCATGGGGTTAGCCTTTGATGAGACTAAATTGCAACCCAGTTTCTCCCTCTGTCCAAATTTGCTTCTTTGCCCTCCACCACAAGGAGTTGATCCCAAAAGCACCCCCCAATAAAAATCTTGCATGCTAATCTCCATTCAGTCTGTTTCCCAGGTAACCTACTTGTACATCATATAACCTCCTAAGGGTGTTATAACATAGATAAATGTATTTGGAAGCTGGAGGGAGGTATGTTTCCATAGTCATCCAACTAGAAGATGATAAATCCAGGGTTTAAACCCATGCCCTGGCATCCCTACTCCAAACTACTATAATATTCTGCCTCTTTGATGTTTTATTCATTTCTCAGATTTTATACAAGTTTCCCAAGTGTACACTTAAAAATCATTGCTTAAGTGTATGCATATTTTCCAAATATTATATATGTTTTCACGCTAGTCTGCAAAGGTGAATGCAAGTATTGGGAATAGCCCCAGTAAAGTGACTTTCAAAATAAGTCACCCCAAAGTTGGCAACCTGAGAAACAACCCAGCAGACCTAAATCCAGCCCCTTCCAAATTCTTTTTAAAATTTTTTTGTTTTGGCATTTTGTGTTCATAAAGCTATAGCTCTTTCCAAATCCCGATGAAAACAGCGATAAAGACAAAAACAGAATGCTGTTTGACGAGTTGCAGGTGAGAAAAACCGAGTGCAGCAAAGCCCCCAGCGGAGCCACTGAGGGATTGTGCAGACAAGAGATGCTTCTCTTCACACTCCTGGATTGGTATCCGCGGTCCTGCCTCTGCTGGGGCCGTGGGCACGCGTGGGTCGGTAAGCATTTCCAGGTGCGTCTGCGGTGCTTTCTGCAACCTCTCTCCCACCTTGCCTCCCTGCGCTGAGGGTCTCTGGCACTTTCAGAGACCAGCAGCTGCTGAAATGTCCTGTTCTAAGAGGGCCTGTTCACAAGTGACTGTGTAGGCCGACGCCAGAGGTGGTGATGGTAGACAAAGTTCTAGACTTCCGCTAACACTCAGTGATTTTAGGGAACTGCAGGCCTTGCCATGCCTCCGTTTTCTCCACAGCCAAATGAGGATAACAATACCTCTTCTTCCTTCATATAAAACGACTGTGAAAGACAAACGTAACAATGGCAATGGCATTGCTTGATGGTTACAAGTGCTATTTTCCAAAACCCATTATAACATTCTCTGGTAACAGAAGTGGAGAATCATGAATAACAATTTATTCATTTTAAGTTAAAAAGTGTCTCATACTCTTTTCTTCCTTCTAACAGATGATTCATATCTCACCTCTATCACTACCTATCTTCATATTTCTCTTTGTGGTGTGAGGTCTTGTGTATTAGCCTAATAGTTATCTAATCCCTGGGCCAAAGGTCTAAGGTTGGAGGTCTGTGGAACAAACTCATCTCGCCAACAAAATTGATTTCAACTCACATGGTGCTGCTGTTATGTTTCAAAACTTGGATTAGTAGAAAACAAAAATTCAGATTTCCGGTTTCGTTCAAAATTTCAAAAATCTGGTTCCATTCCTATATGGCAAGGGTTAGCTGGTGTAGAATGGCAGCTGCCCCCTTCAGGTAGGGCACATGAGCTTGAGTTTGCCACAGTCTCCGTCATTTCCCATTGCCACCCTCTCACTGAGGTCAAGTGTTCATTGTAGTTTGTCATCTATACTTGCAAATCCATTCTGTTCTTTTAAATCGCCTGACCTTCCCCCACCCCAGAGTCTTTTAAATCTATCATCTCTTATTTTTAAAAGTGTCAGATTCATGTACTGGCCAGTGGTCCCAAAGGCCTATGTTCTTAGGTGGCACTAAGAACAGGTGGTACCCCAGTGCTCTTTACTGCTCGAGTTGGCTCAGGAACTAGGATTTGTGGGCCCGAAGGACGAATTGGTCTTTAAGACTCAGCTCCGAGACCTCCTCAGACATACTGTTTGTATCACACAAGATACATATAGGTTGTGTCTATGAGTTGACAGTGCTCTAAAGCATTCATCACATGAATGTCTTTGAGGCCAGTGCTCTCCTAGGAGTTTCTCGAGTCTTGCTTGGTTTCCTTGTCTGTATCGCCACTGATCATCATGAATGCCCTCATCTTATCCCTGGAAAATTGCATAAATGGTCTTGATCTTTTTGTCTCATCTCTTTCTTCTCCAGCCCACTACTTTACTGGAACCAAAGTGAATCTTCCTGGGTTCCAGTAAAATATAATCTGCTCTCTCTTTCATTTATAAACCCCTAATCATCCCTAAAGAATGAAGTCCAAGGTCCCTATGACAGACCATCCTCCATCTAACCCTAAACCACAGCTCTGTCCCATCTTCCACATACCCTGGCTTCCTCCCAGTTCTCCGCATACACCGTGGGGGGCAGCCTGCACCAGCCAGCACCTTGGCCTAGAGTGTGCTATGGTAGCCCTCAGACCTTTGCATTTCAAAGATCAGTAACTTTTTTTAAAAATGTGGGAAACGTGATGTTTTTATTAGGCTAAGAAAGAGAGAATGTAAATGATAATATAGATGGTATCATCTATTTTCAGCTTGATTTCATAGGAGAAAGAAAAATAGCAACACTCCAAAAGTAGAAAGTACATCCTTCCAAACCTAAGTTCTTTTCAATCAAATAAATTTAGCTTTTTGAAAAGCGTCCTACCAGGCCTTTATTTTTTCTCATGTTCCTTCAGACCACTGGGAATGGAACCACCAGCATGTCCTGGGCATGCTTTTGAGACACACTAACCTATCTATCTTTTTCATTCTAGAAAATTCTCACCCATCCTGCAAGATCAGTTCTTGAGTGAAGTCTTTGCTGACTCCCGAGGCAGAGGTCGTCGCTACCCCTTTGTGTATCTCCTTGTTACGACAAAACGTGTATCGATTTTTGATGGTGATTTCTTGGGCACATGGAACAGGGAATCACCAAAGCCCCTTCAAAATCCTCGTAAGTGGCCGGGCGCAGGGCTCACGCCTGGAACCCCAGCGCTGTGGGAGGCTGAGGCTGCAGATCACTGGAGGTCAGGAGTTCGAGACCATCCTGACCAACACAGTGAAACCCCGTCTCTACTAAAAATACAAAAATGAGCCAGGCGTGGTGGCAGCGCCTGTAGTCCCAGCTATTTGGGAGGCTGAGGCGGGAGAATCACTTGACCTCAGGAGGTGAATGTTGCAGTGAGCTGAGATCGCACCCCTGCACTTCAGCCTGGGTGACAGAGCCAGACTCTGTCTCAAAAAAATAAATAAATAAAAAATAAATCCTCGGGTCGGGGGCAGTGGCTCACGTCTGTAATCCCAGCACTTTGGGAGGCTGAGGTAGGTGGATCACTTGACCCCAGGAGGAGGAGGGTGTAGTGAGCCGAGACCGCACCACTACACTCCAGTTTGGGCGACAGAGCAAGATCCGTCTCAAACACAAAAACAAAAAAACCACGTCTTCAGCCTTTCTGGGCACACTTCTACATCCTCCCTACCCAAAACTGCACTGGAAGAGAGTTCACTGAAAGCTGCATTTGTCCTCAGCCCAAACAATAAGCCACCGTGCCTCAGCTATGCCCTAATGCAGCATGACAGTGAGCTGTCTACCTGAAGTCTGTGGTCCCAGGTCAACCATGAGGGACCCATAGCAGAAGGATACAAGGCCTTGCATATACACATGTTTTAAAAACAAAGAAACAATGAATAAAAGCTCTGTAGTGACAGCCAGTAGTGACAGTCCACGGGGGGACATCCTGGTACTTTCCCCCGTTTCATACTTTTCCTGTTACTATAACCATGGTCTGTACCTTCTCTAGAAAGGCGACTGAAACATGTTTAGGACATCTGGGCGGCTATACTGAGATCCCAGCGTGTGGCAATCCAGCCATTACGGGAGCCGCACTGCTGAAGCCCAGGTGCGTCCTGCCGGCTCTTAAGCCCAATTAGGAGGCAGGGTTAATTGATGGTGGAACAGAGCGGGCCCTGCTGTGCATGACGTACCCAAGCTGTGTCAGCTGCACTTGTGGCTTGTCCCATGACCCTTTGGTCCATCCTGCTGTGAGTGTGGCTGTCAGTCAGGGTTGAGAGTTTAGAGAGAAGTGGGCAGGCAGCTTCAGGCCCCACGTTGGTGTTGGCCTGGGCACCTGTTGGATCAACACAATAACTGCACCCTGGAGTTCCTGGAAGCTGCCTTCTGCTCAGCCAGGCCTGCTTGTGGACGGAGCCCATGCCAGCTACATGTGCCAGGGAAGCCACAGCTTGGCTGGTGAGCAATGCAGTTCCGGGAAAGTGTAGGCTCTCTGTGTTCTTTCCTCTCTCGCAGACCAGGGGCAGCCTTGGGTCCCTTGGGGGTCACTATGTTATACCTGCTTTTTATCTGTCTGGGCAGGAGCTGCTCAAGCCACATCTTATGACACTGAGTGAGGTAAGAGCAGAAGGTTGTGGAGTGTGCGGGCTGGGGTGTGTGCTAAGGCCCTGTGTGCTGGATTACTCCTTAGGTATCTCATTGCTTACAGGAACTGTTTGTTTGTTTGTTTGTTTGTTTTTTGAGACAGGGTCTTACTGTGCCACCCAGGCTGGAGTGCAGTGGTGTGAACATAGCTCACTGCAGCCTCGGACTCCTGACCTCAAGCAATCCTCCCACCTCAGTCTTCCAGGTGCTTGAGATGAGAAATAGACTTTTTCTCCTTTAAGAATTCATTATTTCTCCCCTTGGGCTGTTTGTTCAAACCCACACAGGAGCAGGAACATTGCTTTCGATTGCCAAAGAAATGTCATAATGATGCCAATGATTAAAATGTCAAGAACACAGTGTCTTGGGCTGAGATGGTGAAGGCAGCATTCAGGCAGCGGTGATCTGGGGTGATAGGAGTGGCTAGGCGGAGACTGAGGCCTCCCTTCTTGTAGGATTTGATTAGCCAGGCGGAACAGAGCGGACTCTGCTGTGCATGATGTACCCAGGCTGTGTCAACTGTATTTGTGGCTTGTCCCATGACCCATTGCTCATTGCTATTATTGTCTTGTTTTAATTTTGCTTTTGTTTGTTTGGGTAGGTGAAAAGGCAGGTCGGGTGATGAAGAGCAGGATGTTTCATTTTTATCAAGCATCACCTGATTCAAAACGTAGCCACTGAAAAGAAGCAATCGTTTTTGGCCTGCGTCTCTGAGGATAAGACAGTGTGTGGGTGATGGATGCAGCCCAGGTGGGAGCTGTCTGCAAATAACCCAGCTGCTTCCTGCGGCTCTGGTCATCCTGCTGCCCTCAGCTACTCTCACGGAGGCCACCTACCTCCCTAACACTGAGCTGCTCACTTAGTCCAGCCACCAGTGATGGCCCCTGGCTTTTGAGGTGTCTGTTCTCTCTTCTCTCACTCCACTGCCACTGGCTTCCAGGGATCTCCAGCCTGTATAGAAACTTCTCACTACTCTGCCCTCGCCCTTTTAGCAGGCTCCTGATGCTACTGACTCCACCTCCCAGACACATCATTCTAATTTAATTCTTTACAAGTGTTCTCCATCCTGGAGTGCTGGGCTCCACTATGGGGGCGAGCCAGGGCACATCACCCACAGCTTTCCAGACACCTGGGGCCCAAGGCCGGTCCTGCTGTGAGTGCAGCTCCTTCAGCCTTCTTCCTTCTTCGCCTGTGGGGAGTTAGACATTCGTGAGCCTCGTACTCAATCCCTGCCTCTGTCAGGGCCTGCTAAGTCAATAAGACATACCTGCGTGTGTCAGAACATGTGCAAGCTTCTGACAGGATTCCGGCTTTTCCCCATGGAGCTTTTGGCAGGTGAAGCGTGTGGCTCAACAGCTGGTCTGATGTCCCTTAACCTCCCCCACACCAGGACTGTCTCTCTCTCCACATTCCAGCATATCGGGGTCTCAGCTTTGACACAATCAGGCCCTGTTGCTGAAGTTTTTATGTTTATATGACAGAAGAAACTGTCACCACCCCCCCACCGCACCCTCCCACCCGTTGTAGGAAAGGGCTCCAAGGTCTTGAGACCACATGCAGGGGATGGGAAAGCTGGCATTAAAGGGGAATGGAGTCCTTCCGTGATTCCAGCAGCCTCAGGAGGAGAACATCAGAATCCGAAAGTTCCTGTGCCCAGGGATGGGGACCCGCTGATTTCAAGAGCAGAGCAGGTGTCTGGCTGGTGGAGGAAGCCCCCAGTGTGGATTAATACTCTAGTGTCTCCGGAGAACACAACCAACATTTGTCTTTGGGAGATGTGTTTGAGTAGATCAGTTAGTGACAAACCCAGCCGGCCTGCAGCCCTCCTGGCACAGAGTGAAAAGGAAACGCCACTGGGGGATACCGCCCACCCTGGTCCCCAGAGAGCTGCGTTGTTTCCTCCTGCCGAGGCCTTTGGATTGGGCCACAGCAAGCATCCCTGGGCACCTGGCTGAAGCTAGAAACTCGGGATAAGAATGGAGGCCCTGGAAGGGAAGAAGAACTGAGGAGTGAGCTTGCCCTGTGAGAAGGGGTGGAGCTCTTCAGAGGATGGGGGTGAACTTACCAGACACCTGAGGAAATGGAGGCTGTGCTGGAATGGGGGAGCCTGGATGAAAATCAGAGAATGAGAAGGCCGGGTTCAGAAGGGTGGGAAAGTCCCCGGGTGTCCCCCTCGAGGGGGATGAGGTCATCTGGGGCCACTAGGAGGACCAAGCCTTTAGGCAGAACCTCAGTATTTACCCTCCTGTGTTGTAATCCTGCCTTATTTTGGGTTTCTAAAAATTGCGGTAAGATGTACATAAGAGTTACCATTTTAACCATTTCAAGTGTACAATTCAGTGGCAGTAAGCACATTCACGATATTGTGTAACCATCGCCCCACTGAGTTCCAGAACTTTTTCATCATTCCAAACACAAACTCTGTACCCATTAAGCAATATTCCCCTTTCCCCTCAACCCCCGCAGCCCCTGGCGACCTCTGCTCTACTTTCTATCTCTTTGAATTTGACTAGGTATCTCAGAGAAAGGGAATCATATAATGGTTTTCCTTTTGCATTCATTCGGCTTATTTCGCTTAGCATGTTTTCAAGGTTCATTCATGGTGTAGAATATATCCAAATGGCATTCCTTTTAAAGGTTGAATAGTATTCCATTATATGTAGACGCTACCTGACAGTCAATGAATGGGCTCACTGCCATATGTGCATAGAAACCCATACTATGGCACTGGCTTTTTTTTTTTTTTTGGAGTAAGAATCTTGCTCTGTCGCTCAGGCTGGAGTGCAGAGGCACGATCTCGGCTCACTGAACCTCCACCTCACAGGGTTTAAGCAATTCTCATGCCTCAGCCTCTCGAGTAGCTGGGACTACAGAGGCACTCCGTTGTGCCTGGGTAATTTATATATTTTTAGTAGAGACGGGTTTCACCATGTTGGCCAGGCTGGTCTCAAACTCCTGACCTCAGTGATCCACCAGCCTCAGCCTCCCAAAGTGTTGGAATTACAGGCGTGAGCCACCGCGCCTGGCCTGATTTACAGTATTTGAAATCAAATCCATCCTCAGCGTTTCCCCAAGGGGATCAGAGCAGGGCACCCGGGAACATACTTCCTTCAGGAGTGTTACAGAAGCTTAGCTACTGACACGCTCTCTCCTGCCTGCACTTAAAACTGGAAACAACTGAAATGGTCAGCAATGTGCGATGGCTGGGGAAATCACAGTCCATTTCACCAGTAACGTCCTTCAAGATTTTTCAGTGAGATGGGCAAAAATTTCATGATATAAAATTGAGTACAAACAAAGCAGATGACAAAAGACATATATAATGTTATACATTTGTAATACGTCTCAATACATCTCAGTAATACAGAGTGCATTGTGGTGAGAGATATGTACATATATAAAAGCAGGAAAGAGATGTGTTAAGTATAGTTTGTCTCTGGAAGATGGAGTGAGGAATAGTTTTTGTCTTTTCTAAATTTTTCATAATTTTTTTACAGTAAGGGTACATTATTTGCATAATCAGAAAAAAAGCACTATACATGTGGAAGCCAGTAGGCATGCATGCGTATATCCAGCACTTTCCATCTGACCAGAGAATCCTGTGTCATATTCTTACATTCATCTCTGGGTGGTCACCCATGTCAGGACCATGAGAGGCCCGTGAAAGAGCCAAAAAGAATCCTCAAAAAATATCTACCCACTAAATTCTCTGCATGACCTAGTCTCAGGAAGGAAAGGGTGGAATCTTGTTACCATATTAGCAAGAGTGGCTATGCACACGCTTGCGGGGAAGAACTTCCCTATTATGACACTATTTTTCAAAACAGGCTTTTCCGTGCTTAATCTGTTTTGTGAATGATCCTCTCTCTGCCCCTCCCCATCCTACAAAAGAGAAGACATTCGTTTTTATGTGTGTCAATGGTAATTCTCTTGGTAAGGCTAGGTCCTATTGCCTGGCCACAAAGGGGAACCCATTTAAGACCTCTGTCCCTTGTGGTTCCATGGCCTGGGGATGCATAGGAAGGCAGTCACCACACAGTACGGGAAGAGAACCTGATGTTCTCACTCAGCTACTGGTTCACTTGCATTAAAAAACGTCATGGGCAGACAGGCTGGCCAAGTTGCTGTGTTTTCTTTGGATTCAATAGCAATATCACTTATTTTTATGTATTTACTTATGCATATTGTATTTCACAAGAACAGGCTTCAAGGTGGTTTACTAGCATTTGTTTGCTTTTATTTATCACATTTATAAGTATTGGTTTATCAAATTTTCTACTGTAATAAGATGTTAAAAACAAACCAGAAGAAAAGAAAAGCAGAAGAAAAGGAGGCCGGGGGAAATTAGCGTGCAGAACACCTGCTGTGAGACTTTGCAGCGTTACCAAAGTTGGATGGGAAACTCCGCTGGGAGCTTCCTGGTGGTTAAGGGGGATCCCAAACAGAGGGTCACCTTAGAGCTGATTCAGCAAGGAGAGGACCATGAACCAAGCACTCTTGCTTAATGGACTCTAACCATCTTAAAACACTGTCAACCAGTAACTGAAAACTCACCCAGAGTCCAGCAGCGGCCGTGTGCAGACACAGTCTCCGGGGGTGGCCAGAGAGGACGGGGACGTGTTCCAGCTGCCGGATTCATTGCTGCTATCTTCTGAGAAGCTGGGAGTCAACACTAGGAACTGAACAGTGCCCAGAGAACAGCAAACTAGGGCTGGGTCTTAAAAAGCCCTTGCCTAACTTTATAAAGTCTAAATGAGTTTTGGTTTTATCCTAAAATGTTGGTAAAACTCCTTAGGCTGGTATTCAAGGCCACCACAAGCCAACACCAACAAATATCTATAGCCTGGGTCCCACTTCTCCACATCACCTGTCATTCCAGTTGAACACTGGCCTCAGGCTCGCTGTGCCTACTGTTTGACACCCCTTCCTCTTCTTTGCACAATTCTTTCCTTTAACCTAGAATGATCTCCAGAGTGATTTCCTTTCGCCCGCAATGATCTCCAAATGGGGTCGTCTGGGGCCCAAGGGAAGCCCCACCTAGAAGAGAACGTTAGAGCATTCACAAGGATCTCTTCTTCTGATAAGAACACCAAAGTTCCTTGTGGGGTAACTAGTTTCTCTTCTATTTCCGTTTTCTCTTCTAGGAGGACAGCACATTGCACTCTCACCTCCTTTGCAGTTAAGTGTGATATAGTGCCAATAGAGTGTGAAAGAAAAGAAAGAAGATGATTCACCTCCCAAAGAAGGCGATTCCCCACTGCTGTGTCCCTTCTATCACCTTGATTCAAAAAACCAAAATGGACCCGGGAACCACGTGTTGAAGATGGGAGAGCTCCAAAAGAGACTGGAGCCCTGAGTCACCACCTGGAGGAAAACTACCCACCCATCAGGAATTTATACTATACAATTGGGAGTTTTTGGGTAACAGCAGCTACTTTAACTAAAACACACAGGGACAAGAGTTATTATTGCACACACTGGTTACCTTTTTGTATGTTTGGGTCCTCTCTGTTCGATGAGACTGCACATTCCTTTGAAACACATCTGTTTAAAATTCTTATATCCTCAGACAGCCTAGCAGAGAGTATGCACAGAGTGAGCCTTCAGTAAATGCTGAGTAAATAAGCTCCTAAAGGATGAAACTGGGTCTTCGAAGCTTGTTCTGACCAGTACTTAGTATAGGATTTTGTGCTGTTGGTCACTTTTCATAAAGGTTCTTGCCATTAAGGAACTTGATATCCAAGGTACTCACAGAGTCAAAATTCAGGGGAACAAACAGAAGAGATATGTCCAAAAATCCATTTAAAATTTCACGGACAGATATTTATCTCTTTAATCCTGGAAGCTGTTGCACGTAAGGGAAGGTTCAGTAGAACGAAAACAGGACTGCAAGCTGGGAGGAGATTTGGGGTCTCTTGGCCAACTCTGCCACAAATTGTGTTACCTTCAGTTTCCCTGCTGGTAAAATGAAGTCAGTGGTCCCCAAAATGAAATTTGGACTAATGGCAAATTAGCTAGCATTTGATTATACATCGATAGGTTCCCCATGTGATTTTAATGCACACATCAGATTTGGGAACCATTAGGTAGGTGATCTTATCCTATGAGTCTATCTTTTTCAACATGGAAAAATAAATGTGTTTTGCTGACCGAAGGCTGTGTAACTTAGAACTGGAAAGAGACATAGAATCGAATAACCCATCTCTATGGGGCAAAAAAATTAAACACCTTTAGTTCGTCCAAAGATGAAATGGAAAAATAAACATGTTTTAAGATGATTTGGTAGAGAAAATATTTTCTTTGCCAGGATATTAGAGAATTTGTCAAGAGTTATTAAACAGGAGAGTCAAAGGTTTCATTGCAGGAACTTCATAAATATTTGTTTGTTAGCTGATTAGTGTGCTGATCCAAGCAGAGAAGGAATTCTGTCTTTGTTTTAAAGCCAGGATTTCTAATTGCCCTTTCGGGATAAAAATGTGCTCTATGTTCAGCTAAGCAACCTAAACTGTCTACTCCATTATTCAAACAAACACCAAAAGGGATTTAATGTATCCTCTGGCAACCAAAGATCATACTCCCAGGTCAAGCTTCCTTCGGGCAGATATCAATGGTTACTTTTAGCTATTGAAAAATATTGCATAATTCACGCGCTGTGCTTGACAAAGTTGATCCAAACTCTGGGACCCTCAGGAATTTCAGGCAGAATTCCTTCCTCTTGGAGGGTGTCTTCGTTCCCCACCCTGGGTGTTTATCATGCCTCTGAGTGAAACACAATTATGACAATGGCATAGCTTTTCAAAAAAGAAATGATCCAGAGTCCTTTCTAAAGTGCAGCAATCAGAACTATTGATTCTGAAATTGAGCCATTTCCAGTGGTACTAAAGAAGTGGCATATTATAGAATTAGCATATGTCTTCTATTCAGCACACTCCAAATCACTCTCTATACAAACGTATTCAAAATGTATTTTATTCAACATATTCAGAATGTTCATCCTTCAAAAGTGCTTCCCCATTAGCCAGCCACATGCAAGTCGGTTGTTCCCACCTTTATTCTACTGATATGGAGGTCATTTGAATGCTGTTTTCTCTGTTAACATGCTGTCATTTGAACAATACACTCACGTTTCATGCAAATTTGAATTATGCAAGTTTTAAATAATGCTATGTAAAACGGCAATAAAATACTACTGGAGATTGCTCAATTTCAGAATGGGCAACATTTGAAATAGTGCAAATTCCTCCAAATTTGCATGATTTATCCAGAATGGCAAATCCAGAGCACAGCCAGCGAAACTTACACCGTGTTTGGACCCTGGTCTGGTGGCTGTGCCACGGTTGTGGTAAACAGAAACCTCCACGGGGAAACCTCCACAGGCCTTGGTCAGTATGACAGGGAGTCGTACAATGAATCAAAGCAGATGTTTTCCTGAGGGATTTTTGTGGCTATAGTGCAGTTTAAAAAAATTCATTGTGTTAATAATTTAATATTTTTGATATCCTATGAAAGTATCACATAAGCTTTTATAATATAGTGGCACTGAAAACGTGCTGTAAATTATTATACTCCATTCAGTATGACAGGGGAATGGTTCCAGGACCCCCAGCACCTTCTACCCCAGGATACCAACATCAGCGATGCTCAACTAACTGATAGAAAATGGTCTAAGATTTGCATAGAACCTACTTACATCTTCTTGTATACTTTTTTTTTTTTTGAGACAGAGTCTAGCTCTGTCTCCCAGGCTGGAGTGCAATGGCACGATCTCAGTTCACTGTAGCCTTCGCCTCCTAGGTTCAAGCAATTTTCCTGTCTCATCCTCCCGAGTAGTTGGGATTACAGGCACACGCCACCACGTCCAGCTATTTTTTTTTTTTTTTTTTATTTTTAGTAGAGACAGGTTTCACCATGTTGACTAGACTCATTTCAAACTCCTTACCTCAAGTGACCCACCCACCTCGGTCTCCCAAAATGCTGGGGTTACAGGCATGAGCCACCATGCCCAGCCCCTTCCCATATACTTTAAATCAACTCTAAATTACTTACAATATCTAATTTTATATTGAATTACTTAGGATTTGTATTAATCCTAAGTAAATAGTCATTATACTATTTGGCGTAGGGAATAATGGCAAGAAAAAGCCTGTACGTGTTCAGTACAGACACAACCATCTTTTTTTTGTTGTTTGCTTTTTGAATACTTTCCATCCATGGTTAGTTGAATCTGAGATTGTTGAACCCCTGGATACAGAGGGTCAACTGTAGTATGAAGCGACATTAGATGTGATAGATGAAGAAGGCCTGTCACTGGCCATGATCCACCGTGCCATTAATTTGGGAGAAAGACTCTGCAAAATAAAAGAGACTGTGCTAAGATGCATTTTGAAGCATCTTTAAAGCAAGTATACCATGAATATAGAATATAGGCACTCTGATAACATATTCCCTTCCTGTCTTGTGATTATCTATAGGAAAATTAGACTTAGATTAAGCACATCTTGGATGATGCCATTCTTCAGGAATGTGGCTGCCTTTAAACTATTTTTATGTGAATATAGTGCATGTGCTTCCTAGATTGCAATCTCAGAAGGAAGTGGAAACCATCTGTTGTTTTTATATCCCACACTCCAGTTAGCTAATGACAATAATGGTGGCGTTGTGACAGTAGTTTACTGTTTACAAAGTGCTTCTGTCTCAGTTCACCCATGTGACGACACTGCAAGGTGAGTTTTCTTGGTTTCTAAGCTTGACAGGCCAGGACCCAGAAGAAGTGTAGAGAGAGTCGTTGATTTGTCTGGGTCACTCAGCAACAACTGGTGGGTAAGAAACTGGAGAATGGGAAACTACAGGCATCCGAATGGGAAGCTACAGGCATGAAATGAGAAGCTACAAGCATCCAAATGGGAAGCTAAAGGCATGGGATGGGAAGCTACAGGCATCTGAATGGGAAGCTAGAGGCATGGGATGGAAGCTACAGGCATCCAAATGGGAAACTACAGGCATGGAATGGAAGCTGCAGGCATCTGAATGGACTTCTTGCATCTGTCTCCCTTTGAAGCCCTGCATCTGATTCTGTCTCTTCTGGGTACAGGCATGTCTGGCGACATGGAGGATGAACACCTCTCATGCTGCCTCCCTGCTACATGATCTTTGCCTGTGGTCCCACACTGGTTCCTCAGAGCATCAGTTCATTAGGGGGACTTATCTGGGGCTGGTTGGTGAGGAAGAAGGGTCCCTGGTGTGCACTGATGTTCACCGCATGGAAATGTGTCCTGTGGGATGGAGAGAAGTGGAGGGGCACACTCCGTATCAGAGCAGAACTGTCATAGCTACCAGTCCCTGAGGAAGCAGCAGGAAAAGCCAGGGGACCACATTCTGTTTCCAGCCATAAGGAGTCATGAGATCGTGGAAAGATCCTTTAACCTCTCCAGCCTTAATTTCCTCATTTGTAAAAGAAGAACAGCACTTGTCCAAGCCACCTCACGAGACGGTTATGAATGATGGGAATTCTTTCTTTCTAACACATGCCACGCTTGGGCAGGGCTGCCCTGGGACCTCCGGTGAGCCTGCAGGAGAGAAGCCTCCCCCCACCATGCCAACAGACCCTCCCCACCCAGCCCCACACTCCCTGGCTGGCACGCGTGGGACTTTGTTATTATTGTTGTTTTAAAAAATGGATTCGGCGTTTTGCATTTGAAGAATAAATAACAAATATTCCAGCTGGTCAAAGAAACTGAAATACATATTTATAAGCCAACCTATTTTGTTAGTTTTTACAAATATAAAATTATGTCCCCTTTTGGTCTGTAAACTAGAAGCTATACAATTATCTGAGTGTGAGGAATGAAATCAGTTTTAAGAAATTTACTTTAGAGGCTGGGCACAGTGGCTCACTCCTATAATCCCAGCACTTTTGGAGGCTGAGGCGGGTGGATCATTTGAGGTCAGGAGTTCGAGACCAGCCTGACCAACATGGCGAAACCCTGTCTCCACTACAAATACAAAATTTAGCCAGGTGTGGTGGTGCCCACCTGTAATCCCAGCTACTTGGGAGGCTGAATGAGGAGAATCAATTGAGCCTGGGAGGCGGAGGCTGCAGTGAGCCAACATCGTGTCACTGCGCTCCAGCCTGGACAACAGAGTGAGACTCTGTCTCACACCAAAAAAACAAACAAAAAAGAAAGAAAGAAAGAAGGAAAGAAAGAAAGAAAGAAGGAAGGAAGGAAGGAAGGAAGGAAGGAAGGAAGAAAGAAAGAAAGAAAGAAAGAAAGAAAGAAAGAAAGAAAGAAAGAAAGAAAGAAAAGAAAGAAATTTACTTTGGAAATGTCCAGAACAGGCAATTTAGATGAATTTATGAGGAATCTCTTTTCCTTGACCCAAAGGTACCTAGGGTATAGCTTCACCAAACCAAGGAGATTTGGCAGGACATGTGTCCTTGTCCTCCAGAAAACAAAGAGTGGGTCTGTAAGCAACATAGGGGAGAAGGAGGCTCACTCCTACACACACACACGTACAACTCCAGGAAGGAGGCAGGTGGGAAACAGGAACACCCCCTTCTCCTCTTCTCAAACCTCCACCAGTACCCATTGTCCTTTGGTACCAGCCCTGCCCCTCCCTGGCTGCCTCTGGGGTGCATCTAATTTTGCCTGAGTTAATGTCTCTGTCAATGGTTCTATGCAGTGGGCTTTGCTCTGGGGAAAGATAGAAATAAGTTTTGTGTTGTGGTCTTTTGATTCTGGCTGCTGGGAGTGCCGTGTTGAAGGTGAGTCTCAGGCGAGTCGTGGCTCAGGGAGAGTAGTGAGCACCCATTCCACAGAGCTGCTTTCCCTTCCCCTGGGCCTGAAGTTCCCCTGGGAGGCTCTTGGCTGGCAGCCCATGGCAGCCAAGCTTCTTTGTTCATGGTAGACACACCAGAATTCGACACAAGTCAAGAGTGTGCAAGTGTGTGTTTAGAGACAGAGGGCTTTCCCTCTTACCCATTGCATAAATTAGTTTAAAAGAATCTTCGAACTGCAGATGTTCTAGTGTGTTTCTATGTCCATCCACCACCCCCACTTACCCCCTTTGGTATATAGACCTGTTCTGAGATTGGGGAAGGAGGCTTCAGAAGGTCCTGTGACTTGCCCTAGGCCACTTGGACAATTGGTAGAAGAGCCAGGCCTGGAACTGGTTATCTGCACCCTCCCATCTTGGGACACTGCTAGCACGACCTGGTTCCCTGGTTATCCCTTGGGTGGGTCAGACTGTGCAGGTCAGAATTCAGATAAGACACCGGAGAACACACGGAGAGGCCTCTGCCAAGAGCAGTGCAGCCTGAGAAACAGAATGAAATCTTTGAATGTTGTGGGTGCAGAAAGAGGCGATGTAATTGACTGCTGTTGGAACCCAGGAAAGGAAGCTGGGAGCAGGCGATGTCGGAGATTGAGATGTTTGGTACCCAGGCCGCAGGCACTGGGCCCCATTTTCGGGAACAGGCTTCTTGCCCCTGGGAGGGCATCCAGCACTAAAACGTCAGAAGCTCAGTCCTACAGGGACTAAAGTGGTTGGCAAGGGACATAAATGGATATTCACGTTTATGAAATAGGGCTGGAACCTCATGATTACGTCAAAGATGGGGCTCATGAGGGGAGAGGGGGGCAAAGCAAAACCACAGCGTCCAGAAAAAGGTGTCTGAGTGTTGGGTCAATCCCACTAGGGCCACAGATAGGGGCGGTCCCAGAGGCGAGATGGGGGTTGAGCTTGCAGATTTGGGATAGTTAAGGGGATTGGTGCAGGGACAAAGGTGAAGGCTGCTGACCAGGCAGAACTTTTGCACTGACTTTTAGCCCAGTGCTCTTTTCTATTAAATATTTATCTATTAGAAGTTCTGCAAGGCTAAGACTTTTCACCCTTGTACCCTATAAAAAAAGGAGGGTAAAGAGATGTGAGGTTCTGACTCGCTTCTGCCAGTTTGGGGAAAGCAGTCATGTTTACCCAGATTTGGCAATCCCATATTGGATAACTCAAGCAAAGGAAAATCATAGCCCATGGCCAAGCTCCCATTTCTTCATAAATACCAGGAAAATGGGCTTTGAAAAGGTGTTACATAAGTCATCCTATTGAAAAGTCAGGTAGGAAGTACAATGTGCAGTTCAGTCAGTAAGGCAGTTGCCACTAGACTCGTGGAGGAAAGAGGGAGATTGAGACTCCTGTCAGAGGCAGGATAGAGAGGGGAGGAATACTAGTCTTACAGTCAGAAAACCTGGTTGACTCTGCCATCCCACTGCTCTGGGCAATGTCCTCATCTATAACATGGGGAGTACACACCCCAGAGAGGAATGAGAAGTAAATGAAATTGTATCTTTGCAAGAGCATTGAAAGAATTGCAGAGAATTATTCTCCTATAATTTATACCCACCACCCCTTTCCTCTTTCTTGGCTATTCAGATATTCTTGGCTGAGTCAAGGAATGAATACCCAGCTTGATTAGGCAGGTGAGGACTGAGGCTGGTGACCAACCCCATGGTCCCTCAGGAGCTTGGTGGTGAGTTCTTCTAGCAATAACTCACCTGTGTCTAATCCCACATTCACTCTCTGAGAGCAACAGAGAGAGGCTAGCGTTCTGCTGACTGTCCAGGCACTGAAATGATCATGGTCAAGTCATATCCAACTAACTCCTTTTTTTCTGTAGAAAATACTGTATTATAGAGTTGCACGTGCTCTTGTTGTAGAAGGGGGCTGAAAAACTGATGAAGAACATAGCTTTGCTGAATGAATATTTCCTCAGAGTTGATTAATGTCAGTGTGCTAGCCAGAGCGAGATCATTAGGTCTCTGTTTTTGGCCATGGTCAAACTGACAACTTAATGAGTAATGCAGAGAAAGCGCACTGATGAGATCTGTAAATGTGGGAAGAATACTTACGACCAAATAACAAATGCTAACTAAATAGATGATAAACAAAACCAAATAAATGCCCACAAGATTCTGCTAATGATTTTCACTCCTGGTTATGCACTAGAATCAACAGGGAAACATATTTTTAAAATATTCGTGCCTTCTAATTTAGTTTCATTTCCCTGGGAATTAAAAAAACAAAAGAGAGAGAGAAAATCACATGACTAGGATCCTTTCCCAGAGATTCTGAGTATGGGGCCAATCTATGTGAAAATCGTTTTAGAAGGGAGTAAAGGCAAAACAAAACCAAGATGCAAAGTGGTATACACTTTAGGGTACTAAGTATATGCAAATACATATGCAGAACAAAGATGATAAGAAAATATAAGAAATTGTTAACTGTGATTAACTCAGGATTAGCAAACAGACTGATAATAAGTGACCTTACTTTCACTGTATTTTCTACATAAGCCTTCAATAGTCATAATGTATTGCTTTTTAATCAAGGGAGAGAAGTTGATTAAAAAAAAAAAAGATGTTGGAGTTGACTGACTACTTCGGTAAGCCAACTGTATAATGCTGGTTACTAAGAAAACCATCAGAATCATAGGCTGCCTGTCCATGAACATGGTAGCTACTTAAGGTCACAAATGACACCATGGGCTTTGTGCTGAGCAGAACTCCCTGGAGTTGTGTTTGACTCTGAGGGCCACATATGGACAGAGATATCATCCACCAGGAGACGAAGGGTCCGCAACACGTCATGAGTCAAGAGCAAGAGGCTGGTTTGGAAAAGAGGAGACGGGGGCTACGGCAACTGTCTCTCTATATCGGAAGTGCTTTACTATAGAAGAAGGGGCAGGCATCCTCAGAAGCCATTCATCAGCAAGAACATGCTGGCCCAACCTAAGAAAGAGCCTGAAAGAATAAAATGGTGCAGCAGCAGGGTAGGCTGCTTCCAAATGTATGAGGTTCCCCGTTATGCAACGTGTAGTGCATGCTCTGAAACTTCATGTATTTGGTAGGGAATAACTTCTGTGTCCTATTTATTCATAAATGTATTGAAATGTTCATTTATTCAATAAATATTTATTGAGAAGATTGTCTGTTGCAAGAAAGTTGGAGTAGGTGCCTTTCAAAAGTTCTTTCTGATCAAATCATGCTTCTGCTTAGTTCAAAAGAAGTGTTGGGGCTCTGATATTATATTGACTGAAGGAAAGAACATCAAACTTTTAAAGAATTAAAGTTAGTTTTATTCAGAAGTCTGACTCAGGACTATGGACTGAGGACTAGAGCCTGGGACGAACCTTTCAGGGAGGTCGGACTCCTCCAAAGCAGTGTTTTAGTTCATAGTTTCACATCAAACTTGTTCAGACGTTACAGTAAAGCAGAAACACATCAAGTTTTGGATGTAAGAGTACATCTGATTCCAGGTCACAGAGGTATAATCGTTAACCACACCAGATGTTGTCTTATATCTAGGAAAGGGCAAAGACCAGGGTCACTTACCTTTTCTGGAATACAGTGACCCAGGCAAGAGATGTAGGAGCCGTGTGCTCTACCCTGCTGTGTCTTCAAAGCGTCCCTCTGGAAAACTACACTCGCCACAGGGTCAGGGGCTCTGTGAAATTATGCTAGCCAGCATATTGAGAAAACGCAGCTTCTTACATTTGCTACTCTGTCTCACAACTATGTTTGTTCAAGAAAGTTTTATTAGGTGCTAATTACCCAAGGAATAATTATTAGCATGTACCATGAATAGGTACAAGATTAAGGTTAAGATGCATGGATTCCAAGCCTGCAAGGCTAAGGCCTTTGGTAGCAGTTACAGGAAACTCCGAGCAGTCCTGAGAATCCAGGCCCAATTCCAGATGGAGTCATTTAGCTTGACTGATCAGGCCAGGGGGCAAGACGGACCCAAGCAGGAGGTGAGCAGCCTTGAGAGGGCCAATGAGAAGGGGCTAAGGCCAGGAGATGGGGGTAAAGGCACTGAGAAAACAAACTGAACGAGGCCAGAAGAGAGCTGGACTCTTAAATTGGAGTGAGTGGAAACTGAGACAATGAAACGGCTGGGAAAACGATCAGATTTTCTCACAGAGCACCCCTCCCCATCCCCACCTCCCCTCACTCCCCATAGCTGGCCTGCACTGCAGCCCTAACCCCCACACCTCCACTCCTCCACTGCAAGGACCTCATCAGCAGTGAACTTCCTGGCATGTCTTGCATTGTTCCACGGTCAGTATAGAAAGGGCATCTTTATCTTTTTCACTAACACTTCCCCAAGCTCTTATTTCTGGATTGAAACACACACAGAGAGACACACACATACACAGCTTTTTTGAAACTCAAGATCCAAGAAAAGCTGTTCTCATTGTTGATCAGCCCATTAGACCAAGGCCAAGAGTCTAGAATGAGGTTCCACATGGAATTTCAGTAGCTCCTTTGTGACTCCCCCATATAAACTCTCTCATCCCTCACTGACCCTGGGACATATCAATTACCCCCCACTGTGGGGCAGGTATCTCAAGCTGGACATGATCCTGTGGCATTGGCCAAATCCTGGAGCCAAAGGACTGACCATGCTCAAATTACCATGGTCCAGCACAGGAACCAGAGAAGATTCCAGTGGACCTTTTCTGGGAAGGTGACATTTTTTCCCTGGCATGGTTGCTATGTCTGGCACTATGCTGTCTATTATATATATATGTACTAATTCTTACAAAACCTTTGAAGAGTATGCCATTTTAGAGATCAGTAAGATGAGATTGATAGAAGTGAAATGAGTTACTTTGTATTGCCAGGTAGTGGAGTCAGCATTCAAGCCCAAATCTGCTCGAGAGCAAAGCTCATGCTGCTTATACAATACCACACAACCTTCCTCAGAGCAATGCTATTCATCAGCTGCATCTGGAGAACAGGGCCATGAGCCAGAGCAGAAGAACCAAAGGCCCACAGCCCATTAGATCAAGGCCAAGAGTGGAGTACTGACAACTTACACCCTTTCTTCCCTCCTTTCCCTCCCCTCCTCCCTCCTGTTCCTTTACCAGTGCAGGAGGGATGAGACCCCTGGGAGGTGAGAGAAGCTTGGGCTGGGTCTGGAGGTGCACCTGGAAAGCAAGGCTCTGTAGATCAAACAAGCAAACCAGAGCTGCGACTTCACAAGGAGCCACTGAACATGGACCAAGTACTCAGTTCAGACAGCTTACATCTTCATTAGAGAATCGCAGAGTTGCCCCAAATTGTTAAGTAACACTCGGGGCTGTATGCAACCAAGCCCTGAAGGAGGCTCCAGAAAGCCAGGATTCAGTCAGGGCTGAGGTCAGAGGAGAGCAGTGTGGGTAAAGGCAGCTGAGAAAGGCCCCGAGGGACTCACAGTCACCCACAGAACTTCTGCCTCTGCAGTGTCTGGATCAGAGTGTTTGTTGAATGACAAATAGAAAATCAAGGTGGTTTGAATTCAGATGGAAAGAAATGAATTGAGATGACATTCTTAGAAAGAGGAAAAATATCAGATAAGTCATAGGGGTGCAAATAAGTGGGGAGAGGGAGGAAAACTGCCATGGTTCATAGTGGGAAGAAGTGGTGGATCACACGGGGTAGCTGGGTGGGACTGATGACTGCAGGGCCATGAGGGCCTAACAAGCAGCTGTTTTGTCCTATAGGCACAATCTACTCACGGGCACTCTGGCATCTCCATATGGGTGTCTAATAAGCATCCTGAACTTCACTGGTTCTAAACTGAGCCCCAAATCCCAGGTTTTTACATCTTGGGATGCATTGATGGCTACTGCATCCTCCCACTTGCCAGGCCAAAAATCTTGGAGTCAGTCTTGACCCCTCCCTTTCTTTCATAAACGGAGTTTAATCTGTTAGGGAAAAAGATTAGCTCTACCTTCCCAATATGCCTAGATTCTAAAATGCAACCCCTTTTCCCCACGCCCACTCTCCACCCCGGTGCAGTCTCTGCTCCCCCTGCCCAGCTCACCACTGTGGTTCTTGGGTTGACTGCCCTGCTTCCATCCTTGTGCCCTGGAGTCTGCTCTCCGTGCAGTTGCCAAAGGCATTATTTTTAAAATGCAAGTCAGATCATATCATTCTGTCTTAGTCCATTTCGTGTTGCTACAAAGAAATACCTGAGATTGGGTAATTTATAAAGAAAAGAGGTTTATTTGGCTAACAGTTCTGCAGGCTGCACAGGAAGCATGTCACTGACATCTGCTTCTGGGAAAGGTCTCAGGCAACTTCCACTCATGGTGGGAGAAGAGGGGCCAGCATGTCACATGGTGAGAGAGCAGAAGAAGACAGGAGGGGTGCCATGCTCTTTTTAACAACCAGCTCTTGAGTGAACTAATAGAGTGAGAATTCACTCACTACTTTGAGAATAGCACCAAGATATTCATGAGCGATCCACCCACCACAAGCCAAACACCTCCCACCAGGCCCCACCTCCAACACTGGGGATCACATTTTAACATGAGACTTGCTGGGGCCAAACTAATCGTATCCAAGCCATGGCATGCTCCCTCACTCAAAGCCCATCCTTGCTGCCATTTCTCTCAGAGTGAAAGGCCAACATTGGAAAGACATCCTTCCAATGTCCGGCAATGCCCCTGGTCTGTGCACCTACCTCCACGCTGCACCTCCCCAGCCTTCCTCCTGCTGCCCTCGCCCCACTTGCTCCCTCTGTCCAGCAATACTGGCCTCCTTGCTGGTCCTCAGCTGCTCTGGGCATGTGCCAACCTCAGGGCCTTCATGATTGCTGTTCCTCTGCTGGGAATACACTTCCCCAGGTACCCCCAATGGCTTCCTCGTCTGTCCTGCAGGTCTTTACTCCAATGCCATGTCTTTGGTCAGCTCTTCTCTCACCGCCTGGCCTAACACTGGGTTACTCTTCTCCCTTGGCACTCTTATGCTTCCTTCCTTGCTTTTTCTTCATAATATGTGTTATAATCTGACTTAAGTACATATTTAATATACGTCGATCTTCCACAACTAGGATGCAGCTCCATGAGGATCAGATCTTTTGTCTGCTTTGCTTGTTGATGTACCTGGCTCCTACAATAGTGTCTAACATATAGTAGGCATGCAATCAATCTGCAATGAATTAATAAGCGAATGAGAGAGAACTTGGTTCAGGGAATGTTGAAAGTAAATAAAAAGAACAACAATAATAACAATCATACTACTTTTAAATTTAAGTTACTATCTGCTCAGCATTTTTTTTTTTTTTTGAGATGGGGTTTTTTGTTCTTGTTGTCCAGGTTGGAGTGCAATGGTGCGATCTCGGCTCACTGCAACCTCTGCCTCCTGGTTTCAAGCAACTCTCCTGCCTCAGCCTTTCGAGTACCTGGGATTACAGGCATGCATCTCCATGCCCGGGTAATTTTTGTATTTGTAGTAGAGACGGGATTTCTCCGTGTTGGTCAGGCTGGTCTCGAACTCCCAATCTCAGGTGATCTGCCCGCCTCGGCCTCCCAAATTGCTGGGATGACAGGTGTGAGCCACCGCACCCAGCCACTACCTGCTCAGTTCTTTAAACTCCACCCTGGTTGAGGAAGCCCCTCCTTGGCTGCATTTCATTATCGATCTTCTCCCTGTCAGGTGGGGGTTTTGTGGATTGGTTGACAGAGAAAGGGTTTCAGATGATATTATGGGTTACATTATGTTCACTCCAAAGGATACGAAGTCCTAGCCCCCAGTACCTCAGAATACGACCTTATTTGGAAATGGGCTCTTTACAGAGGTCACCAAGTTAAAACGAGGTCATTAGGGTGAGCCCTAATCCAATGTGATTGGTGTCCTTATGAAAAGGGGCAATGTGGACACAGGCAGACATGCACAGAGGGAAGCTGAGGTGAAGACACGCACAGGGAGGAGGCGACTGGGGAAGGGGCAGGCGGAGGCTGGAGCTCTGTGACTGCAGCCACGGAATTCCTGGGGCCACTGGATGCTGCAAGCAGCATGAAGCAGGCTCTCCCTCACAGCCCTGGGGAGGAATCAACCCACCCTGCCCACACCTGAACTATCCTGGACTTCCAACCTCCAGGAACGAGAGACAAAAAATGTTCCATTATTTAAGGCTCCCAGTTCGTGGTTCTTGGTTACAGTGACCCTGGGAAACTAACACAGTTGGGAAGCCTCCTCTTCACCAGGTAGTCAGCCTGACTTGGGTAAAAAAGAGAAACCCAGACCTCATGTTGCACTGATGCCAATGGATGGGATGTGGAGGTGAACTGGGGTACATATGGCAGGACACGGGCCCGCTGGGGAAGGGTGGAGGAGCTAAGGATGGCTGGCAGAGCAGACAAGGATTTCTGACTTCTGCCTTGGCCATGGCTGTGCCCTGTTGTATTGGCAAATCACTCCACCGTTGGTACCTCTCTGTCATCACTTGCAAAGTGAGTTTTTGGAGTGGGTATTATTCCATGGTTCAGTGGCATACTAAGAGGCCTGGACATCTGCAAAAGGCAAGAGGAAACAATATCTGATGAACAGTGACCATGAAAACATTTTCCAAATTATGATTAATTTGCAGAGCCCAACTCCACAATTTACAAACTTTTCATGTTCCCCTTGACTGGTGTTTCCTCATTTATTTCTAGCCTGGGTGGATGTCATTGATAAAGTGAGTGTAAGATGACGTCAGTGCTTCAGGAGGGTGAGAGGCCCTGAGTGGCAACTATAAAATTAAGCTAGCTGCAGCCTGTTAATGTCCAATTCAAAAGCAGACGTGGAAAAAAAAAATAATAACAAAAAGGAAGAGGCCCAAAGAAAGACATTTTTGATCTCTTAGAGAATAGGTCTGCGCAGACAGGCCCCAAATCATATATAATTGGCGAGCTTCTTGTCACCTCTGCCACTTCAGTCCTGGTGGAATTATATGTCAGTTGCATAAACTGCTGTAATTATTGGGTTGGCAAAAATTATATCCAGAGAGAAACTCTAGTGTCCTGTGGGAGCTATATCTCTGAAATACTCTGATTTGGAAACAATTAACTGCCTCCAACATCTGTCCCCACAGTCTGCAATCACCTAAGCATTGTAGCAACCCAAAGGTGAGTGCTCCCCTCCCTGCAAAGTAGGGGTGACGGGATTCGAGGAGATGGTGCCAGCTTAACCTGGGCAAGATGCAGCTATGGTTTAAGGGAAGCAGGGACCTTTGAGGTTATCTATGCAACCTTCCAGTCCATTCAGGAAATTAGAATATGAGCAAATGGAAGGATTTTTTCATTGATTCATTCAACAAATCATTATGGGAACTTACTATTTTCCAGGTGCTAGACACTGGACATTTGCTTCACTAAACTTGCTTTACTAAGTTTATAATTTCAGATGGAAAGCTGGAAAATGCGGTAAGAACTGCGAAGGAAACAAAATAACAAGAGCACTGAACTCTGATAGAGCGACCAGCTTTGATAGAGACGTCTGTGAAAGGCAAGGCTGAGACCTGCAAAGTGAGCAGGAGCTGGCCACGGGAAGATGGACAGCAAGGCCAGTCCACGTGGAGGGAATGGTGTGTGCCAAGGCCCTGAGAGGGAAAATTAAATGTCTGCTTCCAAAGGAGAGGGAGATACTGGGAAAACAAATCCACAAGTAGAACAGAATTAGGCATCTAGGAGGAGCCATAGACAACAACTTGCCAAACACCATTAGTTTATATTTTTGAAAGTATAGACTGGGCATAGTGGCTCACGCCTGTAATCCCAGCACTCTGGGAGGCCAAGGCAGGAGGATCACCTGAGCCCAGGAGTTCGAGACCAGCCTGGGCAACATAGTAAGACCCTGTCTCTACAAAAAAATTTAAAAATTAGCTAGGAGTGGTGGTGCATGCCTGTAATCCCAGGTACTTGGGAGACTGAGGTGGGAGGATCGCTTGAGCCTAGGAGGTCAAAGCTGCAGTAATTCATGATCGCACCACTGAACTCCAACCTTGATGACAGAGCAAGACCCCATCTCAAAAATTAAAAAAAAAAAAAAAGCTTAGAGAGGCTCATTTTCGTCCCTAAAGTCTCACAGCAAGCCAGTGGAAGAGGGCGACTAGAACGCAGAGCTCTGGACTACTTCATATCATCACCTCCTTACCCTCTCTCTCTTCTTACTATATTCATCATGTTGTACAATAGACCTCTTGAATTAGTCCTCCTGTATAACTGAAATTTTATATCATCAAAGTATTTTCCTAAATGGTACTTCTGTTCTTAACAGGACATCTGCTATTGGATTAATTTTTTCCCCTGCTGGCCAGGGGTGGTGGCTCACCACTGCCTGTAATCCCAGCACTTCGGCAAGCCGAGGCAGATGGATCACTTGGGGTCAGGAGTTCGAGACCAGCCTGGCCAACATGCTGAGGCTCTGTCTCTACTAAAAATGCAAAAATTAACTGGGTGTAGCGGCATGCACCTGTAGTCCCAGCTACTCAGGAGGCTGAGGCAGAAGAATTGCTTGAACCCAGCTGGCAGAGGTTGCAGTGAGCCAAGATCTCACCACAGTACTCCAGCCTGGGCAACAGAGCGAGACACAGTCTAAAAAAAAAGAAAAAAAAAAAAATTCCCTGCCTTACAAACTATGAAGACTTTTTCAAAAGAAATATGCTGATTTTTTTTTTCTATTAGGCCCCATCTGTCTTCATGATGCCATGCCTGCCTCACACCTACAGCTTCTCCTAGAGAAAATGTGCTTTACACATGCAAAATGATGAACCAAGCCCTCTCTGTAACCAAGCAGAACAATTTGAGTTTAATCCTATTCTTGTTTTTCCAAAATATTGGAAACCCTGTATGTTACATAAGTGAACTGCAGAGTTGGAAGGAATGTAAGCGGTCATTTCATTTTATTTTATTGCATTCATTCATTCATTTGCTCGCTCATTCAACTGGCCGGTGATCCCCTGAAGGAAACGCAGTGCCCAGAGCACGGCTACTTCCCCGGTGACTGCACTTTTCCACTCTGTGCTGGCATTCTGTGAACTTGTCTGTACCCTTCGTGAGACCAAGAGCTCCATGAGAGGCACTCACGTATCCTGAGCACCAGAGAGTCCCCAGTGCTTAGCGTAGTACTCCATTAATATTTGCTGAAAGTCAAATGAATGCCTGAATGGATGGATGAATAAGTAAAGGTTGAATATCCTTGGCTCCTAATTAGAAAACTCACCTGTGAGAAGGTAGATGTGTAGTGATGCACACTCCAGTTTTGTCTTCAAGCACTGTCAATAGGGAGTTTGGATACCATTAAATGCTCATCCACCGTGAGGGACCATTAAAATCCAGAAACAAATTTTACGTTGACCATGGTCCTCCCAACACTTTCTAAATGTCCTATTGTTCCCAATAGGTAATACATGTGCATTATTCCAAAGTCAAAGCAATACAACAAGATGCACTTTGGGAAATCCCCAGCTACTCTATCCCCCAAGCCCTATCCCTCACCCCCTCTACGTAGAGTGACCATGGGAACTGGTTTGTCTGGAACAGTTCCAAGCTACGTCTGTTGTCTTGGGATACATATTAATAATTTGACTCGGTGTGGTGGCTCATACCTGTAATCCCAGCACTTTGGGAGGCCGAGGCGGGTGGGTTACCTGGGGTTGGGAGTTCGAGACCAGCCTGGCCAACATGGTGAAATGTTGTCTCTACTAAAAAATGCAAAAAATTAGTCAGGTAGTCAGGCGTGATGGTGGGCGCCTGTAATCCCAGCTACTTGGGAGGCTGAGGCAGGAGAATCGCTTGAACCCAGGAGGCAGAGGTTGCAGTGAGCCAAGATCACACCACCGCACTCCAGCCTGAGCAACAGAGTAAGACTCTGTCTAAAAAAAAAAATTAACACTGACCCTCTTGCTCTCAAAACTATTCCATTTAGGCAAAAACAATATGTTTACCCTATCTATAGTTAACCACTTTCACTACTTCCTTCAAGCTTTTCTTGATGCAGAATCAAGGAAAGAGGAATATAGATTTCTATTTTCCCCTCTTATGTATTCTTTTTAAAAAATTTTTTTTTATTATACTTTAATCTTATGTATTCTTTTCAGCACCTGGCTTTTCTTCCTAACAACAGGGAACCCTTTTTATAGAGATGATCCTCATCTTTTCTTTCTTGTTTCCTTTCTTTTTTTCTTGCAGCTGCATGGCACGTAGATGACTATGGCTTTTTAACCAGTCTCCTATTGATGGACAATTTGGTTATTTCCAATTGTTTTTATTACAAGTACTACATCAATGCCGTTCGTTTACATGTGTGGCGTTGTATCTATAGAAAAATACTCAGAAGTAGGATTGCTGGGTCAAATACAAGTGCGTCTGTAATTTTGAAAGATATTGCCAAATCTCTCTTCATTGAAGTCGTGAGGTTCTGCAGTCCTAAAACAAGATATGAGACATCATGTTTTCCTACAGCTTTGCTCTTTTTTTTTTTTTCTTTTGAGATGGAGTCTCATTCTGTCACCCAGGCTGGAGTACGGTGGCGCTATCTTGGCTCACTGCAACCTCCGCCTCCCGGGTTCAAGCGATTCTCCTGCCTCAGCCTCCCAAGTAACTGGGACTATAGGCACCTGCCACCATGCCAGGCTAATTTTTGTTTGTTTGTTTGTTTTTAGTAGAGATGGGGTTTGCCCATGTTGACCAGGCTGGTCTCTAACTCCTAACCTCAGGTGATCCGCCTGCCTCGGCCTCCCATAACTTTGCTCTTAAATGTCTCACAGACTGCGTGACTTCTTCCAAAATGCGAAACTGTATCCCAGAGGGGAACACCGTTGGCTTGTTCTTTTCCCCAAACTAGACTTGGCTCCCTAGACCTGGCAAAGACATGGTAGTACATTGTTTATTCCAATAGTGATATAATTCGATGATTTTTTTCAACAATGTTCTTTATATCAGACACTTTCACCAACACTAAGAACTTTCAGTATTTTCCTATCTTTTTTTTTTTTTTTTTTTAATGATTAACAGTTTTTCTATGAAGCCACCTAACAACCTGGTTGCTAACTGGTGGTGCTTCTTTAGTCTGAGGCACAAAAAGGATCATTAGGAGCTATGGAAGATTGTCTTGTCAATAGATCTGTTGTAATTCACCAGGTAGCATTTGGTAAGTACTTACCTGTTGTTACACTTTTCAAACTCTTCAGGCTAATGAGGTAAGTTGGGTGAATTGCCCACATTTTGCTGTGCTACAAATGAAGCTACATCATTTAACTCATTACTGAAGCATTTCTCGAACTGTGGTCCGTAGGCCACCTGTATCTAAGTCATCTGAAGTGCTTGTTAAGAGGGTAGGTTCCTGGACTGCACTTCATATCCACCCAGTTTCTCTCTGCCAGTCTCTTCACATGTTATTGTTCTGATCGCTCCCACTGTTAATCATAGTACTGAAAGTCATGTGCAGGACAGCAGACTGGTGATCTGTAGGGCACTCCTAGCTCTTCTCACGGATTTTTAGAGAGCATTGTTTTCTTTCTTTTCTTTTCTTTTCTTTTTCTTTTCTTTTCCTTTCTTCCTCCCTCCCTCCCTCCCCTCCCTCCCTCCCTCTCTCTCTCTCTCTCTCTCTCTCTCTCTTTCTTTCTTTCTTTCTTTCTTTCTTTCTTTCTTTCTTCTTTCTTCCTTTGATTTCTGTCTCACAGTTTGTAAAGAATGTTTTATGGGCTGGATACAGTGGCTCACACCTGTACTACTGGTGCTTTGAGAGGCCAAGGCAGGAGGATCACTTGAGGCCAGGGGTTTGAGACCTGCCTGGTCAACATAACCAGACCCCATCTCTACAAAAGAATTAAAAATTAGCGGGGTGTGGTGGTACACGCCTGTAGTCCCAGCTACTTGGGAGGATTGCTTGTGCCTAAGAATTCAAGGCTGCAGTAAGTTATGATCACACCCCACTGCATTCCAGCCTAGGTGACAGAGCAAGACCCTTCTCTTAAAAATTTTTTTTAAATGTTTTATTACAAAAATTTTCAAACATATGTGAAAGTAGAAAGAATAGTACAATAACTTCCATGTATCCATTATCAACTTTTTTCTTTTCCTTTCTTTTTTTTTTTTTTTTTTGAGACAGAGTCTTGCTCTGTCACCCAGGCTGGAGTGCAGTGGTGCAATCTCAGCTCACTGCAACCTCTGCCTCCTGGGTTCAAGCAATTCTTTTAACCTTAGCCTCTCGAGTAGCTGGAACTACTAGCATGTGCCACCACACCTGGCTAATTTTTGTGTGTGTGTTTTTTAGAGAGGGGGTTTCACCATATTGGCCAGGCTGGTCTCGAACCCCTGACCTCATGATCCACCTGCCTTGGCCTCCCAAAGTGCTGGGATTACAGGCATGAGCCACCGTGCCTGGCCCCATTATTAACTTTAATAATTATCAACTCATGACTAATTTTGTTTCATCTATATCCCCACCAATGTCCCCCAACTGCCTGGAAATGCTAGACATCATTTTTTCAATCTGGAAATCTATTGTAGTATGTATCTAGAATTCTTCCTGCTCCCAGAGAGGAGCAGCTGAGCGGGGAAATGAGGCCCCCCGGGCAGGTGGAGAGAGGTTATCTTGGAGGAAGGATTGCCCAGCTGGGTGTCTGGTGCATGTCCTCTGGGCTGTTATTCTGCTGTGAGGGGCTGTGCCAGGCACATTCTAAGGTCCTCCCTGCCTCTAAAATGCAGGTTCTGTCCTGTCCCCTGAAGGGACTATCCCTGCTTAGTTGTTATAGCTTGCCAGACTTTCCTCACACATTAATAGGTATAGCTTCTGAATTTCACCAGCATTTTGCCCTCATTCCCTATGTAAGCACTTAAATTCCAAAAAGCACCCTCAGAATGACACAGTCCCACAGTCCCCCTCCAAATCCTGCCTGAATTGGAAGTAGGTATTTTCTTCCCTTTTAAAGAAACACATGGCCGTATGCAATATAATTTCTGTTTTATAGAGAAAACCCAAGCACATTATTAACTGTGACACCAAATATTATTTTTGATTTTATAGCCATGATGAACTACCATCTGTAATTCCCTAAAATCCTGAAAAGCCTTCTGACCTAGCTGAGCCGGGGGGCAGAATAGACTGTGGGAAAACTGAAAAGTTTGAAAGCACTAAAAGTACTTCGAACAGATGCTCACATATTCACATTGATCATAGAGATAATAAGGAGATAGCAAGAATAAAGCACACCAAACTGCAGGCACTACAAAAGAACTCTTTCAATCATTTCGGAGTTACATTTCATACTACATTGTCAGAGGTGATGTTGGAAGATAAGGCTCTTGACTGCTCTTTGGCCCATGTATCCAAGGGTTTCTTGGTTTTGCAACTGCTTTTCATGAAATTGGCAACCTCACATTCTGATTTCTGCAGATTCTTTTTACTGCAACAAATTTCCCTTAGCCAAGATCTTTCATCACAAGGTGAACTCTGCCTAAAGGAGATCTATTTCCTCAGGCTTAAGACACCACTGATGTCTTGTGAAAGATCACATTTTCAGAGCACGAAGTAGAGTTGGACACAAAGCTCAGGTTTCTCAGCCTGGCCAGTGCCTTGCTGTGTGACCACCCAGGCTCTTGGCTTTAAGACCACTTGGTGGAGGCTAGTTGAACAAAATCAATCACTGTTATCAGGCATCCTGGAAAAAAGAGGAGGCACTGGGTTCCATTTTGTTGTTGTTATAACTTTCTTGGTCAGCCTAGAGTTCAAAACCATCCACAAAAGATGTGTGTACAACATGAGAAAATTAAATGTCCAAGAATGTAGGTTGGACTGGGTTGTTATAAAGTTATAAAATAGAAACCTCTGAAGTCATAAAAAATCACAAGTTAGAGCTACATTTATTGGCATAAAAATATTCCATAAGGCCAGGCGCAGTGGCTCAAGCCTGTAATCCCAGCACTTTGGGAGGCCGAGACGAGAACGTTATGGCGGATCACGAGGTCGGTGATTTTGAGATCGAGACCATCCTGGCGAACACGTGAAACCGGGCCGTCTGCTACTAAAAAATGACAAAAAAACTAGCTGCGAATGGGGTGGGTGGTGCACCTTGGTCCCAGCTACTCGGTTGAGGCTGAAGCAGAGAATGGGCGTAAACCCGGGGAGGTCAGACTGCATGTGAGCTGAGATCCGTCCACTGCACTCCCAGCCGGTTGCGACAGAGAGAGACGGTTGCCTTCTGGAAAAAAAAATAAAAAAAAAAAAAAATTCCATAGTACATTTTATTTTCTTTGGTGTGTATTTTTATCTGTTTTTTCCCTCTCTTTGCAATGATGGATGCTGCCACCATCACGAACATCAGACTGTCAGATACTCTATTGCACTGCGATCTAAATAGACACTAGGATTCTGAGAAGGTGAGTGTTCCTGCTAACAGTTTCAGTAAAATGGTACAAGGAAAACTGATGGCTCCTTTAATGATATCAAACTCAGAGGTCATCATGGAGATCAGATCTCCCTTAGGGAAAAGGTAGCTGGCCTGTGCAGTTGCAAATCTGACTCTTGGATAGTCATTGTCATCCTTGGAGGAGTCCATGGAGGGAATATTTCCTTATTCTCACTAAACAGTCTTGATGGAAAAGTGAAATCAGTGCAGCTGGAAGGTTAGAAAGAAGATGATAAAATGCCCATTAAGTATTGAGGCAGGTGAAAAGGAAGGATGCTCCTTACTGTTTAAAGACCTTTGACTCTGAGGGCAGGTTTCCAGGCATTACGCACAAAGGGAGCAAAATGTAGAGCAAACATCCGAGACGGGTCAAGATGGCGCTTCTCTACAATCAGAAGTTTTGTCTGAATTCTCCTCTGACAGGGGAAAGTTTATAAATGTATATGTTTGCTCCTGAAATAAACATTTATCAAGCACCTATTGTATGGCAGCTTGGAGATATAAACATAAGCAAATACCATCTCTTGGCTTCAACACAACTGCAGTCAATTCAGAGTCAGCAAAAGCTGTTTCTGCAACATAGACGGAGTGATGTGGGAATGGAAAAGGGGAGGTGGCCTCTGGTGGCAGGGACGCAATTCTGAAGGACAGTGACGAACACCACAGTGGAGGGGGGTAAAGAGGGTGGCCTGAGCCACTTTGGGAGGCCGAGGCGGGTGGATCATGAGGTCAGGAGATCGAGACCATCCTGGCTAACACAGTGAAACCCCGTCTCTACTAAAAAAAAAATACAAAAAACTAGCCGGGCGAGGTGGCGGGCGCCTGTAGTCCCAGCTACTCCAGAGGCTGAGGCAGGAGAATGGCGTAAACCCGGGAGGTGGAGCTTGCAGTGAGCCGAGATCTGGCCACTGCACTCCAGCCTGGGCGGCAGAGCGAGACTCCGTCTCAAAAAAAAAACAAAAGAGGGTGGCCTGTTTGAAAACAGCAAGCCACTTGTCTTGGCTGGAGGCCAGGAGAAGGCCAGTGAAGGAGAGAGTGACCAAGAAGACCAGAGGGTAAGGGACGACTGGCTTATTAGGCCTCTATTAGACCAAGGACTTTAGACTTTATCTTACAGGAAACAACCATAGAGTTATTTTCAGTAGGGTTTATTATTATTACACATAACAATATAATTTCTGTCAGTAACATCAACCTTGGGACCAAGGCATTATCCTGCCTGTACCCAGAGTTAGAAGCTTTTCAGAGGGACTAAGACATGGCTTCATTTATTTCTTTTTGTGAGTAGGGGCTGAGAACATGATGCAGCCATCACAAAAAGTCACTAATTTGACCAATGGCATTAGTAAGAAATCATTAGGACTATACTAAGCCTCAGTTGTGTAAGACTAGATTTATTTTCATTCATTCATTCATTTCTCCAAAATAATACTTGTTGACACTCACCATGTATTAGTAACTGTGCTAGGGCTTGGGAATACAACAGGTATGACACCTACCCATCCTCAGCCTACAATCTAATGGGAGAAATAGAAGAACAGAACAAACAATGGAAATATAGGCGGATAGCATTGGTCTCTAAGGAGCCCTTTTCTCAACTCAGCATGAACCCTTCCCCTCAGCTCTGGGTTGAAACTATTGTCTAATGTAGGCCAAGGACCTGCTATCAAAACACTGACACTGGCTCCTGCTGTCCCAGAATGGTTGTTTTTTTCTCTTGTGTTCCAAAAGGTGTTTGATCTTCAACAGTTCCCTGATTGGTGTGATAGATACTAAATGGAAGCAAAACTCTGGGTAGGTTATAGTTATATGGCTAAATAGATAATAACTAGTCCTTTTTCCAATATAGATTAAAAAATCATTATGATTAATAAAATACAAGTTCATTTGAAAATGTTACCGAATTCGTTGCAACTTTTGATTGCTTTTGCTTTTTTTCTCCAATCACTAGGTACCAAAAGTATAATTACTAACATGTGGGAGAAATCCTCAAGGTTAGTTTCATGTTAAGCAACAAACTTCATTCATCTAAATGCTGTGAATTATAGACATGAAGAATAAATTCTTAGTGGAGTGGAGAGGTGTATTAGTCAGTTTTCCCATAAATGAAACATTTCATCCAGAAATGATCGGAGATAGACAGATAGATGATAGATAATTGATAGATAGGTAGATAGATGATAGATAGAGAGATGACAGATAATAGATAGATAGATAGATAGATAGATAGATAGATAGATAGATAAAAGAGATTTAGTATGAGGGATTCACTCCTGTGATTATGGGGGCCAAGAAGGCTTATGATCTGCAGTCTGCAAGCTCAAGGCCCAGGAAAGCCAGTGGTGTGGTTCTGTCTCAGTGATAGAAGCCCCAGTGCAAGTCCAAAGGCTCAAGGACAAACAGTGCTGATGTCCCAGGATAAGAGAAGATGGATGTTCCAGCTTAAGCAGGGAGTGAATTTGCCCTTCCTCCACTTTTGCATTCAATTCGGGCCTGCAATGGAATGGTGATGCCCACCCACAGTGCTGAGGGGGATCTTCTTTACTCAGTCCACTAATTCAAATGCTAATCTCTTCCAGAAACACTGTCACAGATACTCTCAGAAAAATAAATGTTTTGCCAGCTATCTGGGCACCCCTCAGCCCAGTCAAGTGGACACCTAAAATTAACTGTCACAGGAGGAGAAAAGGGAGAGGTGAGGGTGTGTAGGAAAGCAGGATTCCTGGGAAGGAGGAACCAGGCATTGAGGAGACACCATTCAAAGTGTGCGTATTTAATTCATGTGCACCAGACTCCTGGAGTTGCTAGGTGGGCTAGCATGTGTTTTAGTTATGTTCTAGGTGGGCAAGTCCCATTCTACAGAGCTTTTAATGACTCATTCAATTAATCTTTTTTACTAAATCGATTAAACTAATTTGGTTGATCGGCTGCTTTAGTGTCACATAGATATAACCTGGCCATCAAATATTAGGGTTCCCTGAGGGCAAAGATCAAGCAGGCCTGCCGCCTGTTATAATTCAAGTTTTCTAAATTCAGAATTCTCCTCCAGTAATGCTATTCACTGCATGTCCACTTGTCACCTGCCTCTCTTTGTGCTGCCCTGTTGGCACCGGGGCTCCAGGAATTGGCATAAAAAACGGTACTCAGCCTACTGCTTTTGCTATGAGTAATGAAGTCCTGAGTCTCTGATATCTTCACATACGACATATGTCATAGGTTCCACCAGCACCCACGAAACTGTGGCAAGGTAACTTGCAAGTAGGATAAATTCCCAGCATCTTTACAGTTGTTGACACCATCCACTGTACTTAACCAAAGACACAGGCCCAGCCATTTAAGTCCTTGACATGGCCCCAATATTACCAACAAACCACAATACTCAAGGAAATGCAGAAAATGTGATTTCAGCGTATGAAGTGTTCACCCATATTGAAAAGAAAGCTGGGTACATGACTGTGGAATTTACCTCTAAGAGCACATCAATTCAGAGCATTGCCACGTAGTCCTCTTTACCACGAGCTGGAAGCTTCACTAGGATGATCTGAGCCATCTTCTTCCAATCGCAAAAGAAGAACTATTGCTAAGTCTGCATGCTACGCTTTGCACGATGTAACGCAATCAGAACCTCCTAAAAAGCACAGCCCCTCTCTTTTGTTATTAGTGGAATCTGTCTGCTACCAGCGCTCATTTGCCTCTGTAAAAAAAAAAAACAAAAAACTTCATCCTGAAGATGTTACAGAAATCAGAGTAAATAATACAGTTGTCCCCCTTATTCACAGTTTTGTTTTCCTTGGCTTCAGTTACCTATGGTCAACTGCAGTCTAAAAATATTACAGTATTCTGAGAGAGAGAGAAGAGAGAGAGAGAGAAACTACATTCACATAACTTTAATTACAGCATATTATTATAATTTCTCTATTTTTTATTAGTGTTATAATCTCCTACTGTGTCTAATTTATAAATTAAACTTTATTATAGGTGTGTATATATAAGAAAAAAATATATCTAGGGCTTGGTACTATCCATGGTTTCAGGCGTCCACGCGGGGACTTGGATGGTATCCCCCATGGATAAGGAGAGCCTACTGTACATCCATTTGTGCACCTGCCTTGGGAACAGAGCTCAAAATTCCTGCTCTGGCAACCCTTCTGTGGATACATTTGTTCATTACTGCCTTGGAAGATGCCCCTGGACAATGAACTCTGCCTATTAAACACCATGATGGCAGCCTTGCTCCTATTCCATTGAGGATTTCCTAAATGTTGGATTCAGCTCGACCACCTGAATCACCACACACAGTTACAACCTCATACATTCACTAAATCCCTGGACCTTGCACTAGACTCCAAATCCCAGCCTTCCCGGGCTTTCTGCCTTCGTGCCCAGATAAATAACATTCACTCATTTTGTCATTAACCAGACTCCCAGCTCTAGCTGGTCCAGGCCGCCCTGCCTGGCTTCCCACACAAGGCCCATCGTCAGTGCCACGGATCTTACATCAGCGCTTCCTGATCACCATGACAACTTTCCAACCTGATATTTCAGTGCCCTTTGTTTTCATTTCTAATTTAGTGCATATATTTTAATCTTATATTCTACAAGGTAAAAGGACAATGTTTACAAATAGGAAAACTGCTTTTAAAAAATTCAATGCTGGTCAGGTGCAGCGGCTCATGCCTGTCATCCCAGCACTTTGGGAGGCCGAGGCGGCTGGATCACCTGAGCTCAGGAGTTCGAGACCAGCCTGGCCAACATGGTGAGCTCTCGTCTCTACTAAAAACACAAAAATTAGCCAGGCGTGCTGGTCGTCTATAATCCCAGCTACTCAGGAGGCTGAGGCAGGAGAATCGCTTGAACCCAGGAGGCAGAGGTTGCAGTGAGCCGAGATCGCACCACTGCACTCCAGCCTGGATGACAGAGCGAAGCTCCATCTCAAGCAAACAAACAAACAAATAAAAATTCAACGCTAAGTATGTCCTTGCAAACTACTGTTAACCTTGGAAAATATAATTGAGACCTGAGAACTCAAATTAAATAAATAACTGAGCAGTACTTGATCTTTTAATAACACAGAATTAGGCCAGGTGCAGTGGCTCATGCCTGAAATCCTAACACTTTGGGAGGCGAAGGTGGGAGGATTGCTTGAGGCCAGGAGTTCCAGATCAGCCTGGGCAACACAGTGAGACCCCATCTGTACAAAAAAATGAAAATAAAATTAGCCCTGCATCATGGCCCGCACCTGTAGTCCCAGCTACCTGGGGAGGCTGATGTGGGGGGTCGCTTGAGCCTAGGAATTCGAGGGTGCAGGGAGTGATGATGGTGCTACAGTTAGGGTCAAGTCAGGAGAACAAACTGCAGCAGTTAATCCGACAGGGAGAATTTGATCTAAAGTGTTATTAACTGGGTGAATGGCAGTTCCCTCTTGCTGCTGTAACAATTACCACTAATTTAGTGACTTAAGACAACACAAATCTATTACCTTACAGTTCCAGAGGTTAGGTATCTGAAATCGTTTCACTGGGCTAAATCGAGGTGCCGGCAGAACTGTGTTCCTTCTGGAGGCCCTAGGGGACAGTCTGTTTCCTTCCCTTTCCCAGCTTCTAGAGGCCTGTGGCATGGCCCCCATCGCTCCAGCTTGCTTCCCTTGCTGCGTCTCCTTCTCTGACTGGCCCTGCTGTCGTCCTCCCATAAGGACCCTTGTGATTACATTGGGCCCAAGCAGATAATTCTGGGTAATCTTCCCATCTCTCAGTGCTTAACTTAATCACAACTGCAGAGTCCCTCTTGTCATATAACATAACCTATTCCCAGGGTTGAGGGATTAGGGCGTAGGCCTCTTTAGAGGACCATTATTCTAAAAGAGTAACTAACAAGCAGAAACAGAACGCTAAGGTACCATAATTTATGGACTGAATCAGCAACTGCAGGAAGCCGCAACCTCCCCTAGGGTTGAAGTCATGAAGAGAAGAGGTTGGAATGTTTAAAACTTGGAGCCTTCAAAATGGGACCCCGCAGGGCAGAAACACAGACCCCGGAGGATGAGATGTCTATGGCTAGTGCTGGTGTCCCTGGAGGGGCCCAATGAGGCAGATTCTCTGAAGGTGGGGAGAACCGCAAACTACTGCATCCACAGTAAAGTGCAGCCGCGGGGGTGAGGGGTGAGGGCTGGGCAGTAGGGTGGAGAGCAATGCTGGCCAGGCAGGAAACAGACAGGAAGCTCACAAGGAGCTCCAAGAAAGGGCAGATCCCTCTCACCCTTCTTCCTGCCTGCTGGTCTTCCTCTAGTGCTCCTCATTGGCAGAGTCCAAAAGGCAGCCAGCAGGCAAAGGATGTGTGCAGAGACATGGCAAGCAGAGCACAGAAGAGAAGCGCGAAGCTGAGAGACAGGAGCTTTCCAGGCGCTACAGGACTCAACTTGATGGAAGGCAAAACGCATGATCAACCAATTGTTCTTGAGCAGGATTTCTGGATCAATACAGTGGATGCTGCATCAGATCATTTCACAGTAATAAGTGAAAGGAAACCCATAGAGGAGACGTCCAGAGTCACAAAGTCAGATTTTGAAAAATCTATCCCATTTTGAGAGTGCAGTCTATGTGTGTTCACTCATATTTTGGCCTCGTTTTAATGACTTGTGTGTATACAGTTTTTCTAGACCTAATTTTCCATTTTCATACACCAGGGTGGTTTTTTTTTTTTTTTACAATACTACATATGTTCTTTAATAGACTCCAGATATCAAAGTATTCTTGAATTATAAGAGCAAGATTCAAAGAGCTCAACGTTCTTGCGTCTGTCTAGCATTTTATGCTCCATGGTGACTTCTAGAATGCACCTGGCATAAGCACCTGCCGGCTCGCTCTTGTGCTCTTTCACTCTCTGTAGACTAATTACGATGCTCCTGCATCTCAGCCTCGGTTGGCTACTGTTGCTTTCACCATCATTCACTAAAGAATGACTCAAACTAAAATATTTATTCAACTGCTTCTAACACCCCCTCCTCACTAATTCTGTTTGCTTTCCTCTCCCCTATTTATAAATGCATCGTTTGATGATTTTGTACCATAGTACCAAATTGCTGCACCTCTGACAGTTTTATTTATTTATTTATTTATTTATTTATTTATTTATTTATTTATTTTTGAGACAGAGTCTTGCACTGTCACCCAGGCTGGGGTACAATGGCATGATCTTGGCTTACTACAACCTCCACCTTTCAGGTTCAAGCAATTCTCCCACCTCAGCCTCCCGAGTAGCTGGGAATACAGGTGCCCACCACCACACCTGGCTACCTTTTGTATTTTTAGTAGAGATGGGGTTTTATCATGTTGGCCAAGCTGGTCTCAAACTCCTGACCTCAAGTGATCTGGCCACCTTGGCCTCTCAAAATGCTGGGATTACAGGCATGAGCCACGTGCCTGGTCTCTAAAAGTTTTATGTTTATTTCCAGTCATTGATTAACCACTTCATTGGAATGCTTTTGTAAGTGGATTTTGTCAATGAAAAAGAATCCAATACAAGGAAAATAAAAATTGTATCAGTAATTTATTCCAAGAACATCGTTCAGGATGAATTAGGTCTCTATAAACTCATCCTGCTCCCACACACATTTTATATTTCCATCTATTCAATAAAAAAGATGCTATAAAGTGGCGATCCTAAGTAACTGATTATAAAGTCCCAAAGCACTCAAAGCTGTTGGAATATGTGATATTCAATGTAACTATTGAGGCAGGAAATGACAGATTACCTTATACAAAACTGATTTTTCAACAAGAATTTATATTTAAGGGAATTTTCTGCTTAAGGACTTTACTTTCATTAATTTCTATTTTATTATTACTTCCTCTTCTATTATTTTTGTCGATGATAATGTTTAAGATTTCTTTCTTTGTTAGAAAAACACTGCTGTACTTTTGATTTTGATAGTATTCCCTTGCTCTTAGTTTGGCTTTTTTTTCCCCTCTCACAGCCACCATACCGTTATCCAGATTTTTATATTTTAGGTTTTCACTGTTCTCACATCTTTCTACGGAATGATCAATTTTTGAAGGACAATCTTTTTGTTCCCTAATAATTGACCAATTGCATCTTATTTTCTTGTTTTATTACCTGAGTAACTGCAGTGTATATAATTTCCTTTTTCTCCTCTGAGTTTCTCACTAATACCTTAACAGTTTGGTTTTATATAACAATTGTCCTTACACTTCCCAGGTAAATGTATAAAGGTAAAGACATTGTTATAGAGGGGTGTGTGTGTGTGTGTGTGTTATAGAGGGATGTGTGTGTGTGTGTGTTATAGAGGGATGTGTGTGTGTGTAATCAAAGATAAAAGAAATATTATGAGACTATACCCATGTTTCACTTCTGTTCATCTTATGCTCTTTACATAAAACACAAACATGTTAAGTTCATGTACACATGATTTCTAAGGTTTTCTTTTGTAGGTTGCCTTTTCCTTTACTCTGATTCTTTTCATTCATACCTAATCATCTTCCTTCCTGGGGGTTCCATTCTAGTTGTGAGAGTATAAGTAATTCAGATTAATCCTCTTGTTGAGAGCTAGAAAAGCTAATAATTACTTTTGAACATGTTTGAAGGCATCTGGGAACTGCGAAGTTAGTGCAGAATCAAGAAGCCGAGATATTAGAAAAGCAGGAAACACAGAGAGATGAGCAGGCATTAGGATTGCTGGAGTTTTCTGAAGAGGCAGATGAGAGGCTGAGGAGCTCAGCAGAGACACCAAAAGCTCATGAAGCTTGGGAGTTCATGTACCTGGAGCTCATACAATACCAGAGAAGGAGATTCTAGTAATTCCCCTCAGCTTTGGAAAAGCTACAAGACTACACTCTAAGACCAAGAGTGAACTATAAGTGGGCTGACCTTCGTAGGGACTAGAGCCAGATTCAAATCATCTCGATCTCTGATTAGACTAAGGTTATCTGGGATTGCTAGAATCCTTAACTGCTAACAAGAAGAAAAAATTTCCCTCTTTATTGAAAGATAATAACATCTCAGACTTCTATTTATCTCTACAATTTTTTATATACAATACCTGGCACTCATTAAAAGATAATCAGACATTTGAAGAAACATGTTAATGTGGTAGATAACTAAGGGAAAATAGACAATAAAGAAACGAATTCCAAGTATCTAAGTTATCAGACACACAGACCTTAAAATAACTGCACTTTACACGTTCACTGACATAAAAGACACGGTTTAGAATTTATGTAGAAAACTGGAAATGATTTTTTGTTTTTTGTTTTTTTTGAGACGGAGTCTCGCTCTGTCGCCCAGGCTGGAGTGCAGTGGCCGGATCTCAGCTCACTGCAAGCTCCGCCTCCCGGGTTTACGCCATTCTCCTGCCTCAGCCTCCCGAGTAGCTGGGACTACAGGCGCCCGCCACCTCGCCCGGCTAGTTTTTTGTATTTTTTAGTAGAGACGGGGTTTCACCGTGTTAGCCAGGATGGTCTCGATCTCCTGACCTCGTGATCCGCCTGTCTCGGCCTCCCATCTTGGAAATGATTTTTAAATGAAATTTCTAGAATAGAAAAACTCTATAATGAGTTTAACAACTGAAAAGAGAATGAGTGAACTGAAAGGTCAGTAAGAAATATCCAAAATAAAAGCACAGAGAGATTTAAAAAACCTAATAACAAATGCAGAAAATAGGCTAAGAAACAGAGGATACAGTAAAAAGTTTTAAAATATGAGTAACTTGGTGTTCAGAGGAGAAGAAAGAGAGAATTAGACAGAAGGTATATTTGCCAAGTTAATAGCTGGGAATTTTCCGAAATGGGTGAGTGATATCAAACTGGATTCAGGAAGCGCCACAAAACCAAGAAAGCAAATGTAAAGAAAATGACACCTTTGCACACTGTAGCACAAATGCTGAAACCAAAGGCAAAAATGCCTTAGAAATAACTAGAAAAATAAGCTCCAAATTAGCAGCAATAAGACCGACAGTTAACATTCCAACAGAAGCAATGAGGCCAGGAGACAACAGAATGGTATCTTCAAACTACCAAAAGGAAATAATTGTAATCTATGTTTCATCCAAAATGTCTTCTAAAATGTTGGTTAAATACATTTTCAGATAAACAAGAATGAAGAGAATTCAGCAGTAGCAGACCAGCACTAATGAAAATACCAAAAGATCTTGTGATCCCAGATGGCAGCTCACAGATGCAGAAAAGAATGAAGAAAAAACCGAAAGGTAATCAGACAAGGACTGTAAGCGAATATCGATGGTTTAAATCATCATAATAAAATATTTGGAGGCTTAAATATATACAAAGCAAAACACATGGCAGAGTCACTTTGGAAAGCAATGTGATAGTTTCTTAAAAAGCTAAGCATACATTACCATGTGACCCAGCACTTCCAGTGTCCCTGAAACGGTGAATATATAAACAAATTGCGGAATATCAGCGCAGTAGAATACCACTCAGCTCGATAGAATAGTAGAAAGCAATGGCCAGGTAGTTTATCTCGATTAAGAAAAAAGCTACATGCTGCTTGCAGAAGACACACAACAAAGATAAGGATACAGAATTCAGAAGTATGGAAAGTAAGGAAAGAGAAAAAATAAATTATGCAAACATTAACCCAAAAAAGCCAAGGTTATTGTATTAATACAAGAGAAAGTAGAAGGCCGGGCGCGGTGGCTCACGCCTGGAATCGCAGCACTTTGGGAGGCCGATGCAGGTGGATCATCTCAGGTTAGGAGCTTAAGACCAGCCTGACCAACATGGAGAAACCCCATCTCTACTAAAAACACAAAATTATCCGGGCGTGGTGGTGCATGCCTGTAGTTCCAGCTACTCGGGAGGCTGAAGCGGGAGAATCGCTTGAACCCAAGAGGCGGAGGTTGCAGTGAGCCAAGATTGTGCCATCGCACTCTAGCCTGGGCAATAAGAACAAAACTCCATCTCAAA